>NW_016690204.1:375026-505380 GCF_001604755.1 Lepidothrix coronata | reverse complement strand
GCTGGAGTTCCCTTTCCCTGCCCCTCAAGACGTCGGAATGGTTCTTCAGATGGAGATGGAACTAGAACTGGGCCCCCCACGCTGTGGGTGGGGAAAGGGATCCAGAAGTTTCCTCCCCTAATGAGCAATAACAGACTCATGAACAGATTTTTGAGATTGCAGAAGCAGAAACCACAGGAGGAGCAACTGACTGGCTGAGGAAATCTGATGAATGTGTTCGACAGAGCCCTGGGGGGGCAGGTAGGGGTAAGCCAGGGCTTTCCAAGAAAGAGTGGGAGCACCTCTCTTTTCAGCCAGCTGCCTGCCTTGTGCTCAGCCCTCTGACAGTGTTGGAGCTGCCTCCAGCTCGGACTGGCCTCTTGGGGAGCGTTTCTAGCCCACGTTTAGGAGGGAGATGTGCTGCTCCTTTGGCTGGCAGGAGCAGATGTTCCCTCCAGCCCGTTCCCTGGGTCAGAGCAACCTCCAGCTGGTGCCAGCCCCAGCTCCCAGGCTGTCTCAAGAGCTGTTGGCAAAGAAGAGGGTTCAGGGCTGCCCAAAGGAAGTGGAAGGGCAGGCGCTTGTCCTGTAAACCAGCACAAACAAGCTCCAGGCAGAAGCCTTTGGCCGGATTTGTGTCTGATGACCTTTGCCGTGATCTGTCTCTTGTGCAGCCAGAACCTTCTTGCAGGGGCTGGATCCGTGTTTCCTTGTACACACGACAAGGGTACAGGTTCATGGCATCGCACAGTCACTCCTGCCCTGCCTTCACTGGTTTTCTGAGGCAGGATGTTTTTAAGGGTTTAATGTTTAATCTGCACCCTACTGACAAGGAGAATTGCAGAGGTTACAGGAGCCTGTGAGGTGGCTGCCCAAGGTCCTTTTCCTTCCCAGGCTCCATGTGGCTCCAGCCTGGGCAATTTTCAGAAGCACAGGGATGTGAAATCCAGGGATGTGAATCCATGTGAAAAGCCACTTGCCAGAACTGGTGAAAGGTGCATGATGAACATCCCCCCGCAGGCAGGAGACCTGCACTGGGAGCACAGGGAAGAGGGAGAATGGGAAAGTTTTGCATTTCTGGGCAGAGTTCTGCAGAAAACCCCCCCCCCCCCCCCTCCCCGCAGGAGCAGACGAGTCCAGCAGTGAGCCCTCATGGCCCTGGGCACACCAATGCTGTGGGACTGGCTCTGTCCTTCCTCAAGCTTGGGATCAGGGTCTCCCTTCTCCCAAGGCTGCAGAAGCAGGGGTTATCCAGCAGGTCCCACGTGATGCCCAGAGGCAGCCACTGTCCCCTGAGCGACAGCTCTGCCCTGGCCCCAAACAACCCCGGTGTTCTCCAAAGGACCTGACCCGAGCCCATCCTCCCTGCTGCTGGTCCCTCACCATCATGGGAACCTCCAGGGAGGATCTGTCCTGAAAACCCCTGGGGGCCAAAAATCTCTGTTACAATCCCAAATATTCACTGCTGCCTGTCCTGCAGGCTGTGCCACTCCCAGTGAAACCCAAGAGCATCAGGCCGCCACCCCCCACCCGACACCCACAGCTCCCCATGGGATGCAAAGATCTCCATCACTGCCGGTGCTGCTCCAGCACACGAGAGCTTCCCCACAAGTGCGGAAATGGGGAGGGAGGGCTGGGCCATGAGGATAAGAAGTGCCCAGAGAATAAGAACTTGCTTGGGTGAGCCAGTGCCTCAGCAGATGTTACTAACACACTCCAGGCATCCTGAAATAACGAGCTATTCCAGGCAGACCTCACTGCCCATGTGATCCTGACTGAGTCAGCTGACAGGAAAAAATCCCTGGATGGAAGAAACAGCGTCCCTCGAAGAGGCCTGGGGCTGGGCAGGTCAACCCTCTCCTCTGGGCTCAGCCAGCCCGGAGCCAGCAGTGTGTGAGGGACAGGTGAGGACAGAGCATTGTGTCTCCAGGAGGGAGAGTGGAGGAGGGGCCAAACTGGGCTTGGGTTGAGGTGTTTGGCTGGATGGAGGCTCCCTGTCCTGATCTTAGATAAGGGACTGGAATCTCATCACAGTCCCCCATGTTGAAGGGGGGTGTCCTCCCTTTCCCAGCACATGCCAGGAGCATCTGGCCACTTTCTCATTCCAGGGACAGGAGGGTGAGGAGGGAGAGTCCAGTGCAGGACCAGCCTGTGAGGACATCATGGGCGCTGCACACATCCCAGCTGCCCCCGGTTTCCATCACAGACTAAAGGTGATGGTGTTTCCCCCTCTCTCAAAAGGAATCACAAAGCTGGATTTATTCCCCCTGTAAACCCTCCTGGTTTTATAAACCGTCAAAGCCTTGCTGGAAAACATAGTGCCTTGTTGTCACCCGTGTTGTCACCTGGGCTTTGTGGCTCTCCTTACCTCTAACTTGCTGAACTATGCCTAAACTTTCTGAACCAGCAAATAAAATACTTTAAATCAGCTTCTTTTAATCTGTTCCACATATGCTGCCCTTTAATTTCTGTGCTGTACTTGAGCGATATGGTAGAAAGAGGAACTGATTGTTTTTGTATGTTCCCGACATCTTTCCACTGAGTCTCCTCTCCCTCTTCCCCTTTTCTGAGCCAACATCCTCGTGTGATCTTTTGTCATCTGCAAATGCTCTTGCCCTTTTCACCTACAGCCACTGAACTTTGTTGTCATGGCTGTGCCTTCTCCAAAAACTGCTGGTTAATGCAGAGATGGCTCTGCCCCCAACAAGGCGCCCAGATTGAAGCTCCCTCTGTAGTAGGTGATGCCTTCAGAGCCCGTGGTCAGCAGTGGCCAATGGCCCCTGGGCTGTATCAGAAATAGTGTGGGCACAGGCCCAGGGCAGTGCCCATCCCCGTGCTGGCACTGCTGGGGCACCTCCAGCCCTGGGGGCAGTTCTGGGCCCCTCAGACAAGGGAGATTGAGGGGCTGGAGCGTGTCCAGGGAAGGGAACGGAGCTGGGGAAGGGGCTGGAGCAGCAGGAGCAGCTGAGGGAGCTGGGGAGGCTCAGCCTGGAGAAAAGGAGGCTCAGGGGGGACCTTCTGGCTCTGCAACTCCCTGACAGGAGGGGGGAGCCGGGGGGGGGTCGAGCTCTGCTCCCAGGGAACAAGGGACAGGACGAGAGGAAACGGCCTCAAGTTGTACCAGAGGAGGTTTAGATGGATACTGGGAAAATTTCTTCACAGAAAGAATGGTCAGGCACTGGAAGAAGCTGCCCAGGGCAGTGGTGGAGTCCCCATCCCTGGAAGTGTTCAAAAAAACAAGTAGACTTGGGGCACCTGGGGATATGGTTTAGTGGTGGCCTTGGCAGTGGTGGGCTAATGGTTGGATTCAGTGACCTTAGCAGTCTTTTCCAGCCTAAATAATTCCATGATGAATGGGCAGCCTAAAAAGCACCAAAAACCAGAGGACTGGGCTTTGGAAACCCTGGGGTCATGGCGCAGATCTGCTGCTTCTGTGGCATTGAGGTGAGCAGGTCAAAGGCATGCAGGAATTTTTCCTCTCAAATCTCATCTTTCTTGAGTGTTTCAGCCCCAAGGGCAGCACATCTCCTGCCAGCAGAGGTGGGCACAGGCTGGGTGGGCATCTGTAATGCAAATATAAAAGCACAAGTAGGAACCCACAGGTAACCAGCTGCTTCCTACTCTACTGCAAACTTGCAGTGGAGCCTTTGGAGGTCTCAGAATTTCCTTCTGGTCTGTTCTCTTTGCTAGGACAAGTCTGACTAAGGCCATCTTTGAGTAGACACAAGGGAGCTTCCTCTAGAAGAGGTGTTGGATGCCATGCCCGGGACAGTCGAGGATGAGCGTGGGCAGAGGAAATCCCAGCCCACCTCTGGCACCCTGGAGAAGGGTATAACAGCCCCAGGATGCCCCAGACTGTGGTCCCACCCGGACCTGCCTCCTGTTTCCCTGGCTGCAGCAGCCATAGACATTCAGTGCTCAGCCCCCTTCCCAACGTGCACCCTGTCTGGCAATTCCCAGCCTTGGGGCTTGGACTGATGGGGAAATCTGGTGCTTTGTCTTCTCTCTCCTGCCAAGGCAGCTCTAAAACACCATATCCCGGGGCTGGGTACATCCCTGGCTGCAGGCACCAGCGCTTTCTCTCGGATTTAGAGGAGAAGGAAGCACATGAAGCAGGGGCAGGGCAGGCCCTGAGAGCTCAGCCTGGCACACCCCATCTCGGGATGGAAATTTTGCACCGTGATGTTGCGTGAGTGTTTCCTCCAGACCAAGAGGAACAGAAACTCCCTCCGACTGCCACAGCCTTTCCTACGTCGTTGTGGTCTTGCTCATTCCCAAGGAGATGCTCATTCCAGAGGAGGTGCCCATGCTTTTGGGAAGCAGGAGCTGGTTTCTGTAGCCACCAGTGGGTACCATGTGGACACCCACCCCAGCACAGGGCTCTGGGAGGCTCAGATAAGCAGATGTCACCCTGTCCCCATGATTAGCCAACTGTCCTCTCACCACTGGTACGATGTTTCACTGTGGGTGTTGGAGGAGAGGAACTGCCTGCCAGGGAGAGGCCAAACCCAGCAAAAAGAAAAATCACTCTTAAAATAAAAAGGCCTCGTGCCTTGCCCAGCAACAGCTCCAGGGCCAGCCAGGGCTTGGCAGGCAGCTCCCATTGCTCAGCAAACTGAGCAAGGAAATAACAGCATGAGAGGGAAGTAACCAAAGCAAAGGAAACATGTTCCTTCTCCCTTTCAGTTTGTCTTTGCTCAGAGTGATAACAGAGTGCTAGTTAACTTTGCTCACCCACAGCATTTTGGGTTGGGTGCTGCTGGGCAGCAGGAGCACAGCCAGGAAGAGGCAGTGCCAGCTGCCGCATCCTTTGCCCAATAGCAGGCCAGAGAGGTGAGGCCATGGGATGTCCTGCCCCACTCTGAGCTAACAGGGGCTGCTGGGGGCCAGAGCATGGTGTCCGTGGTCCCCTCAGCCAGGCAGAGCAGGCTTGAGGCACTGCCAGCACCCACACCCAGAAACCATCTGTAGAAAAACCGGTCACCGCAACGCATGCACAGAACAGTTGTTGGGGAAAATGTAACCCTGTTTTGGCAAATTTCTTCACCCAGTCAAAAATACCCTTCTCTAAACGTGTTAGTCAAGCCCAGCAGAGAATGTGTGCGGGAGGGATGTGGGAGAGGGGGGAGAGGTGGTCTGGGGGCTCCCAAACAGCTGCCACCGAGCTGCCACCAGCATCAACACCAGCTCAGTCTCATCTCTAGTCTCTGAGGGGTCCATAGGCATGGGAAGCCTGGAGGCACGGCAGGGCAGCGTGCCAGAGGTGTTGCTCCACCAGAGCACGGGAGCCAAGGCTGGAGGAGCCAAAAGCACAGCAGCTGTGCAGGAACACCTG
Organism: Lepidothrix coronata; assembly: GCF_001604755.1. Classification (NCBI taxonomy): domain Eukaryota; kingdom Metazoa; phylum Chordata; class Aves; order Passeriformes; family Pipridae; genus Lepidothrix; species Lepidothrix coronata. The sequence continues at coordinate 500,069 of NW_016690204.1, read as the reverse complement.
GAAAGTGCCAGAGGGGTTGGATTTAATTTGCTAATTAGTAGTGGGGCACTCTGATTCGAGCTGAGCCAGGCAGGGCAGGCAGAAGGGAGGGCAGTGGAGGCTCCTGCCCTGGCACAGCTCGGAGCAGAAGGGCAGCAATTCCTCAGCGTCTTGCGCGCGGCACCTCTGCAGGAAGCGCCGTGTTCTGCCAAGGCTTCCTCTCCCTCCCCGCCTGCCGGGCCGAGGGAGCGCTGGCAGCGCGGGGGAGGAGCGGGATGTGGGTGCAGAGCCAGGACACTGCCCCAGCCCAGTGGCCAAGGGCAGATTCGGGTAGCCCAGCACAGGGTTCCGAAGCAGCTCCCGCCCAGGCAGCAGAAAGCTTCTGCCCTCACATCTCCTGGGACAAGCCAATATGGGTTTTCCTCCCAAAACCGAGTGTGATAACCCAAAATCATCCTTCTGTTCCTTGTCACCCTGTGGCTGCCCATTCTTAGCATCTGCCAGCAGCTCCATTCCCAAGAAGAGGTGACCCCACAGCCAGAGGAGTGTGGCACCCTGGGCCTTGCGTTGCCCTGCCACATCCTGTCCCCAACACGCTCTTTTCCTCCCATGCCTGTGTCCCCAGGGCAGCAGGAGAATATCCACAGGCAGGTGAGTCCCAGTGGCATCCCAGGCTGGCTCCTGGCTCTCCCTGTGGGATGGTATCTGCTGTGGCTACAGGAAGGTAACACACACCACCCTGTTCCTGCAAGCCTCTTTCAGGAAGCCCATCCTTGCGAGACTCCAGTGCTGGACTAACCTGCACTTTGAGTTCGCACCTCTCTGGGTGTCTCTGCATGGGAGCATTGGGGGCACAGCCCACACGTGGCTCCCAGCAGCCGAGTGTCCTTCCCGTGCTGCAACCCCCTCTCGCTAAAGAATCACCTCTCCAAAACTGCCTCTCCAGGACACCTCAGCTGCTCCAGGCCCCCATTTTTAGACCAACTTCCCAAAATCCAGATGTGGGGTGGGGTGGGGGGTCTTGGAGCGTCTGTCTTCCAAGAGCTCCAAGACGCAGCACAGGTCCAGTCTCCGTGCTAGGAAAACCATGTCAGCTCCTCCCAGCAATGCAAACCCTGTGACTGGGGACTGGAAATCAGTGGCAGCACTGCAGGTACAGCCAGTGCTTTATAAAGAGATTTGCTGAAGGGTGCCAGGGGCAGCAGGGACATCCCACAGAGAGCGACCCAAGAAATTCCTGCCATTTCCATGGGTGGCACACTGGTGGTGCCACGTTGGAGAGAATCTCCCAACCAGGCAGCAGGAGCAGCATGGCATGACTTCCACCAGTAACTATGGTAACTCAGAGCAAATAAATGCTATTTTCAAACCCCGGGCAGAACCACCTCGTGGGAAGGCCTGGCTGATCCCTGCTGCCAGTTGAGTGCTGGGGTCCAATATGGATGCCCTGTGGAGGGAAGCATGAAAACCATCCATGCACAGCTTGTGGTCCTGGAGAGGCACCTGACAGGGCATATCAGGAAAAGGGTGGTGGAAAAAAACCAGCTTTTCTCCACACTGTCCCCAGGAGCTGAGGAAACTGTTGGTAAAAGGATAATTTCCCAGCTGCATACACCCACGAGTGTGGTGTGGGAAAGGGGAAGATCAGAGGGTTTATACAGGACAGGAAAGTCCTGGACAGAGAGATGAGAAAAGGATTAGATGAGACTTAGTGAGAATAGAATAGAATAGAATAGAATAGAATAGAATAGAATAGAATAGAATAGAATAGAATAGAATAGAATGGGATCAGAGGCCCCCGATTGTCTCATCAGGAAGTCCAACACCAGGAATGTCCCAGGTAAGGAGGGAACAACTCAGGGTGGGCATCAGTTAATTAAGACCCAAGTAGAGCAAGAGGAACCTCATTTATAAATGGCCCAAGGTCCCGATCTCCTGGGGGAAGGTGTCACCCCAGGGACTCGGGGAGTGGGGAGGAGCTGGGGGATGGGGGATGGGCCCCCCAGCCCCGTGACTTGGCCGTGTGATTTCGGTGAGACACCACAGGAGACACTGAATGAGGAAATGCTCTGCAGAGTTTGCTCGATGGCTGCCCAGCATTTGCTGCTGAGGCCAGACCTGCTTTTCCCATTCCCAATCCTGGAACTGGCTCAGCTCCGCTGACCCCATCAGACTCCCCGGCTGGGAGCCACCTGGCCTTGTCCAGAGCTGCATTTTTGACACATTAATACCAAATCCCCTCATGAGGCCCAGGGGGCTGGAGCATCCTCTGCCACAGCATCCCTGTCCTGCAGGAACACCCCTCCCTTCTGGCACCTCCGTGCCCAGACCTGCTGGAGGAGCAAGGTGCTCACAGCTAGCTCCCCAGACCCCTTCCACATTGCTTCATGACATGGGCAAAGCCACCAGCATTGCTGTGGCATTCAGAAACAGATCTCCTGGCAAACAGCTGCTCCTGTTTGCCAAAAAACAGCTGAGGCAGGGCAGGGCAGCAGCCCTGGGGTCCTGGACTGCAGTGTGGAGCAGCCAGCAGCTGGCTCCTGCCTGCTGAAAGCAGCCAACAGAAGCTGGAGCCCTCTGGAATAGCTCTCCTGCAGGTTTGGTCCATACAGAGAGATGTGCATGGCCCAGGGCGGTGGGAAAGGCATCTGCCACAAGGCCACTCAGAAAGTGCCCCCTCAAAAGGTGGTGGCAGCCAGAGTGGCACCTCATCCATCTGCTCCCTCCTTGGGATGGGAACAGACAATCTAAAATCCCCCTTAGGCTGGGTTTGGTGTGGGGCTGTGCACACAGAGGAGGGTTAATCCAACTCAAAATGAAAAGGCAAAGCTGGAGGTGACAAGCTCCCACCCCCCTCCACCCCCCTACCCCACATCCCCCCCCTCCCCCCCCCCACGGTGTCAGTGCCAGCCTGGGGAATGCCTGGCGCTGGGGTGAGGGGTGAGTGCTGGTTGCTGTGGGAACAGGAATTCGGGTTGTTCTGTATCTGGGCCCTGCCTCTTTGCTTTTGACGTTTCATTCGCCTCCCGGTTTGCTTTTTGTTCCCTCCTTCAGTTGCCCTTTCCCTGAGAAAGAAACATCCCTGCACCTCCACGAGGCAGAACCAGCAGTGGTGGGAGAGTCTCGGTGCCCCTGCTCGGGGGTGGCAGGGGGATGGTGGCACCCAAGGAGGACTGGGTGGGTGCAGCTCCCATGGGGGCAGAACAGACCCCGATTTGAGTGAGACCCCGGCCGAGCAGGACCATCACTGCAGGACCTGCACGGGCCAGGGGATGCAGCTGCAGCAGGGCTGGTGGCGGTGGGAATACCACAGTGGGAATGCTGTGGTGGGAATGCCGTGGTGCTTTTAAACTGCAATAGTGTGGAAAGGCCTTAATAGCATTAAATTGTTCTTGGCTACCTGCTGCAGCTCCCAGGCACGACAGGGAGCCGGGCAAGGTCACATGTGCTGTCACCAGCATCCAAATGGTCCTTCCTCTCCTCTGGCCCACATGGGATTTATGCATCCTTACATCCACTCACTCCACCCATCACAGCCACACCTGGACCACCGGGGTGACTCCATGGGCATCCTGGGAGGATGCTCAGCATACGGTCCCTCTGTGTACCCAGTCAGTTCAGGGTGATGTGAGGCAAGTGAAGGAGAACTGGGCAGCCCCAGGTGGATGGAAGAAGATGGATTCTCCTGTTTCTGGCATCCAGACCTTCCCTGTGTTGGCACCAGGATGTGCAGCAGGAACAGTGCTGACCCCACCATGGCCTCTGTGGCTCTGCCTGGATAGGGGGACTGAATAAATACAGAGCACAGGGAAGACGCAAGATGTAATATTTTGAAAGGAAGCTTTGTCAAAAGCATAAAAAGTCTTCCTTCTGTGAATCAGCAATTTCCGGTGAAACCCAAACAATCCGTTAGATCTTCAGTGCTGGAGAACTGAGACCCAGAGACACCGAGTGAGTCCCAGCAAGGAGCGGGGGAGGAGGAGAAGGAGAAGGAAGGACAAGAGGGTTTGGTTCAAGCTGCTCAACCAGAACACAGGGGCAAGGAGTCTCCCAGCATCCCCCAGCTCCAAAGGGTCCTTGGGGTCCCACTATTCAGCCCCCCGCAGACGCGGCATCCCCAGAGCGTCACCGCCAGTACAACTCGTGAGCTCACGGCTACAGGGAGGCTCTTTGTTCCCTGGGATGGGCCCTTGCAGGCGGACGGAGCGATGGAGACGGGCCTGGATGATTTGTGGGAAGCCACCAGGCAGCGAGGGGCAGCAGGACCAGGGCTCCAGCTGGCATGGGGCCAGGAGGAGGAGACAGTGGCGCTGTGGTTTGGGGGGTCATGGAGCCGCTCCATCGAGGAGACAGCACAGTTGTGGTGTGAGGGGTCATGGAGCTGCTCCTTCAGGCAGCCAGCACTGCCCACTGGGACCCAGGAGTGGCACAGGGAGACTTCAGGGGCAGTGGGTGCAGGCACAGGAGGAAGAGCATCCTCTGGGGGCCCAGCAGCATGACAGCTCCCATCACACCCAGATAAATCCCATGGGGCAGATATCTGGGCTCATCTCTGACAGCCAGGATGCTCGTGCCACCCTCTGCCTGGACTCTGCGCCCCGCAGTGACCCCTCACTACAGCCACAGTGCTGGGAGAGGTGCCCATTCCAGGTGAGGGCTGGTGGCAATGTGGCTGGACACAGCCCAGGCGAGCACCAGGAGGGCTCAGACTGCAGTGAGAGGGTGGGATGAGGCATCATCAGCCCCTGCTCGCCTCATCAGCCCAAATTTGGTGAACTAACCGCCAATGCTGCCGGTGCCCGAGGGGTGAGATATCCACCCAATGACCAATTGCTCGGGACCCCTGGGGGCAGGGACTGTCCCCACCTTAGTGAAAGGTTCTGGGGGGCTGCTGGAAAAGTCATTAGCAGTGACAGCCCCTGCCACAGAGCGGTGACAAACAACCGGTCCCAGGGTGCAATTGTAGGAAAAGCAACCAGAGGGTGGTTGTGATGGTGGTGGTGGCCATGATGGCAGTGGTGCCACTGATGGTGATGGTGGAGGTGGCAGTGGCAGTAGTGGTGGTGACAGGGGCAATGGTGACAGTGGTAGTGGCAGTGGTGGTGTGCTCCACACATGGGACCCACAGCCCCTGCACCCACCTCTACAAGGGCTCAGGATGGGGTCCCCCTCTGACCCCCAGCAGTGCCCCAGCCCTCTCCTCCTCCCTGTGCCTTCTGCCAGTCCCTGCCATGGGCCACGTGCTGGATGTCCCCATGAAGACCTTGTCTGCCACAAGCCTGCATCCCCCTCGGAGCCGGCGTATCCTGGTGCCAGTCCCCAGCACGTGTCACCCACCTCTACCCACTGCAGCACCAGGGCCCTTCGTGCTCAAACAGCAGCAGGGAATTTGCCCAAATAAATCCTGTCCTCATCTTTCCTGTGAGCTCTGACAAGGCTGAGGTGTCCAGGAAAGTGGCAACACTGGGAAAAGGCAGGTGGCCCTCAAGTAACTTTTGGGGCATGGAAACCTCAACACAGGGGACTGTTAAAGAGCCCCCCAAATCCTGGGAACAAAATGGCATCAGTCACCCTTCCAGGACGGGCTGTAGGAGTATCCCTCTGGGATGTTTCGGGATGAGGTTGGCTCAGAGGAGTGCCTGCATTCGCGGTGGGTGGCAGTGCCCATGGAGGGGGGCGATAGCGTGGTTCAGAGCCAGCTCCTCTCCTGCCCTGAGGGATGGGCCAGAGGCGCTGGCTGTCATCTCCAGGGGAGTAGGATCGATGGAGGAGGGGAGCAGGAGAACCCCAGCAGGATGCTACTGGTACTGGACCCGGTGAGGAGGTGAGTGCAGGGGCTGGACACCCCCAAGGTGGCAGATGGCCACAGCAACACATGGCAGAGGCCGTATCCCGGGGTCAGGGGACAGGGACGCGGCCCGCGCGGTGCCGCAGGGGCAGGACACCGGGACACGGCACCGAGATCTGACACCGGGATCTGACATCGGGACACAACACCGAGACGTGGCAGCGAAGCCCCCGGCCCGGGGCGGAGCCACCGCTTCATGGGCGTGGTTTGGTGAGACCACGCCCTCTTATGCTAATGAGCGCTGAATCACGCTCAGCGGGCCGCGGCCACCGGGCAGGACGGGCACACCCGGGAGAGAGGGGGGACGAGAGCAGGGGAGCAGAGCGGGGCGGCCGGCGCGGTCAGATGTCTGCCCCGCACGCCGGGGACGCGCAGGGAGGCCCGGGTTCCGTCGGTGCTCTGCGGCGGCCCCGCTGCGGCACGGTGCTGAGGGGCGCGGGGAGAGCGGAGAGGGCTGGCAGGCTCCCCCCCCGCGCGCGCGCGTGGTGCGCGCCGAGGGCGGGGCGGGCGGGGGCGGTGGGGCGGTCACGTGACGGGCGGGCCACCGCCATTTTGTCCTGCGGAGGCCGTATTTAGGGCGCAGCGCCCGCGCCGCTGCCACTGTTGCCGGGACGGAGCTCCGCGCCCCGGCCCCCGTCGCCGCCCCGCCCGCCTCCGCCCCGGCTCCCTCCTTCCCTCCCCGCCCGCCCGCTCCCGCCGCGCCTCCGCCATTTTGTGGCCGAGCGCTGCCTGCCGAGGACCGGCGCCGCGGCGGAGCCCCCCGCCTTCCCTCCGCCCTCTCGCGCTCCCGCTCCAGCGGCGCCTCGGCCCGGCCCGACCCGTGCAGCCATGTCCTCCGGCGCCAGCCCCGAGTACGCCTCCTTCTTCGCCGTGATGGGCGCCTCGGCCGCCATGGTCTTCAGCGGTGAGCACCGGCCGGTACCGGGGGCTGTCGTGAGAAGGGGGGAGGGGAAGGGTGTCTCCCCTGCCCTGTCTCCCCCCGCCCGGCGGGGCGCGGCCCGCAGGGTGGGGGGGTCCTGCGGGCCCGGCGGTGGCTCCCCCGCCCCTCCCCTCCCCCCGCTCCATCCGGGCTCCCGGGGGCGGCGGAGGGTCCGCCGGTGACGTCACCGCCGGCGGAGCCCCCGGGGCCACGTGACTGCGGCGGCGCCGCCCGCGCCTCCCCGGGCACCGGGGCCGGGGGTCCCACCGGGCACGTTCCCCCGTCCACGGCCCGGCCCCCTGTGCGTCGGGCACGACGGGCGTTTAAACCATTCCCCGTACAACGCAAAGCCGGTTTTTCAGCGGGGTGAAACCTGAACGTGCGAGCGCTCGCGGCCGGTGACGCCGTCCCAGGGGGCTCCCGAGCCGCCCATGGGGCGATGCCCGAGCGGCGAGGCCTGTCCCGCTCCCTGCCTGTCCCTGTGCGGCTCCGGGCGGCGAGCTCGGTGAGCTCAGTGCGGTGTAAACTGGGTCATCCTGCGGTAGCGCTGGTGTGGGGACCATCCGCGCTGGGTTACAGCAGACGCACTATCCTGCCGTGCTTTCCCTTTCTCAGAGCCTGGCTAAACCCCTGCACAAGGTGGCTGCTGATTCCTGGGGGGTGCAGACCTGCTGGTCCGTTTGGGTTATAGGGTGGGGAAGGCTTCAGCTGTTCTTTTCCCAAATGCAAGTGTTACAGTAATTGGGAATAAAAGAACTAGGAACCAGTTTGGTTTTCTCTTCTGAAGTCTTAGGCGGTGCCTCCTCGGGCAGGAGGATATGGACTGGCCTTCATCTGCCACCTCACTTGGTTCCCAATTGGGCAGTCAAAACCCTTCAGTATTGAATTGGCTGTAGCTGGTGTGCTTGGGGTCTCACTGTGTCAATACAGCCTCTGAGATGGTGGCTGGGTGTGCAGGACAGATTTGGGGAAGCTGCTCTTGATTGATTAGTGTGGTAGATTAAATTGTGCAGACAGCCAAGTGGTGGATTAAAACGGGTGTTTGAGAGGAAGCTGTCTAGCCATGCTGGTGTGGGCACCATGGACTGGTTTCACACCAGCCCCATTTAGGGTTTTAGTTTTTGGTAAAACAAAAGCCTGGCTGGCTGTGTTTGGTCTTGCTCAGTCTGTGCCTGGTGGTGGGATGCAGATGTCCGTGCTGAGGTCAGTTGGTGGCCTGCCACCTTGGAATTCAGACATTGTACTCGCACTTGACAGGTAAGGATTTCCTGAAAACTCAGTGGTTGGAATGCCACAGGAACCAGTGTTGGGACTGCCAACCTACCTGCCTCTTACCTAATGAACATAATGGAGGAAGAAACTAAGACCTAGTTACTTGTTGGGAAAGAGCAGTCAGCAGTACACTGCCTTTTGTAAAATAGTCCTAAATACTGAGCTTTCTTTCCAGGGAAGGAGTCACTGGACTCCTCTTGCAGAGTCGACCTCAGAAGCAAAAGAACATGTCTGTGTGGCTTTAGACACCAAGCTAAAGCCACACATGGGAGTGTGCTTCATCAGAACGTTGGGGAGGGATGTAGGCTTGAGTCACTGCATTAACAGGAATTCAGAGTGGTGCTGGCGTGTCTGAACCAGCAGTGCAGCCTTTCCTAGAAGCTGTGCAGTGACAGTATGGTGCTGCGAGATTGCAGGGGGGAGCTTTGAGTGGGGTAATGCACAGTCAGTTCTTAAGCTGTGTTGATGAAGGCTTGGTATCTGTCCTGTCACTGCTGGTATGTGACTGGGCCTTGGTGCAGAATCTGTGTCAGGTGGCCCTGGACTCAATGAGCTTAGAGGTCTTTCCTAACCTCAGTGATGCTGTAATACCAGCAGGTCTGAGCCATGCAGGTGCTCTTGCTAGGGCCTCTGATGGGTTCAACAGGTTATAGATACTGCAAAGAGAAATTGTTTCTTAGATGTGGAGTTGTAGTGAAGCAGTTTGGATTTTTAAGGCAATATGGCAGAGATGTCAATATAGGATAAACTAAAATTTGCAGTGTCATGTAGCTTTTGTAAGGGAGTTGTGCCATGTTCTGATGCTAATTTTATATTGTTAAAAAACCCACCTTGATTTAGAAGAAAGGAGCTATGTCTGGACAAGCAGTGTAAAACTCTCTAAAATTGTCCCGGATCAGTGTTAATTAGTGCAGTGATCATGTCTGACTCATGCTGTATCTGAAGATCACATTCTTGGGAGCTTGTAGTTCTGAGACCTGTTTGTAGTAAACACATTCAGGTTCTGTACTGTCCAGGCTGGTTTGATGTGAAAACAAGTGACTTTGTGCAGTCCTGTGTGACCTGTGATCAGTACCTGCTGATGGTAAATAGATAGCAGAACTTGTTCTAGTCAGCCAGAGACAAGAGCAGGCTGCTGTGACCTTGGCCATCTTCAAGCCTGTTTGGTTATTTGCAGATTACAGCTTGGTTTCATTGCTGCAGTTCCTTATTTCCCATGTGTAAAATGTGGTGGCTCAGGGTCAGGTGCTGTTGAGTGATTAAATTATTGTGGCTTTTCCATGTGACTTGAGCTGCCAGAACAGACGAGTGTGGTGTTGGGCCAAGCTGGCTGGTTCTGAGTGTGCTGGTGATGTAAAGCCTGCTGTCCCAGATGTGCCCACTGTGCCCCTCATGGTGTGGGGAATTGTCCTTGCACTCCAGTTGGGCTTTCAGTGCCTTCAATACCCACTGCACTGCCAAGCAGCTGAAAGATTCCTCACAAAGAGAACTCCAGCCAGCAGTGTTAGATTAGTCCTGTGTCTCCTCATTGTTGCTGTGGAGCTAATGAAATAGTATTTTTCTTTTAAACTAGGGCTGCGGATATTATAGCAGTTGGTTGGCTCTTAAGGGACCTCCATAGTGGAGTTGCTGGCTCAGAACATGTCGCTTGATGCAACTGACAGCCCAGCACAGTCTGATTCTAGAAGGCATCGTGACTATAAACAACTTGCAGTCTCGAAGGCAAATGGCACCTGTGCTTCCTGAAATACTGTCCGAGAGGTGGGGAGGAGGAACAGGAGAGCTGCTTGCTTCTCAGGGAGGAGCTGTGGACCTAATCCCAAGAGGAGCTTGCAGGTAAAATGAAGTGACAGAGCGTTGTGCGGCTCTAGGTAGTCTCTGCCCTAGAGGCCTGGTGGTGTGGGCAGGTGTGGGAGCTCCCAGACTGTCTGCACCAGAGATTAGCTTAAGCCTTCGTCCTTACAGCGGGTAAAGCAGTGGACTGCTAAGACCTACGTGCTGTAACAGAAGTGAGGTAGGCAATGTTTCTACAGCTCGAGATTGAGGGAAGGCATCTCGACAAGGGCATCACTTCTTCTCAGTAAATGCCAGTCTTGGGAACATCTGAAAATGAGATGGAGCATCAGTATAAGCCACTGGCTCTGCAGAATGTGGCCAAAGCAGTTATGCTGCAGGTTGTACTGTGCCTTCCTAATGGATCCCTGTTTTACCCTGGAGTCAGTGCAGAGCCTGCAGGTGCTTTCCCTCTGGTGGGAACATTGGGAGCAACAGCAGACATGGATGCCAGCTGCCTCAGGACCTCTTGGTCAGCTTCCTTTTTTTCCTTCCTAAAACTGGCCTCTTCTTTGTCTCCAGAGCCTGACGAGTCACATGCAGAGGTTGCAAGCTGAACAGTGTCCCAGGCTGTTGGTTGCTGCTTCAAGCAGTAGTTTACAGCAGTGTGGGCTTTTCACCAGGGAGGCATAACTGGCTGAACTCGCTTCCTCCAGACTGAATCCTGTGAGCACGAGGCTTCAGGTCAGGCTGGTCTGGCCACAGCAGTGTCTGCTGTATGCAGGCTTTTCCACACTGCAGGGATGGGGCTGTGGGTGCTGCTGAGTGCTGTGAGCTGCCCTTGGACCTGCTTGGTGGAAAGGGGTCCTGCTAACTGGTGTAACAAACTACTCTGCCAGTCAGTACCTAGAGGACACTGGTCACCCAGGCTGTGAAATGGGTTGTCTTTAAGGTTGCAGGGGGGAGCTTGTATGATGATAAAGATAAAATAACAAGTGGGTGGATGGACTCTGCTGCTGGCAGAAGAGCAAGCCTTTGCTCTGCGGTGTAAGTGCTGGGCCTTCCCATACTTATAAATCAAAGGATTCTGTGTGCTGTCAGACAATCCAGAGTGCCAATTGCAGCTGTCCCAGCTCGTGGACAGTTGACTAGCAAGTCCTCTTTGCCTTGGATTGCTGCTATTGCAACAACTTCTCAAGGAGCTGGTGGACTTCTAAGTTCTCAGATTTACTGACACAAGAGTAAAAGGCCTGCCAGCCTTGCAGGGTTTTTGATAATGTAGGCTGACAGTGGCAGGCTTGGTGGATATCCACACACCCTTTCATTACATTAGGGAAGAGCAAAAAACCATTGCTAATCCCGTAACAGGTGATTCACTGAAGGTCTTCAGAGTCTACAGCTTCTCGTAGGGCAGCTTCTCTGTTTACCCCTCAGGTTTTCATTGGGAAACTGGCTTCAGCCAGTGGGATGGGAATTTGCATAGGCTCCGGGTACACTTCCCCTGGCTGTCCTGTGGAGATGCACCTGGGAAGAGCAACAGGGTTTTTCCAAGGCAGCTATGGACTATCTGTTACTGTAACCTGAGGTGGAGCTGTGTCAAATGGGGGGGATGGGGAGGGGCCAGGGAAAACCAGTGGGAAGCAGCCCCTGTTTCTTTGGATGTGCCCAGGTTTCTGGCATGGCAAAGCGAGGACTGTACTGGACCTGGATGTCACATCTAACAGTTCTCCAGCCATTTGAGAACAACCTGCTCAGGGAATTGGTGCCTGTCTGCTCCCAGAGAAGCTGCAGAGGGCAGCCCATTTGATAGTGATGAGTTGTAAAAGGCTCCAGATGTAAGTGCTCATCCCAAGTGGTCTTTCGGGCTTGCTGTGGTAGTAACCTGTGGTATCCTAATTGGAAATCTGACTTTTGTCACTAGCTCACTTCCTAATGCAGGGGAATTCTGTATGTTAGTGCTCTGGAAATCTGTCACATGTGCAGTGTGGAAACCTGCTTCTCCATGGTGGGACACAGGAGGAATTCCTGGCTCTGAATGGACCAAATGCTGCTGGAGTGTGTGTGGCTGGTTCTGAGCCTCTCTGAATGTATCAACTGGTGAAACTGGATCTGTGCTATTGGATCTCCCTGACTGGAAGGCTCTCTGTAGCCTCTCCCTGTACCGAGAGGGTGTCACTGACTCACCTGCAAGGTCACTGTTCTCGCTGTATGACCTGACTGAGCTGTCCCTGCAGCTGCAAAAGGCTGGTCCTGACACTGGGACTGGCACTTGATGTGAAGAGCAGGCTGCTCAAGTGCTGACTGAGTGTCAGAGGCAGAGCCTCTACTGAAAGTCCTGGCAGTGGCAAGGCTACAACTGGTCTTCAGCCTTTGACAGTACAGTCTACATGGCAAGTGACTTTCTAGTTCATACCTGATCCTGGAGCTGCACAGCCTCACTACCTCTGGTACCACTTTGGACTCATAAAGCAACAGCTATGGTGGAGATGCCAGGTGGCATCTCCCCAGCCCTGAGGGAGGGTGCTTTGCCCCCGAGAACAGTTCTAAATCAGCTCTGGCTTATGAGTTCAAGGAATAACTCAGAAGTATTTCAAAACGGAGTTAACCTCTGAAACATGCTTACTGGGAGTAAGTCCTGAATGGTGTGTAAAGCAACTTCTCCGTATTGTAACACCACTGAACTTCTGAATGGCACGGTTTCTGGTTAGAGACCAGCATAGATTCCTTCTCTGGTGAACTAAGATAGGCAGAGTGTTTCTCCACCTGCCAGGGAAATGTTTTGACAGCTCTATGACTGCTCTACCTCTTTAAAGGTAGTGTTGGAGCTTGATTGGGGGGGGTTGTTAGAGGTTAGGAGCTGGATAATCTGACACAAATATGGAGTCTTCAATGGTACAGCTCTTGTCCCATTTCCACTGTCTGCCACAGAGATCTCAAACCCTGTTCACAGATTTTGGAAAACACATCCTTCTAATGCATCAGGGATATTTAAATTTGGCATGTGAAGCATATGTGCTTCAGATATTCAGAGCTGCCACAAGGTACAAGTGAAGTTGTGCAGGAATGTTCTGAGTGCCCACAGCCCAGAACTGAGGGGCTGTGCCACTAGAGACTGGGTCATGGTGGGAAGCAGGTATTGACTGTGATACTGGGATGCTGTCAAAGGTGCAAGGAGAACTTGTCAGGCTGGTGAAGGGCGGTTAAAGCTGCCTTATAAGGTGCTGGAGGTGCCTGTTGGTCAGGGTTCTGATAAAGGCTTCCTTGGGAGCAGATGTGTCAACCTCTGAAGCTCTTGTGTGTGGCACCTGTGACTCCACCAGTGGGAGTATCAGTAGAGCTTCAGTGACATTTAAAATTGTCATGTAAAAACTGGTACACGTAGGCTTTCTCTGTAATTGTGTCTAGACCAAGTTCAAGGCATAAGGTCTTGCCTGTTTGGGGGTTTTAACTGGGAACTGACAAACTTGTGCTGCTCTGCCCTTCCACAGAGGCTTGAGCAGGCTGACTTTCTGTAAATGGGGTTACAAAATCACCTGTAATCCATCACTGCATTAATTGCAAAACCTTCGAGTAGCTTCAGGCTTAGAGGAAGTAATGACTTATCTGACTTTAAATAGTGAACTTCCCTCATGAGCCTCTGCATTGCTGGAGAGGTTTTTAAAACATTGGAGACAGCTTCTGCTAAATGCTATAGATAGTGGTAGATAGTGGAACCAGGATTCAGGCTTACTTCTAGCCCTTAAAAATGCTTTATCCAACAAAAAGGGTTCTTAACTCAAGACAGTGATTTCTTTCTAGACTTTATTAAGGACTAGACCCTTAAACAGGGCCATCACTGGTTAAGTCCATGTGCTAGTTTCCAGGCTCAACTTACATTTCCAGGTAAAACCTGCTCCTGGCTCAAGCTTCCTAAGGTGGGTTCTAGTTCTGAATTGCCCTGAACAGCCCTTTACATCACTCAGTGCCAGTCAAGGTTCAAGAGCTTTCCTAGTACAGAACAAATTGGTAGTTGATAATGAGGCTTTTCCTTCAGGTTTCTGTAACTAAAATTGAACTTCCCTCTGAGAATGAACCTTGTGTTACCTGTATGGATGGTCTGGAGTTTTAGTGCCAAGCCAGGAGGATGACTTCTCAAAGACAAGCTTTACGGGAAGGCCAAGCAAGCAGCAGGAAAGCCCATATATCCAAACCCTTCCAAATACCTCCCAGCAGCTCTCTGGGACAAGGTGCACCATCTCACACTTGGATGCTAGTGTAAGGCAGCTACAGATCTTTGTGGAACAAGCAGGTCTTCCCTTGGAGAAACCTTAGTTTTTACATGGCTGGAACAAACCCAACTACTAAGTCTCAACATTACCAAGACTTTAAATCCCCATCGTTTAAATACTCTCCAGTAGCCTTTTAGAGCAGGCAAGAGCATTATTTTGCTAGGTAGGACTGTTACCTCTGAATATCAGCCTGTGCTGGAAAAGGAGCCTGCCTTCCCTTCCAATGTGCCTTACACTGCTGCTCCAGGGACTTACTCCTGGCTAGCAGCTGCATTGTCATCTCAGGGTGATGGTGAGTGCAGCCTGAAGTTCTGGAGTTCCCAGAGTACTCCACAGTAGGGCTGGGAGGAAAGGGGTCTTTTCAAGTGCTGCAGAATTAAAGAATGAGGTATTCATGGAAGCTTTTGTGAGACTAATACAAAGCTTTCGAGGCAGAAGTTAGTTTTTTGGGGAAGTGCTTTGGACTCTTCCAGCAGGTCTCAGGTGCAGGTGATAAGCCCATGCTCTGCTTTGGATCCTTTGTGGGTCTCTGCACGCTCAGGTGTTGACACAAGTGATGAGCCAACCTTAGGGGTAAGGTGGTTGTGGTCCTCTGTAACCTACAAGCCAGACTGTACTTTGTGGTTCCAGTGGTTGGATTAACAAATGTTAGGACCTGAATCCTTTACAGGTGAGATTATGGCAGAGGGTGCCTTTCTCCAGGGAATGGCATGCAGCAGTAATGGTTGAGTTTGTTGGTGTCTCAGTGTGTCTGATGAAGCTGCAATGGCACATTTAACCCTAGGGCCAAAGTGTAGGCAAATGGGTTTCCTGGGAGAAGAGGCCCCGCAAAGGTGACCTGTGCTCTGAGCTCAGCTCAGGTGGCTCAGAGATCAGTGACTGTAAAGCCCAGCTCTCAGCTGTGTTCTGCTGGGGTAGACAGCTGGGCTTTGTTATGCCTTGCAGTGTGGACCCTGAGAGGACACAGTGAGTAACGAGTTCCACTTTGGACCTTGTGTTTTGGTCCCTAAGCAAGAATGGATGGCTGCTGGGGGTGTGCCCTGCTGTGAAGCTGGCCTTGGACAGGGTGTTCTGTTATCACTGGTGTTTGAACAGCACCTTCTTAGTGATCTGGCTTTGATCTAGAACTCTGGATAGGTCACTTCCTCATCCATTAGGCAAGTATTCCTGGCTGTCAAGTGACCCTGGTGATTTTGCACAATGCTTCCTTGTGCTGGCTCAGCTGTTCTCACACTGCAGCCTAGTGAAGGAAGTGGTATTTGCGGATGTGCCTAATGCATTTTTTTTTTTTGTTCTCTTCCAGCCTTGGGAGCTGCATATGGAACAGCAAAGAGTGGCACGGGTATTGCAGCCATGTCTGTCATGAGGCCTGAGCTGATCATGAAGTCCATCATCCCTGTGGTCATGGCGGGGATTATAGCGATCTATGGCCTCGTAGTGGCAGTGCTCATTGCCAATGCCCTCTCACCCACCATCACGCTATTCAAGTAAGTTGCTCCATGTGGCACTTCTGTTTCAGATTGTCCTGTCCCTTTTCTGATGCCCTTAGTGTGGGTGGGGTTGGCTAAAGGCCCTGGAAGGGCTGTCGGTGCTAAGTGCTCCTGAGCTGGGCTTGGGAGCACAGGCTGGATTCCAGCTGTGCTGCCTCAGCCCCAGCGGTGCTCCCGGCTCCGTTGGCTGGCACAGATCAATCGGGCTCCCACTGTTGCAGCTCGTGCTGTGGGCTGCGGCTTGAGAGAAGCTGTGTACAGGGATAGGAGGCAAAGCTTGTGTCATTGTGCTAGACTCTAGACCTGGAATGCACAGGTCTTTCGAGGCTGTCCAAGTTCTGCTGTTGCCTGGGAGATGCAAGTGAATAATTAATATTGCTTCTGCTTTATGTGATGGTAAATCAATCCCTAAGCTATACATTGGGCCTCTACAGCAGGTACAGTCTGAAACTCAATCTGTTCTTGGCTTTAGAGAATAGCTGGAACTGGCTTGGTTGAGACCTCTCAGAATAAAACAGTGCTGCTGAGGTGTGACAGGTATCTGTGTCACTGTTCAAGCTGTACACGATGAGCAGTGTGCTTGGCCTAACAAGCTGTGGTCTAAAACAGCAGGTGCAAGTGCTCCTATGCAATTAGCAGGTGGGCAGATAGTGAGAGGGACTGCTCCTCAGGTATCCTGCCTGGAAAACCAGTCCTGCCCAGCTCCTGCAGAGCAAGACACTTGATGTGCTGTGGCTGTATATAAGGTTGCAGATGAGCAGCTACTAACAGGCTACACTGCACTGTGGGACAGGCACTGCTGTTAGTGCTGCTCTGACAGTGGCTGGAGTGGCCACAGACAGACTGGGTGGCCACGTGAGCTCCAGGTGCAGTAGCTTAGTTTGAACTATGAGTCCTACCTGAAGAGCAGGTGAAGATCCTTCACTGCTGCCCATTTCTTATGTATCGGAGCTGGGAGTGCCAGGAAGCATCTGCTTTGAGGTACACTGGGCTTGTCTAAAGAGTCAGGAGCTTAAAGGCTGGGTGTCCTGTTCCTTGCCACTGAAACTGTACCCATCTCTGTCCCGCAGGAGCTTCCTTCAGCTGGGTGCTGGCTTGAGCGTGGGCCTCAGTGGCCTGGCTGCTGGCTTTGCCATCGGCATCGTGGGCGATGCAGGTGTCCGGGGAACAGCACAGCAGCCCAGGTTATTTGTGGGCATGATCCTCATTTTGATCTTCGCTGAAGTCTTGGGTCTCTATGGCCTCATCGTTGCCCTTATCCTCTCCACGAAGTAAATGTTGCGGTATGATGTAAAGAGATGTAACAAATCCACGTTTAACAAAACAAACAAACAAAAAAAAGCTCCAGAATGAAAATGGTCTCTCCAATGTGTACAGTTGTCCCAATTTGGTAGTTGATCTCTTGTAAATGCGCAATGTATGTTAGTGACTTGTCTGTCCTGTGTGTACTTCAATATTAACTTGGATGGGCTGCTCCAAGCCTGCTGCATGGCTTGGGGTGGCCCGTGTGCAATTTTCCACCCATTGCTGTTAGTATTTTATGTATAAATATGAACTAGAAATGTAATTTTTTCTCTTCACTGGATGTTTATTTATAAAAGACTTGACATGTTCATACATCTATGGAGCAAGGATTTTCAATTTCCCATGCTATATATATTAATCTTATATATAGGTAGATTACACTGTGGGGTCAATTGTAAGTGCAGAGAATTCCTTGGATGTAACTTTGATTCTAAAGATTGCTGTAGTGTCCTGGTATTGGAGTATGAGAATTTTGTGTTTTATTACAGCAATTGTCCGAAACACTCCCGTGTTTCAGTAGTAACCGCGTATGCTCCGGCATCAGAGTCGTGCACCCAGTGTTGGGTTACAAACTTCTACCATGTTTCCAAATAAAACTTCCTCACTACATTGCTGTAATGGGTCCTCTGGCTCTGATTTCAGGTGGTTGCTGCTCCTTTGGGAAGAGAAGGGGTTCCCGGGGGGAGGCAGGTTCCTGGAGTGACTGAGCACCTGCAGGAGTGGTGCTGCCAGCACTGCCACGCCTTTCCCTTTCTCCTGGGCAGTGGCAGCTGCTTTACCAGCTGTTGCTGTGGGCTGGACTCAGGGTGAGGAGGGATGCAGGGCTGTGTTTGGCCTGATCAGCACATCTGGCTCGTGGTAATGCTCTGTAAGAGCCTGTGCTGAGGGTCAGGGAATGAGGGTGCCGGCTCCAACCTGTGACAAGGAAAGGAGCTGCCTTGTCCTGTCCTCATGCTGGCCCTGCAGAAGCTGAGCTCGTTGGAAGCTGTGGTCTGCACAGTAATTGCCTCTGAAGTATCTCAACAGTAGTCTCATCAACAAAATGGCTTCAGTCAAGAACTTGTATTTTTAACTTGTAAATCAGAAGCATTTGAGTTGGGAGGTTCTGCTGCTGCAGCTACTGGAGTGCTGGAGCAGCGTTCTCTGGCCTGAGGATTTGAGTACTGCAAAGCTGCTGTGGGAAATAACATGTTGGGCCCTTCCAGGGGCGAATATATCACCTTAAATCCTACATGTATAGCTTGGAGAACAGGCCAAGCTCTACCTTGTTCAAGCCAAAATGTTGTTATTACACAGGTACCTAGTGCCAGCAGGGCCTTTGTGGTCAAACTAAGCTGCTGAACGTGGAGGGATCTGTCACCCTGGTTGGGAGTGGAGGTGTGCTGTACATGTGTTTCATCCATGTACCTGTCCAGTGAGTCTGGTGCAAGTACCATGAAGAGCTGTGGCCAAGCATAAGGAATTCACTGAAACTTTGGAACTGCTAACCTGCCAAGGGTGTTCCCCAAATGGAACTGTTCAGGAGACTGTGGCTATGAGCCAATCATTCTGCTAGGGTGTATTTTCACATGTTGGTGAAGGTGTAGTTTTGACAGTTGTTGATTATCAATAATTACTGACAAATGTATTGGCTTATTCTGTTTGCTAAAATGATCTTTCAGCTGTGGGTGGCTCTGGGGTGGGCTGGGCTGGTGGTGCTAGGGAAGGGCTTTGCCTCATGGCAGTGCGAGCAGAGGTGCACCTGAGGCTGTACAGAGGCACAAGCTGACCAAAGGAATATTCTGGATCTCTGCTGAAGGAGTGCCTGGGGTAAGGGGAAGTTTGTGATCAGCATGATGTTGGTTGTTCTTCAGCAGAAGTAACAGACTCTGAACTTCTGAATTAGACTTTCCCCAGGAGTCATAAACATTTATGGAATCTGTAGCATAATTGTGTCTCACACTGACTGCAGTGGGGGCAGTTGGGGGGTGAATCCTGAATCCAGGTGCTCTGGAGAGCGTGCCAGGTACAGCTTGCAGTCCTGGTGAGAGGAATTGCATTTGGCTTGTGTGGCAGGGTCCCAGCTGGGGAGAGGTCCCAGCTGGGGCTGCAAATGTGCTTATCTTGTGGCTTTACGTGCTTTGGGGACCCTGTGCCAGCCTTTTTGCCAACTGACAAGGACACAAGCAAATTGCATTTAAGAGAGCAGCCAAATGCTGGTGACAGCTCTCGTCTCCAAGGGCAATAAGCAATTGAAAGGCCCAGTTTTAGGCGGGTGACACCATGCAGAGGCAGTTAATAGGCTCGGCACGGCGATGGGCACTTAGGGAGCCACATGCAGAGAAAATCCCTTCAGTGGCATTTTGTCTCATGCCTTGGAACTTGAAGCCTTTGTCATTGATATACAAACACGTGCAAGGAGAGCTGAGCTGGGGGGAGCACAGGTGGGTGACGATCACTTTGTGCCAAGTACCTGCAGATACACCCGGAGTCACATTAACAGTCTGCACACGGCCAGGCGTTTTCTGATAGTGATGCTCTGGATCCTTTGTGATGACTCCAAGCTGAAAACTCGCATTTCAAGTCCTCCACTGGTTCTATTGCATCAGCAAATTTCCCAAGTGATTCAAGGCATTAAGAAAATGAGGGACCTTTTGAGTTTCTGGAATTCCTTTACTGCCAGGAGCAGGGCAGCTCAAAGTGCAGTCCTGGGTAGCAGGGAGGGACTCAGTGTTTGGTTTGGGAGGGGGAACGGGCAGCCTCGGAGCCTAGAATGAGTCCCTGCTGAGGAGGGTGTGTGTGCTGGCACATCCGTGGTGCTCTGTGCTGGGAGCACTGCAGAGTGAGTGAGTCAGCCCTGCGGAGAGCAGGGCTCTGCAGCAGCAGCAGCACAGGGACAGGGCCAGCAGCACTGGCAGCACAGACAATGCCTCCATAGAGCCTGCTGACCTTGCTCTTTGTTAACTCTTTCACTCTGGAGTTGGTTTTCTTTCATGCTTTTTCTTTTTTTTTTTTTCAAAGGCGGCAGATTTTTTTCTATTTATTTTTTCTCCACTGTGTTGGAGAAGCATTTTTAAGTAACAGGATTTTATCTCTGATTCCTCAGGGACTGGCTTTCCTAAGATCTGGCTTACAGAGAACTACAGTAATCTGGAAAAGTAAATAAGCTTTGGGGAAATAAAAACCTCATTATGAGAAACTGATCCCAGAAACCAAATTGCTCTTTCAGGGTAACAGCAGAGCTCATGACTACAACTCTCAGTAACCCTTGTTTTCTTCCCAGGCTGACCATGGGGATACTGATTTTAGTGCATTTTACTGTTTCCATCCAGCCTTACTATCCAAACCATTGCTGTCCTCAGGTGAGACATATTTGTCTCTGACATGCAGGACTTACCACCTCTGCCCTTAGTTCTACAGCTATTGACCACCTTTTTCTCCTGGCATAATTAAGTCAAACCCAGAGTAAGTTTTCCCGAAGACACATATCCCGGAGTGGGAATTTTCTGTTTCAGGGTCAGAGGATTGTGTCACTGTGTCCCAAGAAGCTTCTCCATTTTTGTTCCTGTTACAGCTAATGAATGCTGTTCCTTTCTCTACAAGCCACGCTTCACTGAGCTCTTGAGAGCCTCAGCTTTGCAGCTCAGATCACTGGGTTTCTGCTGAGCTGGTTCCTGTGTCACAACACAAAAGCACATGGAAAAATCCTGCCCTGACCTTACAGTGTGGAAGGGCCGAGGCTTTCCAAGGGGCCACACTGCACCCACAAGGCACCTACGGCCCCCTGACAGTTCCCACTGACCTGAGAGAGCAGGACGGAGCTCCTGGAGAACCCGTGGCTCATGTTTGCTGTTTTTCTTTTGCTGAGGGGATGAGCTGCCCTCACCAAAGGTCAAGTCTGGCCCTTCTGAATTCACCAAGGGGATACTGGGGGCTGTTGCAGTCCCAGAGCTTTTTTTGGCACTTTGAACTGTGTTGTCCATGCTGTTGCACTTGTGCTTTCCTCCTTTTCCTTTAGGAGAGGGGAAAGGGGTGGCTTAAGTGGCAGAGAGTGAATTCAGCCACCTACACCTCATGGCTTTGCCTGCATGAGGTAAGCTGAGGACAAATCTTGGGAAATGGTATATATTCCCAAGACTGACAGTGTGTTCTAAGCAGCCTCTCCCCAGCTCTCATGTGCCTTGGGACAATTTCTTAGACCTCCTTGTCAATGCCTGTGAAAATCAGAAGCCAAGGCTGCATTTCACCAGCCCTCAGTGCTCCCTCTGGACACCCAGTCCTGCTCTCACAGCTGCTCCACATGCTCCCCTGCTCCTCCCAAGAGCACAGGTACAACTGCTCCTGCTGCCAGGCAGTGAACCTAATTTGGGAATTGAGCCAGGTTAAAAATAACTCAACCTGAAAAAAAACACCCCACACATCTGCCAAAGAAAATGCAAGTGAAACTACAGCCTGTGATTCCCTCAGCCTGTTACTGGGGCAGTGGAGACAAAGAGCATGGAATTATTATTAGAGGAATGTGCAGTATTGGCGATGCAAGACAGGGTTAATTTAACACTGAGAAATAAAAGGAGAGCATCCAAAGGGGTAAGCGTTAAGCAGGACAGGTACATGACATAGGCTGGGCTGGGTGACGTACCTGCAGCCTCGATGAGCAGATTTCCATCCCTTCCCTTCTGGCACAGGCTGTTCTGTTCTCCCAGCAGTGCAGAGGGAGGGCTGGGCCAGTTTCCAGCGCTCTGATTCAGGGGTTGGCTTGGTGCTGGCAGCCTGGAGGAGTGTTGGATCTGTGGCTGCAGGAGCTGTGTCCCTGGGGTGGGCCCAGGGCGGGTGTCCCTGTCTGTGCATTCAGTATTTGCCTTTACCTCTGTGTCTCCTCCACTGCCAAATAAAGTTACTGTCACAGCTCTGTGTGTTCCTGTGGAAGGGCCTTGTTTTGGCCACAGGCAGTTTGGGTGCCATATGTGCCTTTTGACGTCCAAATTCAATTTAGCAGCTTGGACAGGTCCTTCCTTCCTCACAGACAAATGAGCCTGAGAGCTGCTTCCAGCATTTATTTTCCAAACTTTGGAGTTTTGGAGTCTCCTCAGCTCCACATGTATGAAGCTACAAATCATTCCCAGCAATATGGTGCTGGGTGTCCCAGATGTGCATAATTTCATGAGGAAAACATTAAAAGCTCATCTCGTTCCACCCCCTGCCATGGGTAGGGACACCTTCAACCATAGTTGCTCCAAGCCCTGTCCAACCTGGCCTTGGACACTTCCAGGGATGGGGCAGCTACAGCTTCTCTGGGCAACCTGTGCCAGAGCCTCACCACCCTCACAGCCAGAAATTCCTTCCCAATATCCCATCTAATCCTGCCCTCTGGCAGTGGGAAGCCATTCCCCCCTGCCCTGTCCCTCCATCCCTTGTCCCAAGTCCCTCTCCAGCTCTCCTGGAGCCCCTTTAGGCACTGGAAGGGGTTCTCAGGTCTCCCCAGAGCTTTCTCTTCTCCAGGCTGAACACCCCCAGCATCTCCGTGGCCTGAGAGATGCCATTTTTAGCCTCAGATCCCCGAAACAATGCTGCGCATAGTTTTCTTGTCCTCATCCAGCATCATTCCCATCTCTCCCTTTCAGGGCCCTTTCCTGGCATCCTGTGACACAGTAAGAGCAGTTTGTAGTGTGGACAAGCACTGACATCATGGAACACTAAGCACAGCACAAAACCTAATTAAAATCCAATTCCTGGCCAGACGGCGATGTTATGTTCCTGCACAATTATATTCCCCATCATTTATCTTTCCTGGGAGTATTCACCCGTGGAGCCACATCAGCTGGGTGGAACCCCCTCTCCCCAGCTGCCCTCAGATACAAGGAAGCCAGAGGCCTGGGGTGTGCAGGGTGAGAGTCCCAGGATGAGGGTCCCAGAATAGGAGTCTCAGGATGGGGGTCTCCCAGAATTGGAGTCTCAGGATAGGGGTGGCAGGATGGAGGTCTCAGGATGTGGGCTCCAGGATGGGGGGTCACAGAACTGGGGTCTCAGGATGGAGGTCTCAGGACACGGATCTCAAGATGGGGGTGGCAGGATGGGGGTCTTGTGGTGAGGGTTTCAGGATGAGGGTCTCAGGACGAGTGTTTCAGGACGGATGTCTCAGGACGGGGGTCTCAGGATGGATGTCTCAGGGTGGGAGTCTCAGGACAGAGGTCTCAGGACAGGGGTCTCAAGACGGGAGTCTCAGGACGGATGTTTCAGGATGGATGTCTCAGGACGGGGGTCTCAGGATGGGTGTTTCAGGACGGATGTCTCAGGACGGGGGTCCCCGACGCGGCACAACGAGGGGATCTCCCCCGCCCCCGCCGACCTCCTCAAGATGGCGGCGCCCTCCCCATGATGGCGGGGCCGGTCACGTGTGGCGGGGCAGGCGGGGGATCCCGGCTCGTGCTGAGCGCATCACGTGACCGGGGCCCGGCCCGCTCAGGCCCCGCCCCCCGTGTCCCACAGCCCCGGGCGGGGGGCGCTGCTCCGGCCCCGGGACCCGCCGGGAGCCGCCGGGCTCGTCCCTCACAGCGCCGGCCCAGAGCGCCGGGCAGGGGCGGGAGGCTTACCCGCCGCCTGCCCCCGGGGCGGGGCTCCGCTGCCTTCGCCCCTCACCGACTCCCCGGTCCCGCGGCAGCCGCTCGCACCGGGGCCGCGGCCTGGCCCCGCTCCGCCACGCCCGGTGCCCGCCCCGCGCGCCGGACACTGCCGGAGTCGCGGCTTCTCCCGGCTCCCGCTGCCCCGCGATGCCGTCCAACAAATCAGTGTCGGATGCGCCCATCGTCCAGTTCACCAACTGCCGCATCCTGAGGGACCACTGGCTCCAGAGGTGAGCCCGGGGTACCGGCGGTGCCGGGGCGGCTGCGGGTATCAGGGGTGTCCGGGGGTACCGAGAGTATGGGGGTACCGGGGTGTCCGGGGGTACCAAGGATGTCCAGGGGTACCAGGGCTGCGAGAGCTCCCGGACGGGCTGCGGGGCTGACCTGGCACCTGCAGTGCCCGAGGGGCTGTCACCAGGTCCCCCGTCACCAAGTCCCCCAGCGCATCGGCTGTTGGCCCTCCCTCGCCCCCTGCGCTCCCCCCAGCCCACGTCCTCTCCACCTGCTTTCCAAGGAGATGAGCCGTGTGTGGGGCACGGCCGCTCTCTACTCCCCTCTCTTTTTGCCTCCCCTGCCGTCCCCGTGGCCCTTTCACCATCGCCACCACCTTTGAGGGGCAGCCCATGGAAGTCCCATTCCCGTGAGTTTTGTAGAGCCAGAGGCCAGGCAGAGAGGGCTGCCCACCGTGTCCCGGCTGGAAGAGCAGCTGTGCCCTGGGAGACACTGGGAAGTGCCAGTGGGGTTCCCTCTGCCCGGGGCCACTGTCACTGGGGCCACGGCCACCTACTCCACGGACAGCACCAGAGTTCAGTGTGTGTGGTTGTTCCTTCAGGGAGGACCTGTGGGTGCGAGAGGGGAAGATCCTCAACCCGGAGAAACTCTTCTTTGATGAGAAGGGCTCTGCTGATGTGCAGCTGGACTGCAAGGGCAGCATCATCGCCCCAGGCTTCATCGACGTCCAGATCAATGGTATGGGGAAGCCACGTGTGCTCACGGGGGGGGGGTCCTGGGTCTGTCCATCTCTCCATCCCTGACCTCCAAGCCCTTCTGTGGGTGTCCTGCCCATGGCCTAGTGCATTTCAGGTGCTCGAGGGATGTGTGAGTCACCAAACTAAGGACAAAGAACGATTTTGCACGTGGTTGCTGCTGTCACGTAACTGATCTGCTTTGGTTGAGTGAAGTTTCCTCTGAATGTCAATCAATTTTTTTATCCTACCCCTTTACTGACAGTGTGCCCACCCTACTCTTTCCAGGATGTGGGAGAACAGAGCAGGACTTCCCAAGGGAACAAACGTTACCTGCAAGAGCTCTCTCCCGAGGGAAAGAGGGGCTCATTCTAGGGCAGCTAAAGTTGGAAGTCAGATCCCTCTGGGCTTGGAATCCTCACATTTTGCCCTGCATGAAAATAGAAAAGTTGTGCTTGCAAAATGCTGAGGTACTGTGGGGAAGAGCACTTCATAGTGGGATATGTACTTGTGGAGCCTTGGAATGTAGGACACAAATGCTGATGGAGCCCTTTGCATCAGTGCCCTACAAATGGAGTGTTTCCATCCAGTCACACAAAATGTTTCTTTAATGTTTCTGGGCGGGAAACATCCTCTGGGGAAGCTGCAGTTTCACCTCTATTTTGTTGGTGGTGCAGGAGGCTTCGGGGTGGACTTCTCCCTGGCTACGGATGACTTCAAATCAGGGATTGACCTGGTCAGTCAGAAAATCCTCTCCCATGGAGTGACCTCCTTCTGTCCCACCCTGGTGACTTCTCCTCCATCTGTGTACCACCAGGTAAGGGGCTTTCTCCCCTCCCATCTGCAGGGTGATCAGGAGCTGAGGTTGGTACCAGGAGGTGGGAGGGCCAAGGCTGGGCCTCTCGAGTCTGGGACAGCTGCCGTGGTGGAAGAGCCATGGGCATGAGGAGCTGGATTCTCCCCTGGATTTCTTGCAGGACTTGCAGAAGGCTTTTCCTTTGTGGGCTGTGATGGTCCCACATGGTCCAGCTACAAATCTCCCTCCAGACCCAACATTTGGGTCTGATTTGGCAGGCTGGGGGGCTGTGTCTGGGGTGCCATGTCTGACAAACCCTGTTCTCTAGGTTCTCCCTCAGATCAGCGTAAGAAATGGTGGAGCCCACGGAGCAGGTATCCTGGGTAAGTGGATTTGTTCCTCTTTGGTGCTACTGTAGATAGATAGGCAATTATCTTGTTTGTTGTTGAGGGGAAAGAAGTTACTGAGGGACAGCACAAATGGGGGCTGGAGCTCTCTCTATGGGAGGGATGCACAGCTGGGCACAGAGCCACCTTGTCCCTCAGCCTGTGCCTGGCCTTTGCTGTGATCCTGTCACTGTACACACAACACACACTGCTCCAGCCCTTTTGGGCCCTCTGGGGCAATGGCAGTGGGGTGGCTTGGCTTGGCCAGGGGCCAGCACTGCAGCTCTCACTGTGCTGAGCTCAGAGTTACCTGAGCCAGGTGTTTTGCTGCAGAAAAATGGCAGGAGCTCAACTGGAGCAGAGTAGAAAGAGCAGGTTTCCTGGTCCTTGGCGGGGAGAGGAAGGGTTACAGCTCTTTGCTCCTGTTTGGACAGGGGCCCATCTGGAAGGGCCGTTCATCAGCAGGGAGAAGAAAGGGGCCCACCCGGAGCACTGCCTGCGCACCTTCGAGGCAGGTGCCTTCCAGGACCTGCTGAACACCTACGGCTCCCTGGACTGTGTCCGGATAGTCACCCTGGCCCCTGAGATGAAGAGGAGCAGTGAGGTGATCCGGGAGCTCACCAAGAGAGGCGTCTGCGTCTCTCTGGGTGAGGGCTGGGGGGGCTCTGGCAGCCCCTCTCTCGGGGCTGGGGGGGCTCTAACAGTGTCTCGGTGCCTGGACAGTGTGGGATTTTCTTTGATCTGGCCTGTATGGAGGTGACAGAACTGTCACAAATGGGGACCTCACTTGATGCAGTGAATCTCTCATGGCAAGGGCCAAACTTTGTATCGATTGCAGAGCCCTACAGCAAACATAAGGTGCTGTTCGAACACAAGGAAGTCTTCCTTGGAGGGTTGATGATGTGGAAGGTTCAAACTCTGAAGTTCCACTGCTTAAGACCTTATTTGACAGGAGAAATCATTTTCCAAAGGTTACTGTTGGTTTGATAACTCTGTTTTTCAACTGGAAGTGCTGTAGTAGCCTCTCCCTCCAACATCTGGCTGGCCACTGACTTAACTCTGGCTGCATTTTTATTTTCCTTTGCTTCACAAACTCCTCTTTGCTCCAGATCATTGAAGAAACCTTTTTTTTTTTTTAAGGGAGGGGAAGTTATTCAGGGTGAAATTAAACCTCAGGTGAGAAGGGCATTCATACAGCAGAGCATCTCTTATCTGACAGCCACATAAAGAAAGGCAAGGTTTGCCCACAGAGCACTGGAGCTGCTGTCCCGTTGGGGAAACTATTTTCTTTCTGGATAGTTTTATCCCCATATTCTTTCCTGGCAAAATCCCCACTGTCTCTACTCCCCTGATACCTCTCTACTGAACCTTTAAGTATCTGAGGCTAGCAGAAAGGCATGTCCTTGGACCTCGAACCCAGCCTGAAGGCAACTCACTGTGAGCAAGGCAGCATTTGTGGCAGTTGTGATGTGAGCAGTGAAGGTGTTCAGATGAAACACCCACCCCCACAGTCCTCCCAGGTCATGGCCAGACACTTCCATGCCGAGGCTGAACCTCAGCCCAGGATGGGCATCAGAGCAGAGTCCAATGATGGAATGTCTTCACTCCTGTAGGGGAATGAATGGAGAGATGGGCAGAGGAGTCACACGCTGTGTCTGTTCCCAGGTCACTCGGTGGCCAATCTGTCCCAGGCCGAGGAGGCTGTGCAGCACGGCGCGACCTTCATCACGCACCTCTTCAACGCCATGCTGCCGGTGAGCTCCCGAGGGCGCCTGCCCTGCACCCGGCTTTCTTCTGGATTTTCTCTCCTGCTACCAGGGTTGCTTTTGGGTTTTCTCTCCCAGAGATCTGTGTTCTCCCCAGCTGGTTTCATACCAGGCTTTGCACTGAGGTTTGGGCACTGAACCTCTGGCTTCACATTTCTGCTGCTGGATCTTAAAGAGAGGCTGTAGCAGATTCCTAAAGTCACTGCCGAGAAGTACTTGGGGGTGTTGGTGGGTGAGAGGCTGGACATGCCTTGTCTGTGTGTGCTGGGATGCAGAAACCCTCCATGTCCTGCACTGATCCCACAGCGTGGGCAGCAGGGGAGGGGGGATTCTGCCCCTCTGCCCCCTCAGGTGAGACCCCACCTGCAGAGCTGCCTCCAGATATGGGGCACCAACTTCAGAAGGACGTGGAGCTGCTGGAGCGAGTCCAGAGGAGGCCACAGAGATACTCCAAGGCTGGAGCCCCTCTGCTCTGGAGCCAGGCTGGGACAGCTGGGGGTGTTCACCTGGAGAAGAGAAGGCTCCAGGGAGACCTGAGAACCCCTTCCAGTGCCTAAAGGGGCTCTAAGAGAGCTGGAGAGGGACTTGGGACAAGGGATGGAGGGACAGGGCAGGGGGGAATGGCTTCCCACTGCCAGAGGGCAGGGTTAGATGGGATATTGGGAAGGAATTCCTGGCTGTGAGGGTGGTGAGGCCCTGGCACAGGTTGCCCAGAGAAGCTGTGGCTGCCCCATCCCTGGGAGTGTCCAAGGCCAGGTTGGATGAAGCTTGGAGCAACTTGGTCTACTGGAACGTGTCCCTGCCCATGTCAGGGGGATTGGAATAAGATGGGCTTTAGGATCCCTCCCAGCTCAAACCACCCTGTGATCGGTGACTCAAGGCAATGCCCAGATTTGCCTGGTAAAGCTCCCAGGCACTGTGTGATAGAGATGGCAGCTGCATCCCCTAAGGGGAAGGGTCTCAGCCAGTAGGTCCTGGTGTTGCTCCACAGCTTGTCCCGTCTCTCCCCTCGGGCAGTTCCACCACCGTGACCCTGGAATCGTGGGGCTGCTGACCAGTGACAAGATTCCTGCTGGGCGGAGGGTCTTCTACGGGATGATCTCTGATGGCATCCACACCAACCCTGCCGCCCTGCGGATCGCCCACCGAGCCCACCCCAAAGGTGAGCCACACCGGTGTCACCAGCCCCTCCAAGCACTGGGCCACCTCCCACAAGACACTCGTGCTGCCCTCGCTGCCTGGAAGGTCACAGCCACGTGTGCTGATACCCTCGCACTTTGGTGGGATGTGGCTGGAGACACCATGGCCCCTCTCTGGGAGGGCCAGCGGGGCACAGTGCTTAGAGCTGCAGCAAAATCAGCTGCAAAGCTGACAGGGCTCCTTTGCTTGTGTTGCTCAGGCCTGGTGCTGGTGACAGATGCGATTGCTGGCATGGGGCTGGCACCGGGGCGGCACACGCTGGGGCAGCAGGTGGTGGAGATTGATGGGCTGAACACCTACATCGCAGGTAAGGGCCTCTTGCTGGAGAGCTGGGGACAGCACTGCCACTGATGCCCATTCCTGGGGAGCTCAGCACAGCTGGCTGGCCCTGCCAGTATGAGGCAGTGCTTGTGCCAGCCTCTCAGGTTTTGGTGCCTGGTGGATCTGCAGTGACTTGGCCCTGGGGAGAACAAGGTACCTGGTAAGGAGAGGAAGTGCCCTACCTCTGTGGAGTGGGGAGGAATCTGTCCATTTGTAGCTGTCTGCAACACCTTTGAAAGCCTCACTGCCCAGTGTCATGTATGCAGAGGGTCAGAAAGGACAGAGAAATCTTAAGAGATATTTATTGTCCCTTTTCTTTATTACATCACTACCATTTCTTGCTAACTAAATTCCCTAAGTTTCAAGTACCCAAGCAGTTAGAGACTGGTATTTCAGAGAAGGATCCATTCACCTCTGGCAGCAGGTACCTGCGTTGTGAGCTGGTTTCACCCAGTACAGCTGGTCTGGTGGTGGAGCTGGAGGGTGACACCCCAGTACCTCTCCCTGCCCTGCCAGCACCTCTCCCTTGCCTCAGTCTGTCCCTTGGCAGCAGTGGCTGTGGGCCCTTCAGCTTGCCCCTCCTGCCACCCATGATTTCTGCCCTTCTGGTCCCGTTATGCTTCCCTACTGCCCCCCTTCTCGTTGCTGTGAGCTGTGGGAGCTGCTCAGAGCCATCCTATTCCTCTCCCAGGCACAAAGACCCTGAGCGGTAGCGTGGCGACCATGGATACGTGTGTGCGACACTTCCAAGAGGCCACAGGTAAGGCAGCCTTGTCCACAAGCTGTTGCTCCCTATGTTGATGTGGGA
This sequence comes from Lepidothrix coronata, assembly GCF_001604755.1. Taxonomy (NCBI): domain Eukaryota; kingdom Metazoa; phylum Chordata; class Aves; order Passeriformes; family Pipridae; genus Lepidothrix; species Lepidothrix coronata. The sequence goes on along the minus strand of NW_016690204.1, from coordinate 470,374 downwards.
GGAGGTCTTGCTCTTGCCAGCTGTGTCCATTCCACCAGGAACATTCCCTCTCACCTGAGACATGAGACGGGCTGGGATCAGTGCCCTCAGATGAGCGCCTTTTTGAGGGGAGGTTTCATTTTAACCCATAGCACTAATGAGAGGTGAACTCTCCTGCTCCTTCCTCACAAAGGTGGAATGGTTTTCCCCTCCCCATACCCTTGGTGTTCAGTTCTTCTGTTCCTGCTATCTCCTGTAGGGATATTTCCCTTCCCAGCTTCATCTGGCTGTGGTGAGGGTGTGCCCAGCTGACAGTTGCCTTGGCCAGGGGAATTTGGGTTGCTCTGGCAGTGGGGCTGTGGCTGCCCTAACCATCTCCCCAACTCTCTGTGCAAGGATGCTCCGTAGAGACGGCGTTGGAGGCAGCATCTCTGCATCCTGCCCAGCTCCTGGGGATTGAACACAACAAGGGGACACTGAATTATGACTCCGATGCAGGTACTGGTATGGGGATAGGAGGTATTGGTATGGGGACAGGAGTTATTGGCATGGAGACAGGAGGTACTGTTATGGGGACAGGAGATGTTGGTATGGGGACAATGGTGTCAGGGCTCCTGAGCGCTGGAGCAAAGCAGAGGCTGCTGCACATCTTCATCCCCTGTTTCGCTGGGAGCTGCAGGGAGACTCACTCTTCCTGGGATTTGCTCTGGGCTTTTATTCCAGTGGTTATCCCCTTGTATGCTTGGTTTGGGAAACCCTTTGGAGTGCCCCCCATGCCTCAGCCAAGCATGGAGCAGAGCTGCCATAGCCAGGGTGGCACCACACTGCCCTCCTACTGCTGTGTCTGGGGTGGGGAGAGGCTGTTCCCTACTGAGCTCAGCTCTCCCCAGCCAGCTCTAGCAGCTCCATTCCTCTGACAGCTGCTTCCTTTCCCTCTTGTCCAACGCAGATTTCCTGATGCTGAACGACAGCCTGTATGTGCAAGCCACGTACATCGCCGGCCAGGAGGTCTGGAGACAGGACGCGTCAGGCATGTGACACTGGGCTGTCCCAGTGCCCTCCGAGGCTCCCTGGCACTGTGGTTAGCAGCTCTGGTAACCACCCCACTCCTCCCTCTTTTTTTTTTAATCCCAATTCCTTCCTGCAACTCCCTTAAAGGAGCCTCATACCAAAGAGCTGCGTTTTCCAGCTTCCAGTTACAGCCATGCCTGCCACGAATTTGTTGGTGCTCAGTTGGTGGCATGGGGAAAGCAGGCAGCTCTGTGCTGGCAGGGAATTCCACTCCTGGAGTGGCCTGAGGGACTGCACAGCTGTCCTGCCCCTAGACAGGTGCTCCTGTCACCATCTGACAGCAGTGAGGAGCTGTTCCAGCCTTTGCACTGTTTATACAGCACACACTAACCTGCCCCATGCCCAAGGCAGGCTCAAGCCATTCCCATTCCTCTGCCTGCTCTTTGCCTTGCTCCTGGGCAGCCATGGCTTGTTAGACATCATCTTCCACCAGCTCAGCTCGCAGCTCTTCCCATGACAAGCTTCCTGTTGTGTCAGAAGAAGCTGTCGGGATTTGGGTCTCCCGACAGCCCTTCTGTGGTGTGTCCTCAGAGCAGGGCTGTCACAGCTCACCGACTCAGTGCTGTTGTGGGACTGAATCCTCAGGGCAGAGATCAAAACCAGGAAAACCAAGGCATTGCTGGTCCTTTGTGCCTTTTCCCTGTGTGGGCATTGAGTCCACAGCGCTGGAGACATGGACAGTATCCTGCGTCAGAAAGCAATGCTCCTTTCACCCCTGGCTCTGGCTGGATGGGTCCTGCAGGCTCTGTGCCACCCATATGAAGTAGGGCCTTTGCATCCCCTGATGGGTCTGTGCATTCCTCAGGCCATGGACTGGAAGCTTTTGCTTTAGGGGATGCATCCAAACTGGTGGTCATGGGCTCACGAGCCCCCAGTCCAGCTCAGGAACTGAGGGAGAGGAGGACTGCAGTGGGATTCTGGCCTTTCAAGACAGTTGTGATAGCTCATTATTCAGTGCTCATTACTATCTTCTCCAATACTTGACTGTCAGCTCTTTTCCTGACACTTGGACACTTGCATGTGAGGACTGATGCTGATTTTGAACCTACTACGGACAGAATAAGCCTTGAGATAAGTCTTAGACAACCTCTGACAAGGCTCAAACCAATGAGATGGTTTTTGTGGTGAGGAGAGGACTTAGACAATAGCTAAGTCTCTGCAAGGATGGAGGTTGTAAGGCAGATAGGAGTCTGGTCAGGATTGGCAGGAGTGTGCTGATTTTTCCAGTACCGTTTTATAACCTTTAACAGCAACATTTGGAAGTGCTTTCCCAGCATTTTAGAGCCCTGCTGGAATCACTGGCAGCCTTGGAGAATTTCTAACATCAGCTGCCAATGTCAGCAGAAATTATAATGTCCACAGTTTGAAGCATTTGAGAGAGACATCACACCCTCTGCTGTGACACGCGCAGGCTGCCGCGGCACCGGCCTCAGTGGGGATCTTCTAGCGGCTGTTGAAAACAATCCGAGGGGAAAAAAATGTATATGAAACAAGGTGTCTAACTTTTTATTTACAAAATTAAATAATCAAAAGGAAATCTAAAATAGAGACGGGATTAGACAGCACCTGTGGGTGTGTATTGACCCTTTTTGCCTGCTGACAACAGGCTCTACCCTGCTCATGGAGGTGGGCAGTGGTATGGCCTATGTCCTGCTGGGGTGTGAGGGCCAGGGGCTGGTGTGGGCATTCCTGCCAGGATTTGGCCCAGGGACAGGGGCACTGCCAGACATGTCCTGGGGGGCATCAGGCCCAGTATCGCCGGCCGGGCCACGGAGGGGATTGTCCTGCTCTGCTCTGCCCTGGGGCGGCCTCCCCTGCAATACTGGGGCAGTTTGGGGGGACACAATGTAGGGAAGATATTGAGCCATTAGAGAGTGTCCAAAGGAGGGCAACGAAGATGGGGAAGGGTCCTGAGGGGAAGCCGTGTGAGGAGCAGCTGAGGGCACTTGGTGTGTTCATCTGGAGGAGAATGAGGGGAGACTTCACTGCAGTTCCAACTTCCTGAGGAGGGGCAGGCCCTGAGCTCTGCTCTGGGGGACCAGGGGCAGGACCCAGGGAGTCGCCTGGAGTTGTGTCATGGGAGCTTTAGGTTGGATATTAGAAAAGGTTCTTCCTCCAGAGGGTGGTTGGGCACTGACCAGGCTCCCCAGGGCAGTGGGCACAGCCCCAAGGCTGCCAGAGCTCCAGGAGGGTTTGGATGATCCTCTGGGGCACAGGGGGTGAATCCTGAGGATGGTTCCGTGCAGGCTGACGGTTGGGCTCGATGACCCTTGTGGGTCCCTTCCAACTCGGCCCGTTCTGTGATTCTGTGGCACCCCCGGGCGGGCAGGGCACACACGGGTGTCCCACAGCTCCCTGTGGGGCTCAGGGGAGCGGGGGCAGTCCCGAAGGGACAAACGCGCTGCCAAGGTGGGCGCTGGGCTGTGCCGGGAGCCGTCCGGTTCCTCACGGCCGGAACGGGCCTGCGGAGCGCTGAGGGCTCGCACAGCGAACCGCCCAGGGGCGGCGGGGACAGCCGGGGGAGGCCCCGGGGAGGCCCCGGATCCCACACGCTGCCCGTGACCGGAGGTGGGCGGTGCGGCGGGGCCGCTTCCTCCCCGGCGCGGAGCGGCATGGAGCGGGTAAGGACCCCAAAAGGTGCTCCTCAAAGCAGCGCCGATGCCTTCCCCAGCCCCTCCTTACCTCCTTGTCCCGAACATTCCTTCCACACACACCCGCCCCGCGGGCTGCAAAGCCTTCACTTCCACCTGCTTAGCAGGATGCGGGCGGCGTAAAAATACAGCACAGGGCGCAGAGCTGTGTGAAAGGGAAGTTTCCTGCCGAGGAGACATTGTGCCGTAATAAGCTTCAGGATAAAATGAGAAGTTTTTTGGGTGGGCCTTTAAAAAGGAGAAGGAGGAGAGAAAGAGGGAGAAAAAAAAATCTGTGGGAAGTCCTGGCTTGCCAGGAGCGGGCGGGGGGGGGGGTGTTGTTCCTGCTAGTAGGAGTTTATGGCTGTGATTTTTGTAATGCAGAGGGCTCATTTGGTGCTCTCCGCACAGGACACGTGTCCCTGTGCTGGTTGATGGTATAAATGAGCAGTTGCACAGTGCACCTCCAGTGTAAAGCCAGATCTGATCTATGAGAGGGGAGAGGGCTTCAGAAAGTCAGGTTTGGAATCAGTTTTGGAGACGAGAGATTTGTGCTTCTTTTAGACATTCTTCCTTCCCCATCCCATGTCCAAGGCTCCCCAGGGTGTGTTCCAGGAGGAGCTGAAGTGGTGCATTTCGCAGCTGGAGGCAGATCTCCACCTCACCCCACCCCCAAAACCAGGTATGTTCCTCTTTCCCAGCCCACACATCCCATATTCCAGCCTCAGGTCTGATTTAGCAGATTTGGACATTTCTCTGTTTCTTCTCTCCCTTCTGTTCCCTGTTCTTTTGTCATTTGGGATTTGCTCTAAATACAAAACAACTTAAAGCATTGAATTTTAAGGGCTGTCTATCTGGAAGCAGCTTTACCTTTCATTCCTGTACTGTTCATTCTCCCTGTGTTCTGTATCCTTTCTCATGTTCTCATTTTCCCATCTAATGGCTTGTTTGGTTCTGCTACAGCTCTGCCTTTGTTTTCCATCTTAACTGTGCCAGTGTGTCTGGCCCTTAAACACCAGTAGGTGTTTTTATTTTTGTGAAGCTTGTTCCGAGGAGAAATTACATGGAAGATAAAATCCTATAAAATATTTTTCATAAGGTCACAGATTGATCTTATCAGTACAACTTGTAGAGAAATGCAGACTCACGTCCTGCTCCTGGCCACTACTTAACCTGTAGAGGAGGGGTGTGAACCATCTGTAAAGTGCCCAGGTGAGTGTTTGCTGGTTCACCTGAGATGTAGCAGTAACTAATATGTGCCCACACATGGTGCTTGAGTATCAAGCTCCAAGAATTAAGGCTGGGAGAGCTGGGAGTGTTCAGCCTGGAGAAAAGAAGGTTCCAGGGAGACCCGAGAGCTCCTTCCAGGGCCTAAAGGGGCTCCAGGAGAGCTGGAGAAGGACTTGGGACAAGGGCCTGGAGGGACAGGACAAGGGGGAATGTCTTCCCACTGCAAGAGGGCAGGGTTAGATGGGATATTGGGAAGGAATTGTTGACTGTGAGGGTGGTGAGGCCCTGGCACAGGTTGCCCAGAGAAGCTGTGGCTGCCCCATCCCTGGGAGTGTCCAAGGCCAGGTTGGACGGGGCTTGGAGGTGTCCCTACCCATGTCAGGGGATGGACGAGCTTTACTGTCCCAACCAACCCAAACTATTCTATGATCAGACCGTTTTGTTACCTCTATGTCCTGTGCTGATCTCCAGTGCTCAGCAGCAGGGAAGGCAGCTCCTGGAGGGGAGGCAGGAGCTGAGTCCAGGGATGAGGCAGCAGAAGCAGTGGCCTGGCCAGAAAGGAGCCCCTTTGCACAGAGCCTGAGCCAGGAGAGCAGGGCAGTCCTGCTGATGGTACCCAGGCTCTGCCTGGAGTCCCAGTCACTGAAGGAGTGTGCAGTGAGGAGGCAGATCCAAGCTCTAGCCAGGAATTCAGTGTCTGGATCCATGAGTTATCTGGCTGCAGCAGTGTCTGCATGAGATCCTGGACTGGAACCAGACCAACCCCTTGAAATAGGGGTACACGTGTGCTCAGGACCCTGATACCCAGGTGCTGTGAAGAGACATCCCACTTCTGTCCCACCGTGTCCTAGGGGACATCGGGCCCAGCATTGCCAGCCGGGCGAGGGAGGGGATTGTCCCCCTCTGCTCTGCACTGGGGCAGCCTCACCTGCAATATTGGGGCAGTTTTGGGTGCTGCAGTATAAAAAAGATCTGAAGCTGTTAGAGAGTGTCCAAAGGAGGGACACAAGGATGGTGAAGGGTCGGGAGGGGATGCCACAGGAGGAGCTGCTGAGGGCCCTTAGTCTGTTCAGCTGGAAAAGAGGAGACTGAGGGGAGACCTAATCAGGGTCTGCAGCTTCCTCAGGAGGGACAGCTCTGATCTCTGCTCTCTGTGACCAGGGACAGGACCCGAGGGGACAGCTGAAGCTGTGTCAGGGGAGGGTTAGGCTGGATATTAGGAAAAGGTTCTTCCCTCAGAGGTGGTCGGGCATTGCAGCCAGGAGAGGTGGGACGTGCCCATTCCACAGTACTAGTGCAGTACATCATGCTGTCTTGTGGCTGGAAATGAGTGAGACAAACACTACAAGACTATACGTAGGGCACCCGAACTGAGGTCTTGGGGGACTACTGTCACAGAACAGCTGTGCTTTTTAGAGAATTTGCTCTGACACAAAAAATTTGGATCCCTCTTGTAGTCAGGCTGGTTTCTATGAGAGCCAGGCAAGAGTCCTACTTTTCAGGGTGTGCTCTCTACTAAGATTTTCTCCAGTTTTTCAGAAAAGACACACAGAGCTGGGCCCTGGGATTTGTATTTGCCTTGAGGAGAGGGTTGCTGAGCCCTATGTAACTTCTATGCCATTAGCAGTGCACTTACTGCAGTGTAAGAGTCTGACTGTATGTAATAAGTAGTTAGATTCTCCCCCCCAAGAACATTTCACAGTATTTCATCTTCTAGAAGCGCTTGGAGTTCCCTTTCAACCAAATGCCAGTTGTGGATTAGTCAGAGGTGATATGAACACAGAGCACATTTCAGAGAAGACTCAGTCATCAGCATCCCACAGTGGGGATTTTGAGGCCCAGCATAACCTGTTTCTTGTCTCTCTTGGATTTTTTCTGAGTGCAGTAGAGGAGACCCAGCACATTCTCAAGGTCCTGCGCTCCCCTGAGACTCCTCTTGCAAAGAAGCAACAAGTGATGAGTGATGTGTTTGGGGATTATTGTCTCAGCATGGCTGAGGGTCAGGAGAGCATGGAGAAAGCAGGTGAGCTTGAGCTGTCATTCAGGGGATGGTGAGACTTGATTCTTCTCTGTAGATTTCTTAGGTTGTTCTTTTGATTGAGTCAACTCTCTGGGCAGTGCCTTAGAGAGGGAGCTGCAGTGGCATCCCTGTGGTAGGAAACTGGTGTATTGATAGAAACAATACTCTTTGTCTTTTCTAGGCATGAAACCTGGTGCTCTGGAAGTACAGCCAAGCAGTGGGCAGGCTGCAGATGGTATGAAACAGTCTGACCCAAGCCCTGAGGCAAAGCCAGAGCTGTTCACATCATCTGGCAGCAGCTTCCAATTTGATTTTACACTTTCCGAGACCAACCCAGGAGCAGACCCTGGTGACAGCAGAGCTGTCACAGCCACCAAGCAGGAGAGCTGGAATGGAGCCTTGAGGTTTGCTGCCTCTGGACAAGAACCCAAGTTTGCTTTCAACTTTGCCATCCCAGATGAAGACTGTCCTCAGCTCCAGCTACTTCCCTCAAGCCAACATACAGATCCTTCACTGCCTGCTGAAGCAGCAGCCCTGCCACGGGCTGCAGCCGTGTGGGAGCCCGAGGTGACTCAAGCTGCAGGGAGTGCACCCAAAGAGGACAGAAGCCATGTCACATCAAAGATCCTCCAACCAGAGACTGCTCCTGCAGATGAAGCAGCAACAGTGAAATCAACAGACGAAGCTGCCCAGAAGAAGAAAAAGAAGAAGAAACAAAAACCACCAGTCAGTAAAACGGAGAGAGAAGAAACTGAGACCAGCAGGAAAGCAAAGACAGAAGCTAAGAGCTGTCAAAATACAAATACTTCCCATCACGATGAGAAGACCTCCCAGGTAGTTAAATATTGATGAGATCCCATAATTTATAAACCCTTAACCTAAAGAGGCACTTTATCGCTTTACACAGATGAACAATTAGCATACTGCCTTGAGATGAGAGCTGAAAGACTGGGGTTGCTGCTTGCTTCTTCCAGCAGCTGTTTGCTTTCTCTGCTACACAGCTGAGGAGCCTGACTAGTGGAAAGGGAGTTAATGGTCCTTCAGACTTGTGCTGGAGCATTTCATGTTTAGGCTTGTGACAGCTAATCCTGGGGAGCTGGATGCCATGTTTTCTTAAGGAAATGAAAATAAGAAATGGAGGTAACTGCCCTCAGTCAGTGCCTGTGGGTGCCGAACCAGGCCCTGCTCCTGTTGCCAGGCAGGATGAATTGCTCACATACTGCAAGTAGCAAAGCCAAGGCACAGAGCTGCCACCTGGTGTAGCCAGGGGTCTGGGGTGAAGCTCAAGGTGCTTCTCAGAATGCTCCCACTGTAGGGCATGGCCCAGAAATCCACTGAGGTTGCAAGTTATGTGTCAACACACCATTAAGGCACACCCTGAGGTTTTCTGTTCTGCTGAGGGTCTGGGTCTTCATTTTATTTTACTTCTCAGCACCAGTGTAGGTATTATTAAGAAACAGTGCCAGCTGAGCAATATTGAAATGGAAGATTGCACAAAATCTTCCTTTCTTAATATTCTTCAAGGAAATTGCACTGAGTGTTCACCCGCCTCTGGAACATTCCATCCTACCAATAAACACTGCTGAGTACAGGAGAGGTAGGAAGATTGGAAGGTGAGGTAAAGCCCTTCCAGTCCTTTGGAAGGAGACTGTTGTAGGTGAGGGCTTTTGTGTTTACATATACATAACAGTTACAAATTACTTCGGTCCCAGGGTGCAGCCCTGTTTTCCTGTCCCGCTGCTGAGTTAGCCAGCTGGCTTTGCTCGATGGGACTTGGTTTCCTCAATCTCCATGGGCTTCAGCTTCCTTCTCCTCATGTATTTCTGGTTTAGCAAGCATGCAGGAGCTGAGAAAAAAAGACTTATTTGTCCATTGTTCACTTTTTTTGATTTTATGCAGGTCTGGTGATAGGGTTTTTTTGTTGTTAATGCTTATTTCTCCCATCTGTAAGTGTATCTGACAGCTTCTTTCAGAGGAAAGGCACTGAACAGCTTTCCAGAAAACAGCACCCTCTGAATGGCAGCCACATATTAAACCCATCAAATAGAGGCAGTGAGTTGCAACTAAACAATTATGCAGTGCTTTTAGTTTATCCAATGAAAAACACTAGAGGGAAAATGTCATGGAGTCTGTAAACTGATCACCAGCACGTGATGTTGAGAATAGTCCTGACTTTATGCAGTTCCCTTTTATCTCGTGTAGCAACTGCTGCTTTAATTTTTGGGTGACTTATTTCCTCTTGCTCCCTGTGCCCCACGTTGATGGCAGTCAGATGAGCAGCTGCAGAAGGAGCTGGACTGGTGTGTGCAACAGCTGGAACTTGGCTTGAAGACACAGAAACCCACTCCAAAGCAGGGTAGGCATTCAAATAAAGGCGAGCTCTCTCTTGTGGGAAGGGATGGCAGGAATGCAGGGGCAGAGCCAGCAGGAAGCCTTAAGCTGTGTGCTGTTCCTCCTTTGCTGCAGCTGAAGAGGCTCTCCGGGCCATCAGGACACTGCGCAGTGACAAGGCTCCACTGGTAAAGAAGCGGCAGCTCATGAGAGCCATGTTTGGAGACTACAGGAAGAAGGTGCAGGAGGAGCTGTGCAGGGAGCTGAAGCTCATGGAAACAGGTAGGAGAACTTCTCATAGTGAGGAGAAGAAGAAGAAGAAGAAAGGGACTCACTCCTGCCCTGCAGATTGTTTTGCAGAGTGGAGCCTCGCTATGTGAGATCACTAAACATCTCTAACGGCTCTTTTCTCCCCTCTTTAAGCTGCAAAGACTGCCAGGATCGTAGAGGTGAAGGGAAGCATCCGCAAGAAGAATGGCAAATTCATCCGGAAGTGCTCGGGAGCTTGCAGGAAAAGCCAGGGTTCAGCAGGATTCCCTTCAGAGTCACCCAGGACGCTTTACACAGGTTTATTCAATGACACAGCTTCCAAAGAAGAATTTCGCTTTAATTTCTTCTAGGAAAGTGTCTTAGACTAAAACTGTGGTAAAAAATCCCTGTGCCAGATCCCCTGTAAACTGCAGAACGGTGGAGAGATGCTGTGCAGTAGGAAATGTCATCAGTAAGTCTCTTGATTCTGTTCCAGAGTGCCTTATCTAGAAATCTAAACCAAATCTGCCTAGTACCGTATGACCCCAAGACTCAGCCAGCGTAGTGCTCCTCTGTGCTCACACTGTAGAGAGGCACCTTTGAAAGGGTCAGCAGTGAAAGGATCTGGTTTTCTTCCTGTAGAATTTACATTAACTGTAAAATCTCTCTTTTATACCATGAGATTTTCCCATTCTCCCGTGGTTTTTAAATAGAGCAGAGCTTTCCTAGCAGCTGAGGCAGCCATGCACACAGAGGGGAATGGTTTGGAAAGAAGATGCAGCTTCTGTGAAGATCCAGCAGTGGATATTTGGATGCTTCCACTCCATGAGTCTGTGTGAATGCGGCTTCTGGCATCCAGCAAACACCAGCAATGCCATCAATGACATCGAGGGAGTGGAACTCAGGGTCTGGGGAGAGAGTGCGTGAGAACTATTTTTGCTGATTCATCTCTTTCAATGGCAGAAACAGACTTAGAATAAAACTGCAAATGCTGGTTTAATCCAGCCTAGGGATGTAAGGACAGTTGTTTCCAGACAGGGAAAGGTTTTTGTTGCTGGAGCCAGGTTCTGGCCAGCTAGGAAGGGAGTACAATGAGCTCTTAAATAAAGTTTACTTTGTAAGTAGTCCAGTTACAGCCACCAGTGACTCAGAGGTAAAATCAACTGCGTGCCAACCTTGGGTGGTGGTGAAATGAACTGTCAGAGCCTAAAGACTCTCTTCCACTTGATTTGCATTAAATTTTGGCTTTTTGAATGTGTGTCTCCAGTGTTTCCATACTACTTCAGTCACTGAAGCCATCTCCTGTGTTCCTACAGAAAATCTTCCCACCAAGCCTAAAAAAGCTGAAGGAAGAGAAGTGCTGCAAAAGGCTATGTGGTATCAGGTGTCCCTGGGGAGCAGTGCTTTCCTCCCTTTTATGGTCCAGTCAACCTGTGTGAGAAGTGAGAAATGGGAGTGTGGGCAGATTCCAGGGAGAGCAGCTGAGAGATGGTGGAAAATACTGGCTGGCAAAGACTTTAAAAAACCTGATGTTGGCTCCAAAAAATTAATTTTATTACTAAGCCCTGACGCAGGCAGTGGCATCTGCAAGAATATTTTTTTATTATTTTAAAAGAATATTTTAAAGAATTCCTGTCTGAGAAACTGAACCTGGATAACATGTACGACAGGGAAAAATATACAGAGCTGACTTTATGTCTTCTTGAAGTCAATGGGTAAAAACTGGAAATCAAGGTTGGCATATTATTTTATTTGCCAAGGAGCACAACTTTGACTGTGTGGAACAACCTTAGACAGTTTTTTTTTAGTTTTGATTTCCAGGATTTTTTATTAAACATACAAAAGCTGTGTCCTTGTCAAACTTTTAGTGTTTTCATGCCATTTAGTGAGATAAAAGAGCATCTTGTACATGACCTTGGAACTACAGCTGTTTGCTTTCCTGGCTGGTTGTGCAGCAGATGTCTGGGAAACGGTTATTTTTTCCCTTCTCCTGTCTCAGGTAAAGCTAAAGCTGCTAAAATGTTACAAAATCTTTGCTGTGGAAGGCTGCAGGAGTATTCTGGGAAGCATTCTTATATAACTGCCTCGTGCTTATGCTGTTCCTTAGGCGTTCACAATTAGAATAAAGATACCAGTGAGGTGTGTGTTTGGTGTAACCTGATCCAGCAGTTTATCTTCAGATAAAAAGAGGTCAGAGAAAAATGCATTCTGATATGAGAACAACTTCTGTGGTTTTCCAGAGATCTGGATAATGCTGACCTACAAAGCCAGCCTATGTTCCTTCTCCTGTGCTCTGTTATTGGAGGACTTACATACGTGTATATGGGAAGGCAAACGTTCATCAGTGTGATCCCTCACATCCCTGAGTGTCATTCCAGGTCAGTTCCACAAGTCAGCATGGGGATCTTGGACAAAGCATTTTGCCTCTCTCTGTCCACTCCCTGTTTTCATAGCCAAGGTGATGCCTCCTGAGTTTTTGACAGATGCGCCCAAGTTACTTCACTAGTGATTTTGTGTTGAAGAGGCAACACTATGGTATTTTGCATCTGAAACTACAGCAGTCTGTACTTCATTTTTAAGCTTTGCAATGCTTGAAGCATCTCTGCTGTGTTACATTTGTTTGAAAGGAAACAAGCAATGTTAATAGGAGTTAGGAAGTGCTGTGGGCTGCTCCACCCATCCTTTCCCCTTTAGAGGGGCCACAGTGCAGTCTTAATGACTTTTTTTTTTTAAAGTGGTGTTTTCCCCTTTTAGTATTTCTTTAGGATTTCAACAATGTCTCTTGTTGCAGCAGTGTCGGGTTTGGGTCAGGGCTTTGCTCTGCTAGTCAGTGTAATACCTGTAGCTGGAGGTACAGGTACATTAATGCCCCAAGGCATTAATGATGTACAGCAGTGAGAGAGAAGGGAGATATTGTCATCTGTCTGGACATCTCTGTTCCACTGTTCTTGCTTTAAGGAAATATAGCTCAGTTTTGGTAGAAAATCGAGCTCAGTTGTCTGTCTCTGCATCCTCTCCTCAGCTGTGTGCCTGGCATTTGAGTTTGGTGCCAAAAGGGTGACTGGATTTGGTATTCTGTATCTCTTTGGTGACTGCCCACCTAAATGTAGGGCAGCAGTGCCAGGCCCAGGCTTGTAGGCTGCAAACTGCTTACGGGAGCTTCCAGCACGGCTGTGACCTCAGGAGCGAGTTAAAGACAAGGCAAAAGGGAATGTGAAGTACCACAGTGCCTCTAGAGCCAAATTTGCTTCATAGCATCAATCTTGAAAAACTAAAAGCTGAGGAGCAGCTTCTAAAATGAGTAACAGGGTAAAGGAGCACTGTGACCTGTCTCAGACCATTCACTGCAGTTAAGCGGGAGAAATGTCTCGCTTTGGGGAGCAAAGTGAAGAATTTTAGGGTTATTTCTGTGGCAGGGTGAGGCCAAGAATGTTTCCACATGGAGGCAGCAGAAACCTGGATGTGATCTCTGGTCCTTTTGGGCTTGGCACCCTCCTCTGTAAATAGATCCTCTGAGCAAAGGTTAGGAAAAGCAATCCCATTCCAGACAGACCCTGCCTCCAATTGGAATGGCCAGCCTCCCCGCTCCCATCCCTACCGGCATTTTGGCTGTTATCCTGGATGCTGGACACTAATCAGTACATTTGTCCCACCCCTTCTCCTAGGCTGGGTCAGTGGAAATGCATTTATTGGCCCTTGAGCCGCCCCTCTTTGAGTAATCTGGGGGGCAGAGTTACCAAGGAGCAGCCCACAAAGGATCTCCAAGGGATCCCCACAAAGTCCAGCTGGAATCATCTTCAGAGTCTCAGCAGCCACTTCTGGGGGGACTCCCTCTCCCAAGACCAGCAAAGACAGAAAGCCAACAAGTTGGTCCTACTGATCCTGTAACTGAGGTGACTAGTATTACCATGTCTCACTTAAATTTTTAAGAGTGCTGAGAGTGCTGAGTGCTGACTCAGCAACTAATCACCCCTAAAGGATAAAATATTATCTTCATTTGGGGAGGGAAACCCCAATCCTAATTTATCTTTTCTTTGAATTAGAAAGAAGAAAAACTTAGTACTTCAAGCAAGACAACAACTGGAACACTGTAACGGAAGGCTGAAGAGTGAGGAGCATTGAACCTGCAGCTCCATAGCAGGAAAAAGAGGAGATACTGCTATTTTAAGGTCATATGAAGCTGTGACAGATGATCTTGTATCTTTCTGCTGCCTAAGATTTCTTTGTTGCTCACTGTTTGTGCTGCTTTCGTGTTTAGAACCGCGGAAGGTCTGTAAGATGCTTCTTCGGAAAATCCAGCTTTGACATCCCTTCCCACAGTGGTTTGATTACTGGCACCAGTCTTCCTGTGGGCACTGTCAGCTGGGGAGTGCTGACCACTGGCTGGGTTTGGTCCATTTTTGGCTTCTTCCCTGTGAGTGCATCAACAGGCACGACCAGCTCCTGATACCTTCCCACTAAGATGGAAGAACTTTGGGTTGTGTATCTCTGCCTGATCTTGATGATCATCGTGCTTGTTCTAATGAAGCAAAACCTGCATGTGGAAGAGGCCAGGAAGGACAGGGAAAGCAAACCCTCCTCACCATCCTCTTCCTTTTCCCCCAGTAATGTCAGCAAACAACTGGAGCACACCCAGGAAGAGCTGGATAAGTATCTGGAGAGGCTAAACAATGTCTTGTTTGACACAGAAGCCAGGAGAAGGGATGGCCACCATGAGCAGAAGTCCCACCATCACAGAAGTGCTGATTTTGTGTCAGAAACTAAGGAGCACTCTCAGCACCTGTCAGGCTCCACAGAAGTCCAGGTATGAGCCTTAGAAAGACTGTCAGACTCAGCTAGACTTCGAGCTCCTGGCTGAGGTAGTGAACCCTGAGGAACTGCATAGTCCATGAAGTTGGACAGGGAAGAGGTTGGGGGAAGTCTTGCTGTTTTGGAGATAATATGTTCCTATTTTTGCACTGTTTATTTCGACATTAGGCACTCATCCAGAGACAGCTCTGTGTGACAAGTGTGGTATGTATGTTACACGTGAAGGATGTAAACATTGGCATTAGCACCCATGCATGTGTGTATATCCATGATGTAATTTACTCCTTCCCATAGAAATAGAAACAGGCATCATTTCTTACTTCAAGAAATTACTGTGCAGCTCTTCAGCTGTCTTAAGTCTCCCTCTTTGCCCACATACAGCCACATTTTGCCAGTTTGCCCAGCTAAGGGTCTGGCCCAGGAGGGTACAGGAGCTTTGCAGACACCTGTCTAGAGATCATTGCATGGTATTGAGCCATGGGAAATACTTCTGGAATATCTCTTCTGTGCATGATGATCATGCAGAGTGTACTATGTAAACATAAAAGGCACTATTGGCAACCTGCAAAAATTCCTTTGCCTTGGCCAAGGTCCTTTTTTAGGGGCTGAAATGATGCAAGGCTTTATATTTTTATCATGAACCACATCAGATTTTGCCCTTGAGATGACAGTTTTCATGGCAGCTCTGCAAGGCTGTGTCACTTTATGCCAGCAGCTGTTAGTATTCTTCATTCCTGAGACATGGATCTCACAGTGCCAATCCCCACCCCCAGAGCATGTCCTGGGTCCAGGTGAGAGCTCCAGCACGAAGCCTTCGGTGCAGAGGAGACCCTGATGTCAATAGTGGTGCCCTGCCCAGGAATCAAGAGAGATTTCTTGGTGAGGAAGGCACTGCTGTGAACAACCTTTGCAGTGAGCCAGGACATTATAATTTCAAAAGTCTTCTGGAGCTGCCTGAGCTATCTGGGGGAATCAGTACAGTCTGTTCAAGGCAGAGGGGCAGATACACAGTGTTGTTCAGAGCACATGGGCAGGAAGAGTAGTTCAAGTTTACTTAGTAATTCAGATTTATTTAGTGGCCAATTTCATTTACTGAAGAAGGTGCTATTTTATTAGATCTGCTACAGATCAAAGAATAGTAATGATTTTTCATTATGGAAATGAATCATGTTGCAAAATAACAGTGTTAGCTTATTTTTCTGTTGTGGTTAAAGATGATTGTGTTGACAAAATACACACTGGGGAGAAAAGGTGCTGTGATCCACTGTTTTCACACAGTTCAGTCTAATGCTAGGCACCTTCAGGGAATGTTCACTTGATTAGAAAAAGGGGGTACACTGTTTTCACACACAGAATCACAGAATGGTTCAGGTTGGAAGGCACCAAAGTGGATCATCTAGTCCCACCTCCCTGTTCCAGCAGGGTCATCCCAGAGCACATGGCACAAGATTGCATCCAGAGGGTTCTGGAATATCCACAGTGGGGGAAACTCCACACCCTCTCTGGGCAATCTCTTCCAGTGCAGAGGAAAGTTCTTCCTCATGTTCAGATGAAACTTCCTGTGTTCCAGTTTCTGCCCATTCCTCTTGTCCCACTGCTGGGCTCCCCCAGCAGAGCCTGGTCCATCCTCTGCCCTCTCCCTGCAGACAGTGACAGACAGGGATGAGGTCCCCTCTCAGTGTCTCCTCTGGAGGCTGAACAGCCCCAACTCCCTCAGCCCAGAACTGGACACAGCACTCCAGGTGAGGCCTCACCAGGGCTGAGCAGAGGGGCAGGATCCCCTCCCTGACCTGCTGGAAATGCCCTTCCTCACACACCCCAGGATCCCCCACCCCGGTCCCAGGGCTGGTCAGGGACAGCTGGTGTCCACTGGAACCCCCAGGCCTTCTCCACTGAGCTGCTGCCCAGCAGGGCAGCCCCCAGCCCGGGCTGGGGCATGGGGTTATTCCTCCCCAGGTGCAGGACCCTGCATTTGCCATTATGTTCAGAGACTTGATGCAGCAGATGATCCTCATGTGAAAGCTGAAAACTTTAATATGAGCTCCTTTGCTATCTGGAATGAACAGTAACCATGCAGAAGTAAAGCAGCAGAACTAATCTTTTGTTGTCCTTCATTTTGTGTTTTGGGAGCAGTGAGAAAGAAGTCGCCCCATAAACAACCTGAAAAATCAGGTCAGGACACTGAAATGGGGAACTTGAGCTTTGCTCGGAATAGTGTTAGTGCCAAAACTGCTGGGTGGGGGGCAGGTGTTTATTGCCCAGGCAAAGGCCAGGAGTTGGGACAGTTTCAGGAGCTGTGTTTGGGTGGTTCCCTGGGTGCATGGCGTGAGGGAGATGCAGCCAAGTCAGAACGTGCTGTCTGGGAGCAGAATGTGTGGGTATGTCCAAGGGCCGTCGGATCTGTCCCAGGTCAAGGACATTGATGTTTTTGTTCAGGGAGGGGAGAGCATTCTCTTCCTTCTTCTGAGAGCTTTGTCTCTTATTTGGAGTGATGTAAGTTGTTGGGATGGGCCAAGTTAGGAACTCTGGAAAGTGAAATCATTGTCTAGCAGAGGTAGGAAGGGTTGCAGCAAAAGCTTCTTCTGTAAGTGTGCCAGTCTTCTCATTCAGCCCCATCAGGATCTCTATTTCCTTTTCCTGTCCAGTTCTCTAGCAGCCTGCTGGCACTGCTGTGTAGGGAAGAGAGCTCTGTGAGGGATGGAGAAAGAGAAACCACAACCACACTGGAGCAAGGACATTCTGGAGCAATATCTCTGGAAAGGCAGAGTACTGTAACTAGTATTAGTAAGAGGCAGTACTAGCTGCAGACTTCTCAGGGGACATTGGATTTTCTCAGTGGACTTTGGCCACAGTTGGTCAGCTGTCAATTTAGATTCCTTCAATTATTCCATTTTCCACTGGAAGAAGCTGTTCTGTCATGAAAACAGATATTTAGAAGGAGGTCAGAATTTTTTTTGTCACTCATCTAAGCTCTTGCCTAGAAGGGTAGAATCCATATTTTCTTAAGAATTCCTATTTGTTGCTACACATTATGATCTAAAAATGATTTCTAGATTTCCCCCATTTCCCACTTATTCCCTGTTCTCATGGAAACTGGGCAGTCCACTCATTACAGCCAAAACGGGAGCAAATGAATGGATTCAGAAGTGTGGGAGGAGTAAGATGGGTGAAGATGTTGTGACGGAGCAGTGAGCAGATTATTTGGGAAAAATGCACTCAGAGGGCTTCCTGCTTCATTAAATTTAATGAGAGCAGGGTTATTTTTCAAGTTTTTTCCAGAAGCAACAAAAAGTGAATGGTGGCAGATGGCAGGGAGGCGTGGGCCTCCCACACATTGGAAAAATAGATTGCCAGCCAGTCTGTGGGACATGCCATGAGTGGCAGAGCACGTGTGCCTGTTGGGACAAGCACAGGGTGGAAGTCCTCAGTGTAGCCATGGTTTTAGAAAACCCACAGTGCCAGCTTGGAGCCACACGGGGGGAAAGTCAGTGCAATGCCCCAGCCAAGGGTGAGTCGGGAGTCGTTTCCAAGGGGTGTGTGTCCAGCAAGGACTGGAGTTCAGAGGGAGCGTGCCAGGGGTGTCTGTCATCAGGGGCTGGGAAATACCTGCTGGGGAGATTGATGGTGGCTTGCCTGGCTCTGATGGCCCTGTAATTGGATATGCAGAGTTTGACACGGGTCAGGAGTGCCTCTGCTGGAAGTGCTTTCTATAGTCAACAACCTCCAGTGCTGTCCTTAACCTGACTATAGAGGCACAGAGTCACAGGACAGTTTGGGTTGAAGGGGACCTTGAAGCTTATCTTTTTCCAACCCCCTGCCATGGGCAGGGACACCTTTCACCGGACCAGGTTGCTCCAAGCCCCGTCCAACCTGGCCTTGGACACTTCCAGGGATGGGGCAGCCACAGCTTCTTTGAGTCATATCCATGAAAATCCTTGTGGTGACATGTCAATGGTAGTACAGCCATGATTCATGTGACTGAAGCAGAATAGGCAGAGCTGCAAGAGAAAATAGTGATTATTCACCCACACAAGGTTAACTTCTTGCAGCCCTGGGCCTCCTCACTTCTCCAGGTCTGACAAGAGTAGCAGGCTTTCTGTAGTGCATTCCTGGTGGATTTTGGCTGATTTTATTTGTGCTACAAGAGCCTCTACACCTTCAGTCCATCACCTGGTTCAGTCCGCTTCTTCAGCCCATCAAAGGCCCTGAAAACTACATAGATGGCTAAGACAATCATATGGTTAAACCTCTGTGGATCTCATGCTGCAGTGATAGACACCTTAAATGACACTACCTGAGGTTACTGTCAGGGTGTTTCTGTAATCCCCTCAGGCCCTGCCCTCGTGCTGCTTTGCAGGCCTGTGTTGCAGCTGTCGTTTTGCAGGCAGAGAGGCTTGTAGGCAGAGAGGATCTCTGTCATTACACCTATGCAGCTTCTCTGCCTCAAAGGTATCATTTGCTCTCAGGAAAGATTATCTGTCTGCCACATTAGTGTTTCAGGGTGCCCCTGATCTACAGATAGAATTATAGAATATCCTGATTTGGAAGGGACTTACAAGGATCATTCAGTCCAACTCCTGGCCCTGCCCAGGACAGCCCAGAAATCCCACCCTGTCCCTGAGAGCATTGTCCAAATGCTTCTTGAGCTCTGGCAGCCCTGGGGCTGTGACCACTGCCCTGGAGAGCCTGTTCAGTGCCCAACCACCCTCTGGGGGAAGAACCTTTCCTTAAAATCCAACCTAACCCTGCCCTGACACAGCTTCATGCCACGTAGGCTCTTGTAAAACCACGGAAGGGATGAGGTGGGAAGGATGAGGTCAATGCTCAGTGCACAGTCAGCTGCAGCATTTTTGCCCAGGGACACACCCAGTCAGGTTTTTAATATTTCTATCTAGAAACCTGGATGTCCTCTAACATGTGAAAGTCTGAGCATTTGTGCAGGAAAATCAAAACACTTTCTTTTGAAGTCTCTGCTTCTCTCCAGGTCCTCTATTTCTGTATTGCCTCTAGGTGTTCCCAATCTCTTAGCCCTCTAGCACACAGTAGCCCCCGAGAAGTAATTTAGGCAGATATCAGGACATAAATCCGAAACATGACATTTCATGTTTGTGCCTCAGCCCTGACTTTTAATCAGGTATATTCCAAGCAGGGTGAACTTCTAATTTACTCTTTTAACATGAGGAGACGGTTCTGCCCTCTTTGCCTTGCTGGTGAGAAAGCTCAGGGTGTTCCAGCAAGATGATAGAGGTTCAATAGGTTTGGAGTCCATCATCAGTAACAAGTATTTGTTTACAGGTAGAGATTTTCTTTCTCCTTGAATCTCTTTCTTACCTCAGCAGCTGGTGACAGTTAAGTGACAGCTATATTTGTAGTCTAGAAGATTAGGATGGGGTTTTTTTCTTGCGGGATTTAACTTCCAGTTGGCTGGACAGTTAATTGTGTCACGGTCTGCATGTGACCTACAAGCTCTGTAAGAATCCAGCTTGTCCCAGCAGTCTGTAATGTGAGCCAGCACTCAGCAGTGGAGATGTGTGTGTGGATCCACCCTGTGCATTCAGAGAGAAGGATCCATACAGACTGAAGAGGACCAAAGAAGAACATGCATTTAATCATTTCTGCTTTGTTAGGCAGCATGTGGGAGGCTTTTGTGGACTTGCTTCCAGGAGCTGACAAAAGAATATTCAGAGAAAAAGTGAGTCAACATTGTCATCCTATACACATTTCCATTTTTAGGTTTGTTGAATTGATTTCCCATTTCAGTGGTGGATGTCAGATTCAGGTTAAAAGAGATAAAAGGAAGGGTGTAAGGTCACAAGTTAGTAGGAATGTTAGTAGGAATATTAGAATGACAAGGGATGGATATTTATGGCCTTCCATGGATCTTTGCTCTCAAAAGGTTCCAAGAGCACTGCCCCTGGATTTTATTTGTTCAAGGACATTGTGCAAACAAGTTTCAACCTCCAGGTTATTCATAAGCTGACTGTACTACACGTGTTGCCCATTTGGTATCACTGTGGGGCTTTGTGATGAGGCATTTTTAATCATGTGGCACTTGCTCATAAAACTGGGTAAGTCAAGATGAAGGAAGAGAAAGAGGGCACATCGACTCAAGGAGATGGTTGGTTCTTTGGGGAATCCAGTAGGAAGAGTTGATGTTATTTTGGGGGTGGAAGGAGGAAGTCAGGAGTAGCTAACTGAACTTCCCCAGGCTGAACAAAGAGGGTCAAAGGCCATCTCTGTAAAGGACAACCTGGACAGGGTTGTTAATTCCAGAGAATTTGCCAGGTGGAGAGAGCAGGGCAAGCCTGGAGTGGTGACCGGGGAACAGTGAGAAGTGACTAGGAAGAAACTCAGTGAAGAGAATCACAAAAAAAGTAGGTTTTGATAAAGCTCCCCGACAGAGTTGCAGGAGCTGTCATGGGGATGCTTTTAACCCACTGCAAGTGTGGAGAGCTGATGTTGGCTTAAATCACTCTCAGGGTGTTCTGAGTCACTTCATAGAATCACAGAATATGCAGAGTTGGAAGGGACCAACCTCAGTCCAACTCCTGGCCCTTCCCAGGACACCCCAACAATCCCACCCTGTGCCTGAGAGTGTTGTCCAAACACTCCTTGAGCTCTGCCAGGTTTGGTGCTGTGCCCACTGCTCTGGGGAGCCTGTTCGGTGCCCAACCACCCTCTCCGGGAAGAAACTTTTCCTGAGATCCAAACTAAACCTCCCCTGACTCAGCTCCAGCTGTTCCCTGGGTCCTGTCACTGGTCACGAGAGTGAAGAAATTGGTACCTGCCCCTCTGCTGCCCCTTGGGAGGATGTTGAAGACTCCAGTGAGGTCTGACCTCACTCTCCTCCAGCTGAACAAACCAAGTGCCCTCAGCCACTCCTTATACAGCTTTCCCTCCACCATCCTCGTGGTCCTCTTTTGGACACTCTAATACCTTAATGTCTTTTTTATATTGCAGTGCCCCAGACTGCCCCCAGGACTCGAGGTGAGGCCGCCCCAGGGCAGAGCAGAGCAGGACAATCCCCACGTTTTCCCAGGCATCAATGCTGGGCCCGAAGTCCTCCAGGACACTTTTGCCATGGCTCACATGGCTGGTGGAGCGTTTAGGTGCAGTGAGTTCATCTCTTGGACTAAGTCTGAGGAAGGATGGAGCGAATCACCACTTACCCTTGATTGCTCAGGGCCCCGTCCAACCTGGCCTTGGACGCTTCCAGGGATAGAGCAGCCACAGCTTCTCTTGGCAACCTGTGCCAGGGCCTGAGCAATGTCACAGCCAAGAATTTCTTCGTAATACCTAATCTCTACCTACCCTTTTTCAGCTTAAAGCCATTCCCCCTTGTCCTGTCACTCCAGGCCCTTGTCCTCAGTCTCTCTCCAGCTCTTTTGGAGCCCCTTTAGGTGCTGGAAGGGGCTCTCAGGTCTCCCTGGAGCCTTCTCTTCTCCAGGCTGGACACCCTCCAGAGCAGAGGGGCTCCACTCCTGGGACCATCTCTGTGGCCTCCTTCCTGGCTGCTCTTGTTCAGCTTCTGGCCTCAAGCTGTGGGCATCCCTGCTGAATGGTGTTCACAGGAAACCCACAGCTCTTATCTGGAAAAGTCTTGGAAAAGCTGTCTGTTGTTTGAAACCTGTCTCTGTCCAAGCATTGCCCCCACGCTGCTGCCACCTGCCCTCTTGCAAGGGCTGTTCATGGGGCACCCAGCTCCCAGCAGGAGCCACGGGGCTTGGATCCTGCTCCTGAAGGTGGATTGCTGCAGGATATGGACTGCCTGACCGGGGCAATGTTGAGTTACAGCCAGCCCCCCACAAAAATGCAGGACCGTGCCAGTATGACCAGTTCAAATATCCCAGCTGAGAGCAGGAGCCCCTGGCAGTCTTTCAAGCAGAGAGGTCAAATTAATGTCACAGCACACCTCTGCCAGAAGGAAGGCTTGTGAAAGTGCATTCTGGGAGCTAACTGGATGTGATTTCCCCATCTGTTCTGTATTTTTCCATTCCTTTGTTTGTTTCCTCTCACTGATCAGGCCTAACCTGCTGGAAGGACATCATGGTTTGGATGCCAGAGGATGATGGTGAAGCCTAGATGAGGCAAGGGTGGCTCAGATGATATCTTTGGGTGATTTAAAGCCCTTGGATGGGTGACAAAGTTCAAAAACACCTCTGGAGGGCAGGCAGCGCTCAGCAAAGAGCCCACATAGCAGGTCTCCAGCAAGTCTTGCCTTCAGAGAGGTCTCAGGAGTTTTCCCAGCTGAAAGGTCAGGTCCTGTTCAACTGCTCAGAATGGCCACTCCAGTAAGAAACACAAATCCTTGCACCAGCTCACATAAGCCACAGGAGCTCCTCTGAGTTCAGAGGGGATCATTTCACATACCCAAGGGTACCTGCTCACAGGAAAGCCTTGCCTGTGAGGTGACCCGAAATGTAAACCAGCTGTTGGCAGCACCAGTGCCCAGGCACAGAATCAGAGAATCACTCAAAACTTTGGGTTGGAAGGGACCTGAAAGCTCGTCTCCTTCTGCAACCCAATTGTGTCTTGTCCCATGGGCAGGGACACCTTCCACCAGCCCACGTTGCTCCAAGCCCCGTCCAACCTGGCCTTGGACATTCCCAGGGATGGGGCAGCCACAGCTTCTCTGGGCAACCTGTGCCAGGGCCTCACCACCCTCACAGCCAAGAATTTCATCCTAATACCCAATCTAAATCTCTCCTCTTTTAGTTTAAAAGCACTGTATGTCCATGTAAAAAAGTTGTCTCTCTTTTATAAGCCCCCTTTACGCCCTGGAAGGGACTCTCAGGTCTCCCCAGAACCTTCTCCTCTCCAGACTGAACACAGCCAGCTCTCCCAGCCTGTCTCCATACCAGAGGTGCTCCAGCCCACGGAGCATCTCCATGGCCTCCTCTGGACCTGCTCTAATAGGTCCACATCCTTCTTGTGCTGAGGACTCCAGAGCTGGAGGCAGCTCTGCAGGTGGGGTCTCACTAGGGCAGAGTAGAGGGGGAGAATCCCCTTACCTTCATCCTGCCATCTGGACTCAGCCCATACAGCATAATCCATAGGTTTGGAAAACAGTCTAAACCAACGATAACATTCAATACCAGTGTGGGAGCTCAGGAGTCACTCGTGTCCCCAGTCCCTAGTGTGTAGTTCAGGTGTGTGGCTCTGGTGACAGGCTGCAGGACACCATTGTTTCCTGCAGTCACTGAGAGGGAGCAAAGCAAACTTCAGCCATCAGACCTGCAAACTGACTCCCACTGCTTGCCCCTCACTCCAGCATGGTTCTCCTCCCTGACTCATCCTCACTTGCCAGCTTATGGTACGAGGAGGGTGAGCAAGGAGATGGGAGACATGGGGGAAAGCCCAGTAGGGATCTTATGATTGATGAAAATAGGATTTGTGCACTGCATTAAGCTTCTTCCTACCCAAGGCATGAGTCTTTCTGAGCTGGATCCTGTGGTGAGCAGGAAAAGGGTGGGGAATTCCAACCTGGTGGGAGAAGAGGCCCAGCAAGGAGCTGCTGACAGCAGAGGGCACAAAAGACAGCGGCAGCAGGGGCTTGACACAGGTGTATATCACTATACAAGTGATATCTTTTATCTATATTAAATCAAGTCAGAGGTTTTTTAATTTCCCCTTATGACCATAAAAAGAGTTCTTAATTATGATTTTTAAAGCTTTTTTTTCTCTAACTTTAATAGTTTTCTTAATATTTAAAATCCAATGCCACTTCATGGACTCTGTGGTGTGATTTCCTTTGTTATCCCAAATAACAAAGCACCAAATACTCCAGCACCCTTGGATCAATGTAGTCAGTGTTTCCATTGATAAACTCTGAATCCTTAAGGACATCATTTCACCCCATCTCCTTTTGAATTCACTCTTTTCTGGATACATTGTGACTGCTGAGTTGAACAGATTAGAAAATGCCATCTGCATTTTGAGGTATTTGCATTCATCATTCAGCTGGAGTTAGGAAATGCCTAGAAAATAGTTAGAAAATGCCTCATCAGGCATCACCAGTCCAAGTGAGCAGGTTTCTGGATCTGTTCTTTCAGTGCAGGAGGGTGAGATCCAGCTCCTGAAGACCTGGATGTGTCTTCAGGCAGCTCTGATGGAGGTGCAGGGGGATGGTGTGTGTTTAATTGGGTTTGAGTGCCAATGGTTGTATGTTGTTAAGAGTTTACTCCATTTTTCTACGCGAATCTCTAATATTTGCTTATTCTAAACATATCACTTGTAACATTATGTTTACAGTTTGGGGGCAGCATTGTTCTTTGTCGTTTCTCTGTGTGCACATCAGTGGTGTTTATCAGAAGGATGGACAGTGCTGTTCTTGCTCTTCTTCCCAAACTCTGGAGCAAACAGTGCCAATTTGCACACTTATCTTTTAAGGAAAGTTAGCTGTTTTAACTAAGGGGGAAAAACACCCTGAGGAGAAGGACTTAGCTCTAGAGGTGGTTTCACAGCAGCATAACTGAAGGACTTGGGCTGGGTGGGATGGACACCACAGTGCTGGGTGGAGTGGCTGAGGACAGCTGTGATGGTGCTGAGAGCAGGGGGGTGGCAGTTCTGTCCCTGTGGTGCTGGTGTTAACCCCAGTCATGACCAGGAAAGCCCCAGAATCACAGATTCATAGAACATAGAATCATTAAGGTTGGAAAAGACCATTAAGATCACCAAGTCCAACCATTAACCCAGCACTGCCAAGGCCACCATTAAACCATGTCCCCACATGCCACATCCACAGGTCTTTTAAGTCCCTTCGGGGAGGGTGACATCACCACTGCCCTGGGCAGCTGTGCCAGCTGACCACCCTTTCAGTGAAGTTTTCACAATATCCAATCTAAACCTTCCCTGGCACAACTTGAGGCTCTTTCTTCTCATCCTGTCACTTGTTCCCTGGAAGCAGAGCCAAGACAGAGCTCTTGGACCTCCCCTGGCTCCCCCCTCCTGTCAGGGAGTTGCAGAGAGTGAGAAGGTCCCCCCTGAGCCTCCTTTTCTCCAGGCTGAGCCCCCCCAGCTCCCTCAGCTGCTCCTGGTGCTCCAGCCCCTTCCCCAGCTCCATTCCCTTCCCTGTACATGCTCCAGCCCCTCAATGTCTCTCTTTTCTTCTTCCTCTCTCAGAGCCCCAGGGCAGGTCACCTACCTGAGGTGTTTATTCTTTTCTTACTTTGTTTCTGAATAGGAAAAAACCACTCCTTCTGGAAGCACTGAGAATATTGCGGAAGAGATTGGTGAGTTGAGTCAAACTGGGAGATTATGGCTGCAGAAATCTCCTTCTCCCATGCAGGCATTTTCTTTTGCCATTTCAACCAAGAGTGACAGGAACAGTGTTCCTGGCTTTGCCATCTCATGCATGAATATCCCAACCAAATATTCAGGGTCCTTCTTAGCACCCAGAGTCCAGCTCTGAGTTCTCAGGATGATCTGTCAGTCAAGTGGGCATTTCCCTGAAGCTGTTTTTTGTAGGAAGCAAGCCTACAGGGAAATCAAGCCAAGACCTGTCTTTGGGCATTGGTTTCATGAGGGTCAGTGCCCAGGGATCGTTCTCCTGAACACTGTGACTGCACAGCCCTGAAACAGGGTCAATAAGCAGAAGATGGTCCCACTGGCCTGGCAGATAATCCTGGGGATGTGTGGCTGGCACGCTCCGCACGTGGCACCAGGTGTGCTCTGTGGGGTGCTCTCTGGCTGTGTCTGGAGTCACAGACAAAAGGAAAAGAGGTGGTGGTGCACATGCTTACCCACCACCACCAGGGGCTCCTGAGGCAGCAGACTGGAGCAAGGATACGGATACTCTTGGTCTTGCCTTCCCTTTCCTCCTGTCAGTCTCCCCCAGGCCAGTCCACTCTACAGGCACTGGATCCCTTCCCTAAGCTTTTGCTGCTCAGCTAGGTTTGCAAATATGTCAAGGACTTCCAAATCAAATTTAACAGTCTCCTGTTACAAACTGCCCTTCCTTCATGGGAAGCCAGTGGGCCCAGAATTTCAGTTACAAAACTGCCGTCCACAAAACGTTACTGGCAATTACTCCCGGTGGAGGCTTTTGGAAGTTTTTATTGCTTCTATCCACAATCATAACAGGCATTTTTGACAAAAGAAAAGAAACCCAAATAATTAAATCCATGCTTTGTTTTACCACAAATATATTGCCAAAAATTGGTTTGACCAGCTCTACAAGCACGTAGTATTGTGTGCTGAAGGGAAGGAAGCCTTCCTAATTTTAGTTTCCTCTGTTAATATCACACCCAGGTAAAGCTGCTTTACCAACTTCCTCATCCTGCAGATTTAAGTTTGGAAACCACAGCTTATTTATATACCACACCTTATTTGTATATCTCCTTATGCTGCTAAATGCACACATATTTAGCATAATCAGTGTGTTCACAATGGGCCCTGTGACACAGAGAGCACAGGGCCAGGCTTCCAGCTGCACCAGCTGCACGGAAGGGACTGAACAGTGACGGGATGAAGCCAATTCTCCAAATGGGGAAGGATTTGGGGGTTGGCCATTTGGTTCTATGCTCTTCTGAGCTGTCTGAACCTGCATGGGAAAGGCAGCAGGTGATGTGCTTTCTGTGAAAGGTCTTGAAAGAGGATGCACTGGCTTCGTGTGGTGTAAGGGCAGCCCTGCTGGCCAGTCTGGAGGAGAGGGAGGCCAGAAGGATGTCCCTGAAATCACTGGGAACCATTGTTTCAAGGTTTGTGCTGGAAACCAGTGACTGCCTTGTACTGGTTGTGGGGGGCTGGGTGTGAGCCCGGGCTGAGAGGTCTCTCCTGAACTCTGGGAGAGCACAGGAGTGATGGTCTCTGGCGCTGTGCAGCAGTTGTGATCTTCAGGAGGTTGCTGTGCTGGATTTCCATACACTCCACCCTAAAAAAGGCACCAAACTTAAGCAGTTTTATCAAGCATTTTCAGCTGAGGAAGGGACATGGGCTGCAGCATTGGTGTTCTGGAGCATTGCACCAGCTCCAGCGCTCGGGAATGCCGCTCCTGAGAGCCCACAGTGCTCAGCCTCACCAGCAGCTATTGCCCAGCAGTCTCCTCAGGGCTTGCTGACATCTGCAAGGAGCTTGTCCCTGAGGTACAGCTCTCTCTGTCCTGCTTCCAGAGCAAGCAGTTCAGGAGACAGCAGATACAGACCTGCATGAGAGAAGACAACAGCGCCAGTCTGTATCCCAGAGGAACCGCGAGGGTTCCACGTAAACACCACTTTCCATGGGCATCTTGTCTTGGCTGTCGCTCTCCTTGCCTTCTTTTCCCTGTCTTTCCTTGCACCTCTGGACTCTTTCTGCTAAGCTCAGCCATGTTCTTTATGGGCTGGGGTGAGAGGACAACTGCTGGTAGCTCCTCGTGGTGCTGTGGCTCCCCGTGGGAGGTGTGCTGGGGGGCAGGAGTGGGCTGGGGATGGAGGGAGCTATGGAGACAGGGATGTGAAGGAACACAAGGTGGTTCTGGGATATTTTCTGTGTTAGTGTGGGGCAGCAGCTCTGTCCATGTGGAGAAGAGCTGAGGAAGAGGTGACAGCATTTCCTCCCTGTGTGAAGGAGGTGTCTCATGAGTGATCTGAATTGGCTGATGCGTAGGCAAAGCAGCTTCCCTCACTCACGTGGTGCCTGTGTGCCTGAGGGATGGCACAGTGGCTTGTCTTGGGAACCTCCATGGAGATGGAGAGCCCATTGCCAGTGTGTGGTCCCTGGGTGGCAGTGGAGCCCAGGATTTGTCCAGCATCCTGATGGGCTGCGGTGGCCATGCCAGGCAGGACCTGGGGGCAGTACAGCAGCTGTCTGAGCTGTCCTCACTCACTGTGCGGGGATGCGGGGGGCTACACCTGGGGTGAGGGGGAAAGGTTTTATTTCTGTTGCTGACCCACTTCACAGCAGGCTCAGAGACTCAGAACGAGCCATGCTGATGGACCAGAGCTGAACAGCCGTGTCACAGCAGGCTCAGCCAGCTCCAAAGTGACCTAAGTGACAGGAAAGGGAGAAATGGCACCTATGGAAACCCAAAGCTGTCAGCTGCACTTTGGTTCATGTCTATGAACATGAGAGAGTGCGGCCAGAGTGTGCTGGGGCTGAGCACTGGTGCATGTTCTTCTTTAGAGCTTTTTTTCTGGTTCAGTGGCTTTCCAAAGCCTCCTCCCACATGGCAGCACTTGGAAGTCAGGGGAGCTGGCTGTAGACTGGGAGGCAGGGGCAGAGGCTGAGTGGGGGAGAAGAGCCAATGCAGATGGTAGAAGTGTTCTGGGCTGCTGTTCACACCTGCTGAACCCCAAGTGCCACATCTACATGGTTTTTGAACACTTCCAGGGATGGAGACTCCACCACTGCCTTGGGCAGCCCGTGCCAATGCTTTACAACCTTTTCAGTGCAGAAATTTCCCCCAATATCCAATCTAAACCTTGCCCAGTGCAACTTGAGGCCGTTTCCTCTCGACCTGTCCCTCGTTCCCTGGAAGCAGAGCCCGACCTCCCCCCGGCTCCCCCCTCCTGTCAGGGAGTTGCAGGTCCCTGAGACGTCCCCCTGAGCCTCCTTTTCTCCAGGCTGAGCCCTGCCGCAGTCCGAAGGGGGGATCGGACTGTGGCACAGCACGGCTCCAGGACACAAGATAGGGTGCAAGCAGAATCCTTTATTCACGTGTGCACGCAGTGTTTTATCAGCTCGGGAGGGGAAAGGGCCAGAACATAGGGCGGAGCATGAGACAGACAGGCGGGGGGACAAACCAGGATAGGGACACGGGCAAAAGGGGGAGGAGCGCGGGAAGCAGGGAGCAGGCAAACTCATGGCAAGCCTGGGCTTGTCCAGACTGTGCACTGTGTAGTATGAATACAATGAAACCACATAATAACAGTAAAGTCCATATAATAACTGTAAGGTCCATATAATAAAATCCTGTCAATTGCTGTATGTTTTTCTCCATGCCTGGAACTGTTCCCATCACAGAGCCCCCCCAGCTCCCTCAGCAGCTCCTCATCAGAATTGTGCTCCAGACCCTTCCCCAACTCTGCTGCCCTTCTCTGGCACCCAGAAAACCTTCAGCCCCTTGAGGTCTTTCATGTCATGAGGGATCCATCTATTTGATGTCCTCAGCCTTTCTGCCATGAGCTCACAGAGGAGGGAGCAGAGCCCTTCTGCAAGGTGCCACGGTGATGCTCCCCCAGGATGAACACTGAGTCTCTGCTTTGGCCCCCAAATCTCCTCGGCTTTTCTGGGCTGAGTCCTGTGAGAGTCTTACCCTTGGCACAGGTGGGTGGGAGGTGAGAACCCCTCGTCTGGGCTGGGATGCTGGGCCAGTTAAACATCCCTGCTGCTGGGCTGGCAGAAAGGTGCACCAAGGAGCATCCTTTCAGTGAAACGGGTGCCAGAGAGAGCCCATGGGAAGCACAGCACCAATGAGTGCAGTGCTTAGGAAAGAAAACAACTCCCATCAGAGTTCAGTTCATGGCCAGGGAAGGAAGAAGGTTGAAGTGGATAAATAGTAAGGATTTCCTCAGGATTTCATCTAGAGTGGATACAGGTGAGCAGCACAAAGATGCTGAAAATAGCATCTCCAGGCGGACAATAAACAGCTCAGCCTGAAGAGGTGCCAGGACAGAGCTCTTGGAGCAGGAGGTGTGGGTTCAGCAGGAAGGACAGGTAAGGGCCACGCAGCAGATCTGAGGCAGCAGATCCTGCTGGAGGGACAGTATCCCCCAGTACCTGGCTGATCAGTTTGGGAGCACCACCTGTGTTCCATGAGACAGGATCAGTCCCATGTTTTCTTTGGTTGCATTCTCTCATCCCAGTGCCAGTGCCAGGCAGAGCCAGCCCATGCTGGGAGCTGTCCCTATGGGCAGGATGCCGTGGGGCTCATCTGCCAGCCCCTCACAGAAGGGGAAGGGGACAGGGGAGGCTCATCTGACTCTATCCCTTCGGGCTGCCAGGGCCCTGACAGCTGATCCTAGGGGTGGGAACATCTCCTGGTGGGTGCTGTAAAACCCCACCTGGGACCTCACATCTCAGCCCCCTCATGACTGCACCCCTCTGCCCCAGCTGTAAGTGCCCGGGCTTTTTCAGCCCGCAAGGGACAGGTCAGCAGCCCCCAAAACGCTTCGTTGTTGGCAGGGAGGGGGTCTCGGGGTGCGGGAGGGCAGCACGCGTTGGACTCGCTTTGCAGAGCAGCCGCAGTGGCAGCGCTCGCTGGCTAAGAGACGTTGTGCAGTGTAGAGTAGCACAGAACGGAATTGTCCTGGAACTGTAGGGAGCTCAGGGACGGCTCTGTCGTGACAGCGGGGTCAGCCTGGGGAGCGCTGCTCCCCTCGCAGGCTCCGGCCGGCCGAGGGACGCGGTGCCCGCACAGACACGGGCTGGAAGGGGCTGCGGGTGTGGGGGCACAGCCCGGGCTCCCGGGAGCGCACGGACACCGCCGTGGCTGCGCGGTTTGGTGCAGCCCCACTCTGCAAGGCTGGGTCCGGCAACGGCAGCCGAGGCAGCCACGGGGATGTATCGTATGTGCACTGCCTGTGCAGCCGAGTGGACTTATTGCTTGTACAAACTATCTGGATCAAAACCAATAAACACTGAGCTCTGTGCCTGCGTTTGTCACTGAGCTGAGTGTCCCCACACCCTGTCCTGGACCATGTGCCCAGCAGCTCACAGGATCACAGGATCACAGAACCTGCCATTGGATGGGACCCACAAGGATAATCGAGTCCAACCCTCAGCCTGCACAGGACCATCCCCAACAGTCACACCATGTGCCCCAGAGGATCATCCAAACCCTCCTGGAGCTCTGGCAGCCTTGGGGCTGTGCCCACTGCCCTGGGGAGCCTGGTCAGTGCCCAACCACCCTCTGGGGGAAGAACCTTTTCCTGAGATCCAACCTAACCCTGCCCTGACACAGGTCCAGGCGATTCCCTGGCTCCTGTCCCTGGTCCCCACAGAGCAGAGCTCAGGGCCTGCCCCTCCTCTGTCCCTCCTCAGGAAGCTGGAACTACAGTGAAGTCTCCCCTCATTCTCCTCCAGATGAACACACCAAGTGCCCTCAGCTGCTCCTCACACGGCTTCCCCTCAGGGCCCTTCCTTATCTGCATTGCCCTCCTCTGGACACACCGGCAGGACAGGTCACCCATGGTCACAGCTGAGGTGGTTCTGCCCCAGCTGGTCCTGCATGGGTCCCCTCAGTGCCCCCAATGACCCCCAGCCTCGGAGCTCCATCAGGTGCTCCTGCTTGTCCCCCGTGCAGTCGGATCGTCCATCTCTGACCTCCCCACAATAAGACCTTCTGACCCAGGTATGGGCTGGCCACAGTCCAGCACCTGAACAAAGCAGCTTTTCTGCTAAGGGGGTATTTCTGCCATGAGAAAACTCCACCCCTATACAGCATTTTCCTGGGGTTTCCTGCCTTTAATAGCCTGACCAGCAGAGCTGGTTCAGGTAGGATGCACATTCCAGCAGTGAGATGTGTTGCCCTAGTGAAGGTTTGGCAGGGCTGTACAAGCTGTACAAGCTTGACTCTGAGCTCACTGGAGGTTGGAGAGCACAGCCATGATTGTGCCCAGCCCACCCAGCAGACATGGACCCCCAAAGCAGTGAGACCTGCAGCTTTCCTCCTGGTGCCTCCATGGCCCAGAGCTGCCTGGCACCACAGGCACACCTCCCAGCCACACAGGACACAAAGGGAATCACGGCATCAGCCACATGCCTGAGCACAGTGGCCATGGACAGGAGGTCGTGCCCATCACCCCTGAACTTCTTCCCTCTGGGGGCCCAGATCTCCCCCACCAGTCCCTGCTCGTTCCATGAGCAGCAGCCCCTCAGGCTCCAAAGAGGCTCCTTTCACCTCGTGGCAGGATGTTTGGTCCGTCTCCAAATCCCACCTGGCTATGCTTCCCCACAGGCTGCTGAGCCATGATGTGCATGGAAAAGGCACAAATGGGAGGAAGGAGCTTCCTGGGGCTCCAGAAGCTCACACCAGGATATGAGTCTGTGAGCAGAGGGTGAAGTGAGTGGGAGCCCCCAGGGACCTGAGCAGGTCTGGGACCCATTACAAGCATGACAGGGAGTTACTGAGTCCTGACTGCACCACATGGATCCAGCAAGGGATGAGTAAGGAGTAAGGGTGTTTTCTTTCCTTCACCCTTTGTAATTCCAGAGCCTCATGATTGCAAAATCACGACCCCAAAATGTGATCGTTCAACTGAATAAACAATCTCAGAAGGATTATTGGCTTGACTGCTCTGTCATGGAGAAGTCCCACAGAGCACTCAGAGCCGGCACTCAGCTCCGTGTGCTCCAGGAGTTCATTTTGCTCAAGTCTGGGTGGGAACTGCCCCAGCACCACTCTGCAGTCACTCACACTGCCTGGGGCTGCACTGGGGGCACTGGGAAAGCTCATCCTGCTCCTCCCTCCCTGGGGGCAGATGCCCTTGTACTGTTTTACACTCCAAGGAGCACTGTAGGGGCTGTGTCTTGTGACACAGCCTCTCCTCCAGGAATAGCTGTGGATCCCATGAAGACACTGAGGCTGTGGGGGCACAGGTCCCCTCAGCCCAGCTGGCAAAACCTGGGGAAAACGTGACCCCTCTGGCAGAGCTCCCCCCTTGCTCTGGTTTCCAGTGAGAAGGAAGAGAAAGACAGTAGGCTGCTGAGTCACGAGCAGGAGTCAGATCTAGGATAGCTGCAGGAGTAGCTGCAGAGTCAAATGGGTGTTTGGCACCAAGTCCAGCCCCGAGTGAGATCTGCGGGACCTCCTCCTGCCACAGTCCTTATGTCCAGCGGAGCGAGGCAGGAGCCACACACATCTTCCCATGTGGAGATCCAGGGAAAGGGGCTGGGCAGCCCCATGAGCAGATCTGGGGAAGCAGGACCTGGGAGTTGATGGGGAGGGGGAAGAAGAGAAAGGCCAGGGCTGCCTCCTCCCCATCTTCCAGGGAATGAGATCCCAGCGCAACCTGAGGGGGCTTAAAGACCCCCTCTCCCAGACTCCCATGCTGGGAGATGTGCAGAGGTGTTTGCTCCTCCCTCTGCACCCGGACGGGCTGGGCATGGATCCTGCACAGCAGAAACAGAACAGTAGCTCATGGAGACTGCAGGGATCTGTCCATGGGAAAGCTCTGGGCAGGCTGGGCACAGCCATGGCATCACCATGCAGGGACCACCCTCCAGCTCCTGGTTCAGTCTCTGAGGCTGGTGCAAGGACAGACACAGTGTCCTACAGCACAGCTGTGTTAGTCCTGGCTGGGGAGTCCAGGAGGGTGAGGGAATGGATATGAAACCATTGAACATCCCTTTGTCCACCCATCCGTAGAATCACAGGATAGTTTGGGTTGGAAGAGACCTTAACACTCATTCCACTCTCTTGCCATGGGCAGGAACACCTTCCACTATCCCAGGCTGCTCCAAGCCCCGTCCAACCTGGCCTTGGACACTTTCAGGGATGGGGCAGCCACCGCTTCTCTGGGCAACTGTGCCAGGGCCTCACCACCCTCACAGCCAACAATTTCTTCCCAATACCTAATGCAAATCTCCCCCTTTTCAGTTTAAAGCCATTCCCCCTTGTCCTGTCACTCCAGGCCCTTGTCCCAAGTCCCTCTCCAGCTCTTTTGGAACCCCTTTAGGCCCTGGAAGGAGCTCTCAAGTCTCCCGGGAGCCTTCTCTTCTCCAGGTGAACACCCCCAGCTGTCCCAGCCTGGCTCCAGAGCAGAGGGGCTCCAGCCCTTGGAGCATCTCCGTGGCCTCCTCTGGACTCGCTCCAGCAGTTCCATGTCCTTCCTGTGCAGGGACCCCCGAGCTGGAGGCAGCTCTGCAGGTGAGGATTCATCAGAGTGGAGCAGAGGGGCAGAATCCTCTCCCTTGCCCTGCCAGCCATGGGGACGTAGCCAGGTTACAGTGGGCTTTCTGGGATGCGAGTGCATCCGTCCATCCGTCCATCCATCCATCCATCTACCCCAGCTCGGGAGAAGAGCTGGGAGAAGCCGCTGCGGGATCTTCTGGGACAGGCGAACGAGTGAATTCACCGTGGGGATGGAGCCCGTGAACGGTTCCCCCTCCTCCTCCTTCTCCTGCTCCTCCTCCTGCTCCTTCTCCCTCTCCTCCCCCCGCCCCGCCTTCCCCTGACCAGCCCCGGGCGGCGAGCGGTGAGTGTGAGGGGCGAGCGGAGCCCCCGAGGGACGGGGCTTCTCCCGTCCCCATCCCCATCCCCATCCCCATCCCCTCTCACCCCCCTCCGGCCGCTGCCCCTTCCCCTCGGGAGTCCCGCCCCTGCCCTCCCAGCCTGCCGGGCTCCTGCCCGGCTTTGGGGGGATTTGTCAATTCTTTTTCCCGCTGTTTCTTCCATTCCTGGTGGGTTTCCTTCCGTCTCACGCCCGCCCCTGGACAGAGGCACAACCTGAGTGTTCCTTCTCTTTCCTCCCGCCTTTAACTGAAATAGGGAGAGATGGTGGAAATTGGGCACCTCGTGGGGGTGGCTCTGGGGAGAGAAGCGTTCCTTGTCCTTTGCAGGCTGGGCAGGAGTGAGAGCCTGCTAGCTCTATGTTGAGAGCAATTTTGGGCATGAACTGTGCCCGAAAGGGAATGGGGACCTTTTTGATAGTGACCATCGATGAGAAGGGAGAGCAGCACTGGGCCAGGTCCGGGTGGGGAGGCAGGAGGCATGGGGGGCTTGTCTGTCCTCTGTGACCCAAGAACAGCACAGGAAGGGCTGTGGGGCAGGGCAGATGGGGTGGCGTTTCAAGGCAGGGTGACTCAGGGGCACCTCTCCATCAGGGCCTGTTCTTTCATGGAATCACTGTTAGCGTCATTCTCTGGAGTTACAGCTGCCTCCTAATGTTTGTGAGGAGGCACTTGTGCCCTGGTATCAGCCCAGGTGGCCATGACAACGGGACCACAGGCTCACTCACCAGCCTG
Organism: Lepidothrix coronata; assembly: GCF_001604755.1. Lineage (NCBI taxonomy): Eukaryota > Metazoa > Chordata > Aves > Passeriformes > Pipridae > Lepidothrix > Lepidothrix coronata. The sequence goes on along the minus strand of NW_016690204.1, from coordinate 435,172 downwards.
GGTGTTTGCAGCCATAGCTGAAGGATATGATGTGCTGCAGCTGGCACTCAACTAGAAAAGATCACAGATGTCCCCCCCCTTGGGGCTGCTGTGATCAGCAGCCCTGATTTTAAGCAGCTGGAGGGTTGGGTGCATTCTTGATCTGTCCACCTCACATGGATGTGGCCCCACAGCACAGGAAGGCAGCAGGTTCCTGGTGTCTATGCTGGTACTGTTGCATGGGCTGGAAACCTTCCCATGTCTGACCTCAACTGGCCAAGGGCTGCAGGGAGGTCATCCAAACTCAGCAGGTTTGGGGAAACAGCTGTTCTGCTCCTGTTTTTCTCCGAAACATTGACAGAGATCTTAGTAAACGCTGAGGGCTGCTGAGGGCTGCCCATCCAGCCTCTCCTTTTCCAGTGCAAAGCTGAGGTGCAGATTAGCTGCCTTGTGCAAAAGAGCAGAGCAACTGACCTTGTGTTTTTCTCCATCTGTTGTTTTTCAGACGTCCCCAAAATTACACCAACATCGAAATGAATGAGTGCGGGGAGATCGCAGCAGACTTCTAATGCTCCTGGGCACAGCTGGCTCTGACAGCCCTGGGGCCAGGGATGTGTCTCAGGGGGGCAGAGGGGCTGTTCAGCTCCCCCACCCAGTGGGGCTGCTGCACAGACCTGCAAAATGCCCAGGTGTACACATACACCTACATTGGTCTGTGTGTGCATAGAAATACCCGAATTGTTTCTTACCCTTCTTAATTTTAACCTCAGACTCCAGGAGACCAAAGAAACAGGCTGGGGACTTCTAGGCACAGGTTGTGCTAAGTGTGGTGCCTGGACACGGAAGGCTGCTTGGCTGATGTGGAGGAAGGACATGCCCTGTCTCCTCTCAGGATTCGCTGCCGGGTGATGAGCCAAGGCCACCCCCATCAGACCTTTCCACAGATCTGGTCTCTCTGGACTTAACTGCTGCAGCTAGGGTACATCAGCCTCCCTGAGCCTTTCTGGTCCAGGCAAGGAGTTCTCAGCATCGTGCTCTGCTCTGCTTGAGCAGCTCTGCAGCACCAGCAGCCTGCTCCAGGGACAGCCCTTGCTGCTGTGGATCACAGTCCTGCCCAGAAAAAGGGGTTGGAGGAGAGATGAACACCCAGTTCATCAGCTCCTGCCCAGGTGTAGTCCTGCCAGACAATAGGCAGCAGCAGTGCCAGACTCTGGATCTGCTGAGAATGTGGGGTGAGGAGGGTGGAACCTGCTCAGTAAAAGATTGCTTCCTCCACATCCCTAATGGTGCAGCAGCTGATGCCAGGTTCCAGTAACACCCTTCATGTGTGGAGTGCTGGTCTCACCTCGTGGGTTTGAGCACCCTGTGCAGTTCCACCCATGGTGCTAGTGACCCAGACAGACCCAGCCTACTCACTGCTGGAGCGAGGGAAAATGCAGAGATCCCACCACTGGATCTGAATCATGGTGTAAATAGGTTTTTACTGAACAACGTTCTGCAGAGGGAGGACAGGAGGTGTTCCTGTGATTGACCATCACAGCACTTGTGATTGACCCTCATGAGCAGGAAGCCTCATGTTTCCTTTGAGTCCCACCTCCCTGCTGTGTCCCTCTTAGGGGGCCGCCAGCCAGCTCCAGCACCAGCCAGGATGAGCAGCACAGGAGTGAAGCCTCAGCCTTCCACTGCCCAGCCCCTTGTGCCAGGCAGCCCCTTCCAGTCAGTAGGGCTGAGAACACGAGGCACCAGGGACCTTCTCTGCTGGGTGCTGCACGTAATCCTCGGGCAGCCTCTGAGAGGTGGTTCTTCCTCCCGGCTCCATCAGCACAGCACTGGAGCGCACCGGCACTGCGGGAGCTCACATCAGCTCCATCTTGAACTGGCTGAAGTTGGGCAGGGTGGGCGAGGGCTCGGCCATGCTGCTGAAGGGGCCGCGGGGCTGGTTGGCTGGCACGGCCCCGTGGCTCACGGTCGAGCTGAGCTGCTGCAGCGTCATCAGCACCTCCTGCTGCAGCCGCTGCTGGTGCTCCTGCTGGCGCTCCAGGCGGCACTGCTGCTCCAGCACCACGTGCAGGGCCTGGCTCAGCCTCTGCACCTCCGTCTGCACAGTGTCCAGCTTCTCAGCAATGGCTTGGGAACTGGGAGCAGAGGGGGGCACTGGCACACCCCAAGCAAGTTGGTGATTTTCTGGACCCACGGGGTTCAGCAGGGCAGTCTGAGTGCTGGCATCTTTGACCTGGAGTAGGGAAGGTGAAACACTATCAGCTGCCCCTTTGATGGCATTTAACAAGAGAAAGATTTATTCTGCACTAGCTACAAGGCTCAGAGAAAAGCTCTCAGGGAAAGCCATCATATTGTTGCAGACCTCTAGACCTTAGCATGAGCTGCACTTCATCCCCACCCCACTCCAGAGTCCCTGGTGCCAAGTGTCCTGTCAGCATGTGTTGAGCCAGGATACTGCCAGACAGCAGTGCGGCTGCCCACACTACAGCCAGGCTTGTGTTTGCTCTCTGCAGGCACAGGAACAGCATCTCGTGGCCTTTGCTTTCTAACCCTTCCATTTCTTGTACTGCACCCTGAGGCAAAGGGCTGTTCTGCTCCCTGTGAGGGATCACATGCTGGTTTTGAATGCCAGGGTAGCCTCTCAAGCAGCTGGCAAGGGCTCTTGGCAAACATCTGAGTGGGCTGGAGAAGGCTTTTGCTCTCTCTGAGCAGAGACAGGGTCATGGATGAAGGCCCAGCCTAACTCACAGCTGTTTTGTTCCCAGCATGTCATGGCCAGAAAGGCAAGTGCCAGCATCCTACCACCCTCCATGTGGCAACAGCACTGCCCATCAGTGAAGCCTCTGGAGTTCAGAGATGCTCTGGAGGGGCAAGAGCATTGGGGCAGCCACACAGCCACACTGGAACCTGCCTGGGGCTGGTGTGGGGACTGCAGTGTCATGGAGGTTTGTCCCATGGTCACCACTGCTGCCAGCAGAGCTGGGCATGGCCATGGGGCTGGCCAGGTGGCTGTGTGCCCACCATGGTGGCAGGATGGCCAGAAGGACAAGGACCTGCTGAGACAACATATGTGTGGCCACATCCTGGGGGTCTTGTAGCAAGGCAAGGCAGGGGGGTACATGTTAGGGATTATGGCAAATGGAAGGTGGCCATCCTGACTGTGTCACTCTGTCCTGGAGTGTCCACAGCCCTTCATCTCCTGGTGTGGCACCAAGCCACTCAGCTGCTGGTGTTCTTGGGTGGCTGGGAGAATCTCCTGAGCTGGTACTGACACTAGGCCTTAAAGAGAGGTCTGTGAGCTGCAGGTTGGAGGCCAAGGCTGGCAGCAACTGGCATCTCCATGGCCAGCATCCGCCAAGGGCAGCAGTGAGTGCTGGCTGCAGGTGGGTGGGCAGCAAGCCCACAGCCTCAGCCCCCCCAGAGGGGCTACCCAGATACGCTCACCAAGTGCCACAGTCAAGCATTGCTAGGGAAAGCAGCCTACAGAGGCTGGGGGGCATTTTTGGGAGCCTTCCACACCCAACAGCCTGTCCCGGCACATGGTGTGGATGCAGCAGGGCGCTGTGCAGAGCTGCCCAGATGGCAGCTCCACACCGGCTCCTGGATGGAGCAGATGGGCTCCCCCATCCTGCCATCCTACCTTTTTCTGCCAGAGAACAGCCCTGTCCACAGTTGTCTTCTTCACCACCAGGGCTGGGTTCCTGGTGTGAGGTGTGACCAGCCGCCCTCGGCTGGGCAGTGGCTGATGGGGGGTGGCCAAGCCCCTCAGAGCGGGGCAGCTCCCCGGAGCCAAGAGGGTGCCTGTGGAGCTGTCGTCACCTGCAAGGGATAGAGAGAGAAATGCCTCAAAAGGAGGCTCTTGGGGGCTCCCCAGTGGGGAATGGGGCCCTTTCCCCAGCCCAGCACTGCCGGGGGTGGCCATGGTGCCCCCATTAGGGAGCCAGGCCTTACCGTTCCCAGGGGCCGGCCCCACGGGCAGGGTGTCCCCGAGCTGCCCATCGTCCTTGCAGAGGGAGGCCACACTAACCATCTGTATGCTCTCCTTGGTGTCCTGGCTGCCTGTGGGATCCCCCAGGGGCACTGCAGGGGGCCGGGTGCCCAGCAGCCTGGGGGGCTCAGCCTCGTCGTGCCCCTGCAGTGGAGGCCAGGGCTGGTCCCTGTCCCAGCCAGGTGCTGCAAGCCCCGGCTCTACGCTCTTCCTCTTGAGGAAGAGGTACACGGCCTGCGGCGTCACCCGGATGTCGTCCAGCTCCAGCACCTTCTTGATCTTGCGGAAGCTCAGCCCAGCCCGGCGCAGCTCCACGATCCTCCTCTTGGCATGGTCGTCCAGCCGGCCCATGGCTGCAGGGCCCCTCCTGCTCCCGGCTCCTACATCCCTGGGGCACGCCTGTGCTGGGGACTCCGGCAGCCCCCCAGGCAGCTCCAAGCCCTGGGGGATGGTGCTCAGGCTCAGCTACTGCCCTGCTGCCAGGCTGCTGGCTCTGGCCCGTGGTGCATGTGGTGCCATTTCCAGCTTCCAGCAGTGACACGGTTCCCAGATGGAAAGGAGGTGGCTCTTCCCACCAGGATGAATATGGACAGCCCCAAACCCGTCCCTCGCTCACACAGAGCCCCCTTAGAGTGAGGGGTCCAGCTTGGTCCCCCAGCCTGCCAAGGGCACAGAGGATGGTGACAGGCGTCCCAAACTGGACATCAATCCCACCCTGCCAGCAGCACAGCAAGGAATCAGAAGCGGTCAGGATGCCAAGCAGCAGCTCAGTGTCCCGGGAAGCTTGGTGTGAGTCCTGGCAAGTGGCTGCTCATCACACAAGGCTGGCAGGTCCCCGGCAGAGCCTCACGTCTCCTTGGCAGCCTGGAAGGTCACAGCAAGCAGAACTGGAGATGCCCATGTAGAAACTCCTGCATGGGAGCTGCTGACGCTGCAGAGCCTGCCCTTGGGTCTGGAGAGAGCACTGTCCCGTACCTCTGGAGAAGCAAAATCAAAGAAGGCACAACTGTAAATGTAATGGCTGCAGTTCCTGTGCTTCCCCCTTCACGCCTATGTATGTGTAAACATGCACATGTATGTGCCTATACACCTATGGTGGAGGGTTTTTTCCATTTCCTACCAAATTCCTTAATCTCCAGGCATTTCTTGGACCCTCAATGCTGCAGCTGCTGCCTAAAGGACAAACTTCTTGGGTTTCATTTCACTGAAATAAATATCCTTCAAGAATTCCCATAAGGCAGCAAAACAATTTCTGAATTAGCAATAGAGGCTGCATCAAGTGGCTGCCAAGCAGATGTGATAGAGGAGCCTTTTCCAAACCTCGCTTCCCTAGACACATGTGGATCTTAAAAAGGACAACAATATGTTATCTTGGCCAAGGAGGCACAGAGACTATTGGACATCAGCCTCAGGAAAATGGAGTCACTTAATTTAACAGAGGAGTTGTGTCCCTCTGCATTTTACTTCTTCTATGGCAAAAGAGAGAGACATTAACTCCAGAGATCCAGCTCTGTTTGCATCTAAAGGCCATGCCATGCCCTGCTGTGTGCATTAGGGACCTTGCAGATAAGAGCTGGGGGAGTGGATATAGGAAAACAGACGTTCCTGGACGCAGACACAGCAATTGCAGAGCAAGAGGAAAAGCTAAGAAATTCTCAACCTTCCCCATGCCAAGGGAAGATGCTACAAGGAGACCATCCCCTTGAGGCTTGCTGGTATGAGGAGCTCGGGCCCTGGCAAGATAGTCTGCCCTCCTCCCAGAGTGTTTCCAGACATGGCCAGAGGACACTGGAGTGTCTGAGCAGCTGGGGACAGACACATACCATTTGTATCAATGCCAGAAGAGCCGGCACCCATGGCTGCAGCCCTCATCCAGCTCCACAGGGAAGGGGATGATGAGAGTGTCTTGGAGATGTGCAAACTCCACGCAGCATCTCCTCCAGCTCCCTCTCCACTGAAGATGTCATGCACTGTGTACCACCCCCCCCCCGTCCCAACACCCTCCTTCTTCACATGCTTACCCCCTCCAGACCTTCCCAGCCCTCCACAGAGCTCCCACGGCCCTGCTCTGCCTTCCTGGGTGTGGGGACAGCTCACAGGAGGCACAGACCACCCGCTAACCCCACATAAGCTCAGCATTCCCAATGCAGGGTGTTCCCCCACAGCCCCTCATTGGCTGGAGGGGCAGCAGCATGAGGAGTTTGGCCAGGACAGCTGCAGGCAGCAGCTCCATGGAGATCACCAATGCTCAAGGCTTCACCAGGCTCCCTATGCTTCAACAACAGCACTTGCCTCCGCAGCAAGGCTTTTAAAAAATATATATTTACTGATCAGAGGTAGACCAAGATCTGGAAAGCCATTTCAGAAATGACACTGAGAAGCTGTGGGTCAGAGTCCAACTGGCGAGCAGGAGATGCAGGAGGTGAGTGCAGGCAGAAGTGCACATCGAAATCCAGCTCCGGCCCTACTTACACCTTGAGGGTGGACAAAGTGCACAGCAGCTACTCTCTGCCCCTGTCAGGGGAAAAGGGCTGCCAGTGAAAGCAACAGATAATACAGTATTCCAGCAATTTCCTCCAAGACCACAGAATCAATTAGTTTGGATTATTGTGTCCAACCTTTGACTGATCATCACCTTGTCAACTAGGCCATGGCACTAAGTTTTTTTTCCCATACTAAATGTGCTCCCTATTTCCACAGCTGAGTCCATCACCTTCTCTTTTTTCTCCCTCTCCAGAGAGGATTTTTCCCATGGAGCTGCAGCTTCTGCCATGCACACAGCTTATCAAGTTACACATTCACAGAGATGAGACCTTTACACTCACCTAGCCTTCGAGGTGTTTGTTACTCTCCAATAATTTTTCCACAAGGAAAAACAAAAATCAACCCAGTGAGAGGGAAGGATTCAGAGATTTTCCTAGACCTGTGATTTTGCATAGGAATGGAGTTCCCTTCACTTTCCAGGGGCAGGCTGGGGGTGACATTGTTCCTCTGAAGGTTTCTTACGCCACTTGGAGAAGTTAATTCCAGAGGTGGTTTTGCAGAACAGGGAAAAAGAGCATCCGTGGAAGAAAATTTACAGCACTGCAATTGTGTGAGCTCACTCTCTGCCTTGATCCCCTTCCATTTCTGTGGATATCAGGAACATGAAAAGGTTTCATCTCCTCCATAAAGTCCCTGGAACAGCTTGTTCTGGGCTGACTCAGCCTTTGCTACTTCTAAAACAGAGCAGCAACACTAAGTCAGCTTGGCTTGGCATGTCCACACAACGTGCTCTGAGCTGAGTGTGGACACTGTAAGTCCCCTGTTCCGAAATCCCTCTTGCCTCCACTTCCCCAGCTGTCACACTGTGTGCCACCACTGGCCACAGCTGCAAGTCCTTTGGCAATCCCAGATTCTACATCTTTCCCCTGCAAGCCATGATGGCTCCAGTGTGATTCCTCATGGTCTGCAAGTGTCCTCTCCCACCCACACCCCTGTTTTGCAGTGGGATGGGTAATCCCAGGGGGAAGACACAGTGACTGGAAGACTCATCTTACAGCTCCAGCTGGGGAGGGCTGTCCCACAGCACCACGGGCTCCAAGTTTTGCCCTTTGATGGCTTGGATTCTGAGACCTTACCCAGCCAGCTGGACATACACCTTTGTGTGAGCAGCTGCATGCTTTGTTATACCACCAGGCCTGCAACAGAAATTTTGCTCCAGTCTGCCAGTTTAGGTGTCTGTCCAAATTTCAGATCAGCCACTCTTTCTTCAGTTGCTGCTGAATGCTTGCAGTGTCTGAAGTTTTTAAGTACTTAGTTGTAGCTGGGAAAGCTGCTTTACCCAGGTATTGCTGCTGGTAGTCTTTCTGTTCCATAATTCTGCAAGCAGCTATATCCACCAAAGCACAGCCCAGAGCCTGGAGCACCCTTCTCCTCACCAGGATTATTTCCTTAGCTCCCACACTCTCTGGAGCAGAAAATACTGCAAAATGGAATAGCCTCAAGAGAGAAGAACAAAGGCAGCACTCCCACACATCCCCAAGTTCCTTTCAGAACAGAGTGGATTTAAGGGTTAACCTAACTCTAACCCTAAGAAAGAGGAAGAAGAGCATGAATCCAAGTTTCCTACAACCCAGGTGATGTTACCTAACTACATGCCTTAGGGCAAACAGGCTTTTCCTCTGCACCACTTGTTTCTATGCCAGCACAAGCCCCTGCTCCAGGAGGTGATCCTGAGAGAGAGAGGAACTCCCCAGTGTCCATCCTGCAAGTCCCTCAGGGCAAAGCTCCCCCATCTGCTTGCACACACAGACACACACCCCCAGCCATTGCTGCCTGTTTCTCCCACAGTCCTTTTGCAGCCCTGATTACCTGGGTTTGAATGCCAAATTCCCCAAGAGCGAAACATTAGTTGTGTGACCACAGAGCTCACTCGTGTCTGGGCAGATTGGCTTCTCCGTTCTGTCTTACAGCTTGGACATGGGCAGTGTTTACCCTGCAGAGGTACAAGCAAAGCTGTTTCCGAAATTCATGCTGGGTTGAAGCAAGGAAGAGTTAAGCTTTCAACAGCCATGCCACAGGTTACCCTGGGGTTGTGTTTTCTCAGTGGCTATTTCAACCATCTGAGTTAGCTGCACAATAGCCTGGCCCCCGAGATGGAACAGCCTTGGAGAGATGTAGGCACTTACATAGAGATGGGCTGAACCAGAGCAACAGGCTCCCACCCACCATTTCAGGAGCAGCACAGCCACAGGGTAGCAGGTACAGAGGTGGAGCAACAGGTCTCACTGGAGAGACAAACTGCTGATGCTGAGAACTGCTTTGACTGAAGGAGACGGAGGAGTGGGAGGAGGAAAAGCTGTGACCCACAGGGAGCATGAAGATGCAGAGCAAGAAGATGCAAATCATCCTGTCTGGTCTCAACAACTGAAAACAGACACTTTATGTTGTTAACATCCCAAAGGATGTTGGGCTCAAGGGCTTGCTGTGCTGCTCTGAGTGCAAAATACTCCTGCCCTAAGAAGGGCCATGTAGGATCGTGAACAACAAAGTTGGATGTGGATATGTCTCTTCCCTTTCAACTTTACCTTTGTACAGCGCAAGGCCAGTGTACCAGGGCTTGGGAAATTCACTCCTAATGGATTCAGAGTTGGCAAAAGGGGATTGATCCTCATGGACCTTGTAGGGAAACACAAGACAAATCTGTCAGATCTGGGCCTTGTGGCTGGTGGCAGCCCAACAAGGTCCTCTTCCCACCCTTTCCATTGCTTCTGGTTTCCAGATCTCCTTCTCAGATCCCCAGCACATATTGGGAAGCTGGAGCAGCTGCAAGCAACTGGGGAGGGACACTCATCCATCCTCATTGGTTTTATGGCTCTCCCACAGTTTTAAATAGCTACTGCAGAAGCTGGCAAGACAAGTTCTTTTTCACTCTGCAGCACCTCAGAGGGGAAAAAAATTATTAAAATCATCCTCCAGAAGCACAAGAAGGACAGTGCTGGATAGGATTCAGATATGGATTCAGACAGCAGGAAGTGTATCAAGTAGAGCAAAGGAGCAAGTCTGCCAGGAATGCCCCAATCCTCACCCTGCAGAGAACTGTGGTCTGTACACAGCTGTGGGCAGGACAAACAACTGGTACAGCAATCCTCCACTGGGCTTCCTGCCCTCAGGGCCCTGTTCCAGTGCCTGCCTGGCACAGCTTGGAAAGGACATGGATAGTTCTTGGCTCTTCACATAGGGAACACTTTCACTGCTGTACAGACAGACTGGAAAGTCTTAGCTCTGTGGAGACAGGTAATGACAAGGGGCTCATGGAATCACAGGATATCCCGAGCTGGAAGGGACTCACAAGGATCTTTGAGTCCAACTCCTGGCCCTGCACAGGACACCCCAAGCAAGGCAATGAGCTGGCAATGTTGTTCAATGGAACTTAGCTTGGAGAGAGATGAACAGTATTAGGTGTCCAATGCTGGAATATTGCCAAAGCAGGAAGATCTGTGCCAGGGAAAAATGGCCATTTCTCCCAGGCTGCCATTTTAGTCAGTGTCACTGCTTTGTGGGACTTGCCAAGCATCCTGGAAGCAACGCCATTATCTGACAGCACTGACTGTTACCAGCCACATAAACAGCTGCATCCCACCTTACAAGCCCTAACTTTCTTTGCAAAGTTGGTGAAGGAACAGCTCTGTTACAGGTTTTATTAAATGCTGATGGACCAAATGGATTTAGACAGTGCTGCTGCCACCTGAGCTGAGCTGGTTCCCCTCTGAAGGGGTAACCTCAGAAGAAGCTTTTCAACCAACTTGTACTTCAACCATGAGAATGGCAGAGAGAAAGGTCTGGCTGTCTGGCCCAGGGTGTGAAGTGAGCTCTTTAGAGCCCACAGCTTGCTTTGCTCTGTCACCCATGATAACTGCCTCATTCCTTTAGGTTCTGCTTTCAGAGCAGTTGAGGAGCTAGCCCTGCCTGGCTATGCTTTAAATCCTCAAATGCAAAATACAAAAATTCATGGGTTTACTTTAAGGTTTGCAGAACATGCAGACTGAAGAAGGTTGGATCCCCACAAGCTTTAAATCCTCAAATGCAAAATACAAAAATTCATGGGTTTACTTTAAGGTTTGCAGAACATGCAGACTGAAGAAGGTTGGATCCCCACAAGGTTTCTTTAACTGTTTGGGGGGTTGCAAAACCAATTGTGAGTAGGATGATACACATATTTGCTCTTGCCCCAGACAATGTCAGTATAAGCCTGGAGCTCACTGGGGAATAGAGTATAAAGATACAGTGGGAGAATAAATAGGAGCATGTTGGGACGTTTAGGGGCACAGGGTAACAAAACTGTATTAGTGTTGGTAGTACCGTTATCTCAGGGGAGGAAAGGAGCAGTTTCAGGAATACAGGAAAATCCCCTCTGATGGTGAAAAGGTCCCAGGCCACACAGCACAGAGCAGAGACTCTGTAAAAAAATCACACTGATTGATAGCTTTGAACAAAAAGGCTTCACGTTGGATCAGCTCTCCTGCATCCCAAAACCCACAGGTCTCCCTCAACACCATATTACTTGGTCTGACAAATTCAGCATGGTTGTGATGTTGTGCCTGTACCTGGTAAAGGTCAGGTTTGTATTAAGAAATTATTTGGAGCATCCAAACCTGACATTAAGCACTGTGGAACTACAGCTTGAAGGAACAAGAGGCTTTCACAGAGCACCTGGGAAGGCCTGTGGAGAGGAACAGGCTAGATTTCATATCCAGGCCCAAAATCCATCTATGCCCTCAAACTGAATTTGTCAAGGAGAATTTAAGTATTCAGCCAAGAACAACAAATGCCAAGTTGTTGTAAAGGCCCTGTCTTTACCTGTGCCTCTCTTTAAAGCATTATGCACTTTGAGTCACTGCTCTCCAAAGATGCAGCCCTTCCAGCAGAGAGAACTGCACTGGCTAAACCACAAGCACACCTTGAATTTCTAGAGTCTTTCACATGCCTGAAGAGGAAACAAAGAAATTACTGCAAAGTGTACCATGATATTTGTTCCTTATGGTGAAAACAGGATGTTTGACCAAGTTTAACATTGAGCAGGCATATTCCTACAGCATCAGGGCATATAAGTGTTGCAGGAAAACAGAGAAAAAAGGGCATCTTGGCACAGGTTTTAGGTTAAGAGCACTGAAATACACAAATGTATGCACTGGCACATCCAGGGGCAGACAGTCCTGAAGTCCTGAGCCTGTTCAAGGACTAGCTACCAGTGTGCACTGCAAGAAAAGCCTCAGACCTCGAGAGAGGACAGGCTAGGTGTTCAGAGGCTATGGCTGAAGACTTAATTCACCTTTAAGTATTTCAGCTAAATTAATAAATTCACCTCCTTCTGCAAACTAGAGAGGAACCCTCAAAATCTCCTATTTTTGCTGTTGCAAACCTATGTAGCTACTCGACAGTGCAATCATTGGAACTCTCTCAATTCTCTGCAACAATAACAAATGCTGTTACTACACATCAGGATGAAAAGTTTCCAAGTCCTCAGAAGACAAATTCCACACCGTGCAATTCCTCTAAGGAAGCCACACAGGCTGTATCCTCTGAAGCACATCTACCCTTACCCTCATACAGGTGCAGAAGGAGTGTCAGACTGAACAGGGAGGGAGACCAAAGATCTTCCGGCACACAGAAAGCACCAGCATCCAGAGGCTGCAGGCTGAGCCAGTGCACTGCAATCCCTACAAATGCTAAGCCATGCCTGGTACAGGGTACTCACACCTCACCGTGATAAATGAATGCCACTGTTGCTGTGGGGAGAGTGACCCACAGATCCCCTGGAGCTCGTGGGGCTCAAGGAGAGCCATCTGTAGCCACACCACCACAACCCAACGCCAGTGATTGGGAAGGGCAAATGAAGCACCAGTTGCAAGTCTATGCAACACAGAGGACAGGTACTCAGCCTCAGGCAGCATTTAGAGACATTCATTAGTCCCAACCACATCACAAGCAGACCAGTTCACCTGAGGAAGTGGCAGTAAATAGCCTGTACTCAGCAGCTTGGAAGTGCAGGAGGGAAGGGACAGAAAAACACAGAGGTAAGAGTCAAAAGCAGCCCTGGTGGAGCTCTGTTCTTTCTTCTCCTGCTTGTCCATGGTGTCTTGCCCGAGCAGCTTTGTGGTTACCTGCTGCCTTAAACCCACCGCCCAGCATCCAAAGGGGTCTGGACTTCCGCTAGGAAACAGCTGGGCAGGTTTCTGAGTTCAAGAAGCAGCTGGAGGACAGCACTTCAGCTCGGGCACACCAGTCCCAGCCCCGACCCTGAACATCAGCGCAGCACTAGCCTCCGCATCCCTGCTCGCCCCCGGCGCCTCTGCCCCGGCGCGGCCGCGGGCACCGGGGTTCGCCAACACCCCACCCCGTGCTCCCACCCCCTCAAACTACCACTGCCGGAGCTTCTCTCATCCTTCCCCGTGACGCTCCCAGCACCCAAACCAGCTCCGTGCACAGAAGCAGAGGGGCAGAGCACCCACGTACAGGGACTGCCGACGGCTGCCGGGATCCTCCCAGGCGACGGCACCGCCTCGCTGCCGCCGCCGCCTGCTCGGGGCCGCGCCCAGACCGGTTTCGCGGCACCCAACTTTTTGGGAGGCTGCTCTTTGAAAAGCTCCTGCCCTCTTTGTTTGGTTGGGGCAGAGCCAGCAGAGGCTGCTGGGAAGGTCACCCAGGAGGAGACTCTGTACCGGGAGGGAGGAGCCCTCTCTTAACTCTTTCGGGGTAGCCCCGCTGCAGGGCCGTGATGAGTCACATCCCATCGGCGGCCTCGGGGCACAGAGCTGGCCATGCCACCCCAGAGCACAGCCCAGGCGTGCCGGTCACACCTGTGCCAGAGGATGGAGGAGAAGCCCCTCGGGAGGCAGCGATGCTGTCCCTAGAGGTCCCATCCAGGGCTGGAAGCACCAGCTCCATGCTCAGCACTGCTGTGGGCTGCTGGCATGGGGCAGAAGGTCATAGCAGTGCCATTCGCTCTGAAACTGAAGCGGACTCCTGTTCTCAGTTCTGCTAGTGCCCCCAAATGAGGTGTTCGAATATCCCTCCTTGTTCAGGCTTGGCCTTATGGCTCAGTCCTGCCAACTGCTGGCAGCCACTGTGAGGGGGATCAGCCCCCTCTCACCTTGCCACCACCGTCCTGGGGTAGGCTCTGCTGCTCACAGCTCTGCAGGAACCCGCTCCAGGGGCATAGGTGGCAAGAAAACTTTTCCACAGCAATATTTTTCTGCTGGTTCAGTGACCTCACTTGACCACCCTTGGAGAGATGAGAGCCGTTATGGGAATAAGGGTGTGCATGGCTTTGGGATCAGCCAGCTCTTATGGCTTTGTCACAACTGAGGGAGAAGAAAACGTTAAACACTGGGCCCTAAAATCCCAAAACAATGAGCACAGACAAGGGAAACAAGTCTGCATCCTTCTGGCTCAAGGAAGCACAGCCTCTCCCCCAGGTTCTTCTCTCTGCAGTAGCACCTGGGGTGCGGGCCAGATTGGGATCCAGCACTAAAAGGCTGTCACTGAACTGTACAACCTGTTGAAAGCCATAGGTCCTGCAGGTAAGGCAAGCTGAGACTTGTGGCTGATATTTGTGACATCCATATTGCCATTTATTGCATCAAGGCAGTGGTACTTGCCATCTTTCATAAAGCAGTTTTCAGATTAGCAGCTAAAATGTGGTACAGAAGAGGTTTGGTGTATTGTGTCTTGTTCTCCAGCCATGACTGCAGTTTTTCTCTCACGGGCACATTTCTTAAGGCTTCCCTTACTCAGTGGTTACTACAAATATGGACAAAAATGGGCAGCACAGAAATGGACTGAAGACTTTATTAAAGCACCATAGAACCTAAGAATTAAGGTTGCAGTACCTAAAACTTCACATGTAACGAGTTAACTGGGAGAAAGGTGAGAAGACCAGCCATATTGGGTCTGCCCCAGGTTCCTTTGGGACATCATTCTGACTCCAGCAGGCCGACTAGCAGATCTTGAGCAGGAATGTAAAAGTAGTGTAAGCACATAGTAACACTTCCAAAGTACACCCCCACAGTGCAGCACTGAGAGACTTACCAAGAAGGCCAACGGCACTTGGCCTGTACCAGCAATTGTGCGGCTACAGGCCCAGGGCAGTGCCCATCCCTGTGCTGGCACTGCTGAGGCACCTCCAGTTCTGGGGGCAGTTCTGGGTCCCTCAGACAAGAGAGACATTGAGGGGCCGGGGCATATCCAGGGAAGGGAACGGAGCTGGGGAAGGGGCTGGCACACCAGGAGGAGCTGAGGGAGCTGGGGAGGCTCAGCCTGGAGAAAAGGAGGCTCAGGGGGGACCTTCTGGCTCTGCAACTCCCTGACAGGAGGGGGGAGCCAGGGGGGTTGGGCTCTTTTCCCAAGTAATAAGTGACAGGACAAGAGGAAACGGCCTCAAGATGTGCCAGGAGAGATTTAGGTTGGATATTGGGGAAATTTCTTCACAAAAACAGTAGTCAGACATTGGAAGAGGCTGCCCAGGGCAGTGGTGGAGTTCTCATCTTTGGAAGTGTTCAAAAAAACACATGGATGTGGCACTTGGGACATGGTTTAGTGGTGGCCTTGGCAGTGCTGTGGGAATGGTTGGACTCGATGGTCCTATAGGGCTTCTGCAGCCCTCTAAATCTTTCCATAATAATCATGTCAGGCTCCTGATAGTCCTCATTAGACATAGTGCAGTTTCTCTTTGAACCCATATAAACTTTTAGTAGGCTACAATGTGCTCTGGCAGGGAAATCTGCCCTTTGACAAGATGTTGTGTGAAGATCAACTTCCTTTTCCCTTTCTTTAGGTTTTTTTTTTGTTTGTTTTCTGAACCTGCCAATGGCTGGTTTTATGTAATACCCCCTTGGTTTTGCAGCAGAAGAGAAAATAAACCAATTATTCTCCTTGCCACATGTGATGTTACAGACACCTGTCCTGGTCTCGCCCTTGTCCTGTGGTGGAGGTAGATGGGACATGCTCTTACACTGCATTCCAGAGGTGAAGCTCTCTTCCTTTATTAGGAATTTAACAAAAATGCCTATGGTGACACTTCAGCTGAAGAGAGGGGGAGATATCCTTCCCACATAACATGAAATGCCACTGGATGATGCTCCATCTTAAGTCTTTCATTCTCCTCCTCACAATTTTCTTGCAGTTGAGCAACAGAGTCCCCTCTCAGCAGTGTTGCCACTTTCTGCTCCTGTTCCCTAACATGACACATCTGCCACCCCCTCAAAATAGAGTTTGTTTGCTGTGAATCTGCAACCTACACAGGAAACTGGGCCCAGCATCTCCCTGTGCAGGCCAACAGCTTGCTGGGTGGTCAAGATCATGGAAAGTGAAGAGTTGAAGCCCCAGCTGTTACTCTCATTAATATCACTATGCAGGGAAGGGTTTGTCGGAAAGTTTAACTTTTATTACAGCAGTAAGTGTGGCTGCACAAACCAGACATGCAAACCCAGTACAGCTGGTGAACATTGTCCCGATTTTCAAGAAGAGCGAGAAGGGGGACCCTGGAAACTACAGATCTGTCAGTCTCACTTCAGTGCCTGGTAAAGTTATGGAGAAGATTATTCCGGGAGGGATTGAAAAACACCTGAAAGACAACACAGTTATTGGTCACAGCCAGCACAGCTTCATGAGAGCAAAGTCCTGCTTATCAAACCTGATTTCCTTCTATGACAAGGTCATCCACCTGGTTGATCAAGGGAGGCCAGATGAAGTGATCTTTCTGGATTTCAGCAAAGCTTTCAATACTGTCTCTCACAGGATCCTTCTGGACACACTGTCCACCTCACAGTTGGATAAACACACCCTGTGAGGGGTAAGCAATTGGCTCACGGGTCAGGCACAGAGGGTGACAGTGACTGGGGTGACATCAAACTGTGGCCTGTCACTTGTGGGGTTCCACAGGGCTTAGTCTTGGGCCCTGAGCACTTCAACGTCTTCATAAATGACTTGGACACAGGACTGGAAGGGACACTGAGCAAGTTTGCAGATGACCCAGAACTGGGAGGAGCTGTTGAGTCCCCCGAGGGCAGGGAGGGCCTGCAGAGAGACCCGGACAGATCCAAGGGCTGGGAATCACCAACCATGGGAATTTCAACAAGGGGAAGGGCCGGATTCTGCCCCTGGGATGGGGCAACCCCAGATGGACAGACAGACTGGGAATGAGAGGCTGGAGAGCAGTGCTGGGAAAGGGCCCAGGGTATCCTGGTCCATGGCCACTTGGCCATGAGTCAGCAGTGCCCTGGCAGCCAGGAGGGCCAACCCTGTCCTGGGGGCACCAGGCCCAGCATGGCGGCCCGGGCCACGGAGGGATTGTCCCGCTCTGCTCTGCCCTGGGGCGGCCTCCCCTGCAATATTGGGGCAGTTTGGGGGGACACAATGTAGGGAAGATATTGAGCCATTAGAGAGTGTCCAAAGGAGGGCAACGAGGATGGGGAAGGGCCTTGATTTGAAGCCGTGTGAGGATACTGAGGGCACTTGGTGTGTTCAGCTGGAGAAGAGGAGACTGAGGGGAGACCTCACTGCAGTTCCAGGGTGTTCTATGGTTCTGTGATCCTGTGAAACAAGACTTGGTGCTCACTGCACAGGTCAAATGTGCTGAACGAACAGGGCTGGAGCAGTGCTGGCCGGGAGCACTGGGTGCTCTACCACACGAGGCCAGGCCTGGCCAGCCCATGTCCCCTGAGCACCATGGCCACAGAGCAATACAGCTGCAAGGGGCAACTGACCCTCTGCAGCAACACCCACCCTGTGCTCAGGCTATTCCTGCACTCAGCTCCCGATAATCCCACCGTGTCCCTGAGAGGATCACCCAAAAGCTCCTGGAGCTCTGGCAGCCTTGGGGCTGTGCCCACTCCCCTGGGGAGCCTGGTCAGTGCCCAACCACCCTCTGGGGGAAGAACCTTTTCCTGAGATCCAACCTGAGCCTGCCCTGACACAGCTCCAGCCATTCCCTGGGTGCTGTCCCTGGTCCCCCCAGAGCAGAGCTCAGTCCCTGCCCCTCCTCTGCCCCTGCTCAGGAAGTTGGAACTGCAGTAAGGTCTCCTCTTCTCCAGCTGAACACAACATGTGCCCTCAGTGTCCTCACACGGCTTCAAATCAAGGCCCTTCCCCATCTGACTGACCGATCCTAATCCTACTCCTGATCCTGATCTCGATCCTCCCCTCACTCCATTCCTTCCTGTCCCTTTAAGTGCCCCGCCCCTGCCGTGACGTCATCACTGCGCGCGGCCCGTTCCCGCGCGCGCGGCGCCGATCGCGGCGGCGGTGCTGAGATGTGAGTGCGGGGTCATCCCATCCCATCCAGTCCCATCCCGTCCCGTCCCGTCCCATCCGCCGCCATCCGGCCGCGGGGAGTGCGTCGGGGCCGCCCGGGAGGCGATAGCGGGGCGGGGAGGGAGGAGCGGGGCGGGGCTGGGCCTGCGACCGGGCCGGGGGGCCCAGGGCGAGGGGCAAGCGCTGCACTGACCTGGCCCCGCGCTCGGTGTGTGCTGCTCCCGCTGCTTCTGGCCCTGGTGCTGTGGCGGCACGGCCTGCGGGGCTGCCCGCGCTGCTGGGCCCAGCGGTCACGGGGTGCTCAAAACTGCCGGCCAGGGCCCCTCCTCGCACCGAGAGTCCCTTTCCCCGTTTTGCAAACGAGGGCCTGGAGCAAACAGCGGCGCAGGACTCGCCTATAGCCGTGCGAGGGGGAGCGAGTTCGCTTCCTTGGCCACAGAGCTGCTGCTCTCTGAGAGTGCAGAGGGGGGGGGGGGTGAGATGGACGCTTGGGCTCTGTGTGGGTTGCTTTTAGACTCTGGTTTGGGGTGGATGCTCCAAAACCAGCGATTTGTTAGGGATTGAGAGATTTTTGATGGTAGGGAAGAAACATGTTACTTAGAAGTGCGTTGTTGCACAGCCTTGCGTGAATTCTTTGATTTATTCTTTCCACATTTTCTAGTGAATAGATGAGACTGCCCACGGGTTAGGCTGAGGTGTCGAACTGAAGTCAGCTTGGCCAGTGGTGTTCCTGAGAAAGGAGTGTGTATTTTGGTGGAGTGGAAACACTGGTTAGTTTGGAGGCTGCTGAAATGCAGCTTCATTTGCTGAATCCCATCATTTGCTGAGTGTTTAAAAGCCATGTGGTTAATTTGCCTGGTAAGGCCTGTCCCGAGGAACAGGCCTCCCTCAGTGTCACCTGAAAGGAGGGTGTAGCCAAGTGGGGGTGAGGCTCCCTTCCCAGGCAGTCAGCAAAAGGACAGGAGGACACAGTCTTAAGCTGTTCCAGGGGAGGTTTAGGTTGGACGTGAGGAAGAATTTCTTAACAGAAAGGGTGATCACACATTGGAAGGGGCTGCCCGGGGAGGTGGTGGAGTCGCCATCCCTGGACATGGCACTTAAAACCGTGGTCTGGGTGACAAGGTGGTGTTGGGTCAGAGGTTGGAGTTGATGATCTCAGAGGTCTTTTCCAGCCTAATTGGTTCTCTGAGTCTATTCCCTGCTCCAGCAGCAGGCTGGGTGACAGCAAGCATGCTGGTCTTCATCCGTGTTCTGTCTTCCCTCCTCCCAGAAGGGGTAAAACCAAATCCGACTGTCAGACACTAACAGGTAGTTTTGCATGGCTGAGCTGATACATCATGGCTGTGAGAGTCCATGGGTGCAGGACGAGCTGGGGGGTAGGCAGAGATAACCCAAGCCTGGCTGTGGGATATTTAGGAGAAGAAAAGTGGGCTTTAGGATGACCTAATTGCACCTTTACAGTACCTGAAATGAACCTACAAGAAAGATGGAAAGAGACTTGGACAAGGGCCTGGAGTGCCAGGACAAGGGGGAATGGCTTCCCACTGCCAGAGGGCAGGGTCAGATGGGATATTGGGACGGAATTGTTGTCTGTGAGGGTGGTGAGACCCTGGCACAGGCTGCTCAGAGAAGCTGTGGCTGCCCCATCCCTGGGAGCGTCCAAGGCCAGGTTGGACAGGGCTTGGAGCAACCTGGGCTAAGTGGAAGGTGTCCCTGCCCATGGCAGAGGGGTGGAAATAGATGAACTTTAAGGTCTCTGCCATCCCAAACCATTCTGTGATTTTATGGAAGGAAAATGTAAAGTTTTCTGGTCTTGTGAAACTGAAACTTTTCTGTTCTGTACTGTCCAGTGACTCAACTGGTCTCATGCAGTGGCTTTCAGCTCCTGAACTGCAGCCCTCTCACACCTTGCACTAGAGCACAGAGCTGGATAGAAATGTCCTAAAGCTGAGTGACATACACAGGTTTGTTTTACTTAGTCCCCTTTGCAGCACCTGTGGGACAGTCCATGGACTGTTCCTGCTGCTGGTGTGAGAGGAGACATTTCCTCTCCCAGCAAGCCCTGACACTGTCACATCTGTGTGTGGGTTTCCTGTTCTCCATGCAGAAAGCCATGGGTGTTTCCTGGTGTCTGCAGGGAGCTGGGTGTGCAAATCTTCATTTGTGTTGCTTTTTGGAGTTGGTGTATTAAGGAAAAACTGTGAGGCTGAAAATCAGGAAAGTGAGTTTGGCTGTTCAGAAGTGGTCTCTTCCCAACCATCAACTTAATTGCAATCCAGAGAATAAAGTAATTGCTTAGCAGAAGCAACGAGACAATTGGATGCTGTGAGCTGGGAAGATTTTTTCCTATTGACTGAGTTTGCCTGTGGTGCCTATGGAGATGGAGATGTTTCCAGCATCCTGCAGCACTGCATTTTCAGTGCCACTGTGCAGCTCCCACATGTTTGTGCCCACACTTCATTCCCTGAACCTTTCATTCATTGGTAGTTGAGGGTGTCACACACAAGTTAACACAAGTTGAGGTTATTAAAATGTGGGAAACATCTGGAATTCAGCTCATGTCCAGCATTTCAGTGCTAAATAGTGGGGTGTTAAATTTGTCTCCTTTTGGATCTAGAGCAAAGAGGAAACTGCTGGGGGTAGGGGAGGTCAGAATCCGGTTTAAGACTGCTGAGAAGTTGAAGTGATAGCTACTGTGGCAGCAGTGCAGCAAACTCAACCTCTTCACCTGGTCTTTTCAAGGGTGACAGAGCTTTGGGATCAGCTTTTTGAGGCTGGAAGCAGGCATAATTCAGTGAGGGTTTGTTCTCAACAGCCCTTCCTTCCTGGCAAACACTGCTGCATGGCACAAACACTTTGGAGAAAGCTGGTGCTTGCTCCTCTGGAGCCAGGGCTGTGTCAAGAGGCACGAGCTGCTTGTATGCCTCTGCCAGTTTTTTGGTTGGATAATTAAGGTGTTTTGTACTTCTGTGAATCTGAAATTATAGCTTTAAACGTGAGTGCAGACTGTAAGGTGAGGCACCCATTGCCCATGCGAGCCTTCACAAGGGGTGGCTCCTACACATTGGACAGAATGTGTAACTCGGGACTCTAGAGAAGGCAGTGGATGCCCAGTATGTTGCAAGCAGGTTTGCTGTTATATGCCTAACTGTAATTTCTTGTTTGTGAGCCCTTTTGTCACTAGGCTGTTCTTTGGGGTTTATTAGGGATTGGTTCTCAGAATTGAGGAGTTAAAAGTGAGATTTGAGGTAAGTGGGGCCCATTCAGTGTTGCTTTGGATGCCTCCAAAGGGAGAAAGGAGTAAGCAGGATTGAAAAAGAAGAGTTTGCTAGGACTCAAAAGAAAATAATAAGAAATCTAGCACTAGGTAATCATGCTGTCCGGATTTTCCAGGCTGAACAAAACTGAGGATATTATAGGGTGCTTGGGCTCTCTCCCAGTGAGGGTGAGGAATTGGAAATGTACCTCTTACTGAGTGAATTTCTATGTGTTATGGCTGTCTTTCTCAAAGCTGCTCTGTAATGCAAAATATTTCCCTTTTGCTAAACCATCTGGACTTGCCTAATTAACTCTGCAGTTATGGTGATCCTGAGTTATGGTGCAAGTTTAGTGTTTTGTGTTTTTCTGTCCTTTGGGTGTGGGGCTTTTGTTGTCTGTGCTTTTCTGCATTAAGCAGTGCTGTCTGCAATTTGTTGTTGAAGGGCTCCCTCACCAACCAAGCGCAAGGACAGGTCTGAGGAGAAGTCAAAGGACCGTTCCAAGGATAAAGCAGCCACGAAGGAATCGGGTGAGAAGGATCGTGGTCGGGACAAGACGCGCAAAAGACGCAGCGCTTCCAGTGGGAGCAGCAGCACCAGGTAGTTACTTTCTATGGGGAGGAACAAATAACAATGTTTCCAGAAATCAGCTGCTTGATTTCTGGTAGTCTTGGGCCTGTTGAAAGCTTGTGTTGTGTTAGTCACAGTGCAGTTTTGTCTAACTTATGGTTATATTTTAGGTATGAATTTCTTTGGCTGTTTTGTGAGGTGTGGACCCTCAGTTTTTGTTGTTCTAACTCACAGTCCCTCTCTCTTGTAGTTATCAGTTTTTCAGCCATTGCTTTTCTGGATATTCCACTAATTTTATTCCTCTCCCCCTCTCAACAGATCCCGTTCCAGCTCAACTTCCAGTTCGGGGTCCAGTTCCAGCACTGGTTCTAGCAGTGGCTCAAGCTCCTCTTCTGCCTCGAGCCGCTCGGGGAGCTCCAGCACCTCACGCAGTTCCAGTTCCAGCAGCTCCTCTGGGTCTCCCAGTCCATCTCGACGGAGACATGACAACAGGAGACGCTCCCGCTCCAAGTGAGTTTCATTTGTCATCTAGGAGTTGCCAGATGGCAGCTTAATTTCCATGCAGAATACAAGATTGTGATCAGAACAGGTTGTTCTCTGAGGACCATTTGCTTTCTCCATAACTTAGAGATCTGAATTTTGTTAGAATGGGCGTGCTCCGTTTCCTTACAATCCAGACATACGCCCTGTAGGAACAGAGATTAAAAACCTCATTTTAAGGAGTGATTCTAGATATTATATTTTGTAAAGGCAGTCTTATTCAATGTTTCCCCAGTAGTATGGACCTAGATCAGAGTAGAGCTCTTCAGTTCTTGTAAATGACAGCTAAGACTAACAGAAAAGTCAGGGCTAAATCTGGGATATATGTTTATGTGTGTGTGTATGTGTATATGTATATATGTATATGTTCTTACTTATAAAAAAATAAAATGGGAAGGGGACCAAAGGAAGCATTTTCCTGTAAGGCTGATGTGGGAATCAAACTATCTTAACGTCTGTAAAGTTCTTCCTTTGGGTAAGATAAGAATCTACTTAAGCCACTCTGGGATTTTTAGGGTATCACTCAATTTATGGACTTTAGGATCAGGAAGAAGCATAAATATAAGTTTTCTGCATACTGATTTTTTTTTTTTGAGATTAAAATTACATTCCAGTATTTTTTTAACTGCAAAGGCGTTGTGATATGTAGCTACTTAAACAGGGGTTTTTTAACAGTTCTGGACCTCTGTAGTGAACAGAAGATCTAGAAACACAAATCATTGGATCTGTTAATTTGACTGGTTGTGGCATGCTGTGCTGTTTATGGCCTCATTTTGGCTCTTTAACTGTTGAGGCAAAGAATGTTTTTTTGTGTTAACAACTGGGAAATCCTTGAACTATTGGCCACAACTTCATAGAAGTGTTTGCTAAATGTCCTGGTTTTTACCCTAGTTGTTGTGAAGTTGAGAAGTTGCAAAAAAAAAAGGCTCTCAAATTCCAGAAGGTTCTAAAGCAAAAGCAGAAGGGCAAATGCAAGTCTTGAGGTGTTTCTGAGTGGAACAGCCTCACCACCACCCCAACACCTCTTAACCTGTAACTTTCTCAGAAAAAAGGTGTCCTTCTAAGAAAAATGGTACTTTTTAATTGTGTGATAATGACTGGCTTCTTGGTTTTGTCTTGCATGTTCCCTGAAAACTGTGAATATTTTCTGTTGCCCAAATCAGGTCCAAGCCACCCAAGAGAGATGAGAAGGAGCGAAAGAGGCGGAGCCCGTCCCTCAGACCCACAAAGGTGCATGTTGGAAGGCTCACTAGAAATGTGACCAAGGTAATGGCATGTTCCCCTGTGGTATCAAGCATTCATGTTCTTCCGTGAGAACGTGTGAGTGGCTTTTTCAAAGCTCTCAGGATGTTTTGGTTGCTAGAGAGATGCCAAGGTGTTGCTGTTGGAAGTTCTCGCTTTATGTCCAGATTGATTACGGAGGAAAATTTTAGTAGGGTTTCAGTGAGTCAAATACCATGCAGGCTTCTGAGACTGTGTAGTGCTTAAGAGGTCTGCCTGCTTTGACAGTATCCCAGACCTTATATCCTGTTTTATTAGAAAGAAGACTATAGAAGTTGGGACAACAGCTGAAATTACCTTGGAGGCATTAATGATATCTGGCAGTTCTTGATGAAGGATCTACAGAGAGCTGGGCTGGCTTCAGTTGTCTTTGCTAGAAGGCAGTTTAAAGGTCTTCAGGGGTAAAAGGCTGCTGAAAAAATGATGTGCTGTGGATTTACTGCTCTGTGGCAGCCAGACCTGACTAGTGAGTATGGCCTGTGTCCATAAAGCTTGCTCTTTCCTTGCAGGATCACATCATGGAAATTTTTTCTACTTACGGAAAGATTAAAATGATTGACATGCCAGTTGACAGGCTAAACCCTCACCTCTCCAAAGGTTATGCTTATGTGGAGTTTGAGAACCCAGATGATGCTGAGAAAGCCCTGAAACACATGGATGGAGGTAGGTATCATCTTGCAAGGAGCCTGGGGGTATCTAAAAATCTTCAGAGTAGATGAATTTGATCTGAAAGTGGGTTAAAGGTGATAGGGATGTCTTTGGGGAACTGATCTGAAATACTGTCAGCTTTCAGCCCAAATGGCTTTTGTGTGTTTCAGGACCGATCCAAAACATCACAGAACTATTAAAACTGATTTTTTTTTTTGAAACAGTGGTAAGATTCTTTAACTTGGAAAGATTTTCACAGAAACTTAACATCTGAGCTGCAGTTTGGTAGGATATTAGATTAAGAAGTCTAGTATATGTGTGGACTTTGTCAGAGTAGCCCCTGAGTGGGGGGTGGAGGCAGCACCGTGGGCTGATCCCGCCTCAGTCGCTTGTGACAGAGCCGTGAGTTGCAGTAAATGTGATGGATGTGTAGATGTTGAAAAATACTGACTCCTGGCTGTTTGTGTGGTCCCCCCAAAGGCCAAATCGATGGGCAGGAGATCACTGCCACAGCCGTGCTGGCCCCGCGGCCCCGGCCGCCCCCCCGGCGCTTCAGCCCCCCCCGCAGGATGCTGCCACCGCCCCCAATGTGGCGCCGCTCGCCCCCGCGCATGAGGAGAAGGTGAGAGCCGTCGCAACTTGTGTTTCCTTCTCGGTGTAACAGCACGCTACTGCTGAAGTTCTTGGCGTGGGGACAATCCTGTTGGACTTGACTTTCTCCTCCAAGTGACAGGAACACTTTTGGGCAGTTGTTGAACCTGGATTGCAGTTGCCAGCTCCTCAGTAGCTCCGAGGTGACCTGCCCTGGTCTGTACCCCAGATGCAGCCTGTGGGAAAGGTCAGGTGCTCCCCACCCTGTTCCCTGGAGCCCTTTCTGCATAAAGGCTTTGAGGGGAGCAGACTCTGGCTGGCAGGACACTTGTGGCAGCCTGCACCAGCTGCCTGTTTTTTGGAAGTCCTTGTATCTCCCACCCTTATTTCTTAATTGGCACATGACCAAAAAGCAGTCCTGTGTCAGGTGAGTGGAGTACACCGGCCCCAAGGTGTGACCTGACATGCACATGCCCATTGTGTGACTCAGGGCTACCTGATTGTGCGCAGATAAGTTGTTCTGAGTCTTTACGTGGGCTCCTCTGTCTTAGAAATTTGCTTAAATTCATATCAGTACTAACTTGATTGCTGAACAGCTTTGAGCCATAGGTTTAAAAATGAGCACTGGTTACCCTGACAAAAGATCCACTGCCTGTTAGTCCTCCTTTAAACACACCTTCTGCTGAGGTCTGCCAGGTGCAGGTTTGCTATTCCCTCCTCCTTTGTTTTCTTCCCCTGTCCAACTTTTACTGTCCTGTTAAAGTTCTGTTAATATTCTGTGCCTGGAACCCTGATGTCATAGCAGTGGTCATACAGGTTGATTGTAGTACTGAAGAGCTTGAAGGTAAACCATTTCTTGAGGTTATTTCCTCTAAGGAACTTCCCTGGAATTTAAAAGGGCTTGGATAAGCCATCCCCTGAATATCATTGTTTCAGAAGTCAAAGCTGACTTCAGGTGAAGGAGAATCTGATGTAGAATGAATTTGAGCTCATTTTCCTTGAGGAAGAAGATAAGTTTCTTGTCTGTTGTTTGGATACTCAACATTCTTTCCAGTTCCTGAAGCAGAGGTAGGATAGTTGGGATATTCCTGCTGTGTAGTCAATGTTTGAATTGCCCTTTTCCTCTCTGGAGCTCTCGATCTCTTTTCCCATGGGGTGTGAGGGATTTTGGAGGGAGGCTGGGAAGTGTTTTTAAAGAACTGACCAAATACTCAAACCTGTTGCTGTTGTCTGCTAACGGAAGCTTCCTCCTCCTTCTCCTGCCCTGCCAGGTCCCGGTCTCCGCGGCGCAGATCCCCCGTCCGCCGGCGATCCCGATCCAGATCTCCCGGACGAAGGCGCCATCGCAGCCGCTCCAGCTCCAACTCCTCCCGATAAAGCAAAAGGACTGGACAGCTTTTTATTTTTTAACTTAAATCCCATCAGACTATATATTGTACATTTTTTTTTATAACGAGTCTGGGTGAGGAGGAGTGAGAGAGGTAAGGTGGCAGTGAAGGCAACCTAAGAGGAGAGAGCACCAGTTCCTGGCCAGTAACCTTTGCTACTGGGGTTCCTGGCATTGAATAGAAATTATTTAAAAATGGCTTTGATTTTAAAGGCTGCAAAAACATCTTTTCCAGGTAGAGGGAAGGAAAGATGTTTCAGCCCCTCTTTCTCCAGTTAGCAGGTTGCTGCTTGGTGATTGTAAATGCTTAGCATGCTGTACAGATCAGCATGTAAATCTTGAGCTGTTTCAGAACCCCGGTGAGTAAGCCAGGGGGGGCATTTATTTTGATCTCTAGGTGCCAGCACAAGATTTTTCAGGGCAGCTGGAGTCCAGACCTGCCCAAAACTTTAATTAAATGCAGAGTTGTTGCTTTATTGCAGTGCCCCATGATGATTAGTTTCTGCTGAGTGAGCTCTTCTGTAACACTTATACCAGGAGATCACCTCAGAAGCAATGGTCCAGCCCACTGAACATGACACTTTAGAGAAGAAGCTGGAAATCCTAAGAACAGTTCTTTAGCTGACCCGTTAATCGATTTCTTTCACTTTTTCTTTGAGAGTGTTGATAAAAACTTCTTACACAACCCCCAGTAAAACAGTGTGAGTGCTTCTGCTTTTACAAATCCCAAATGAGCGACTGAGCGCCAACCTCCTGGAAACTGCAAGTCAGAGAGGGAGGCTCAAGGTCACAGTGCTGGCTGGATTATCTGGGGTTCACACAGGGAAAGGCAAAGAATTTACCACCTGTTGTACAGCCAATACTATACAGACTTTTTTTTGTTTTATTTTGTATAACTTTGTAGCCTTTTGGGCCATGTTGTGTTTGTACTTGTGTAGGACCAGCAATTACTGAATAAAGCAGTAGGTTGAGAGTAGCTGTCTTTTTTTGCTGCCTTGGTGTGGGCACGTGGGGCCCTTCCTGGGAATTCAGTGCTGCGGGAAAGGGCCCTGGGTATCCTGGTCCATGGCCACTTGGCCATGAGTCAGCAGAGCCCTGGCAGCCAGGAGGGCCAACCCTCTCCTGGGGGCATCAGGCCCAGCATCACTGGCCTGGCCAGGGAGGGGATTGTCCCGCTCTGCTCTGCCCTGGGGCAGCCTCACCTGCAATATTGGGGGGCACTGCAATATAAGAAAAATGTGAAGGCATTAGAGAGTGTCCAAAGGAGGCAATGAAGATGGGGAAGGGCCCTGAGGGGAAGCCGTGTGAGGATACTGAGGGCACTTGGCGTTTTCAACTGGAGAAGAGGAGAATGAGGGGAGACCTCACTGCGGTTCCAACTTCCTCAGGAGGGGCAGGCCCTGAGGTCTGCTCTGTGGGGACCAGGGACAGGAGCCAGGGACTGGCCTGGACCTGTGTCAGGGCAGGGTCAGGTTGGATGTCAGGAAAAGATTCTTCCCCCAGAGGGTGGTTGGGCACTGACCAGGCTCCCCAAGGCTGCCAGAGCTCCAGGAGGGTTTGGATGATCCTCTGAGGCACATGTTGTGACTCCTGGGGATGGTCTTGTGCAGGCTGAGGGTTGGACTCGATGATCCTTGTGGGTCCCCTTCAGCTCGGCCCGTCCCGTGACTCTCCCTCAGCGCAGCCCCTCCGCCGCCGGAGGCGCCGGGCTCTTGAAGAGGGGCGGGGCTTGTCTGCAGCTCTACGGGGCTGGCGCCGCTGATTGGCTGTGCTCGGGGCACATGGGCGCCGCTGATTGGCGGCCGCCGAAGGTGGGGGGTGGGGCCTTTCCCTCAGCGCCATGGCGGCGCCGGCGGGGCAGGGGCTGGAGCGCGCCCTGCGCGAGGCGGCGGCGGCGCTGGGCCGGGCGGGGGCCGCAGAGGGCACCGGGCAGGGCCCTGCGGCGGCGCTGGGCGCGGTGCTCTCCGCCCTGTCGGCTGCGGGCGGCCCAGCCGCGCTCGGGGAGCGGGAACGGGCGCAGTTCGGCGCCTTCCTGCGCAGCCTGGCCCGGGCGCCCGGCGCGGCGCGGCCCGACGGCGAGTGGCAACGCTGCTTCCTCGAGGGCCCGCCCGGCCTCGCCCTCTGCGTCCTGCTCGAGGCCCTCGGCTCCGCGGGGTCAGTGCGGCCCCCCAGGGCAGGCGGGCGGGGGCCTGGGGGTGCCCGCCGGGGATGGGGGTGGACGCGGGGAGCCCTGGCGCTGCCCTGAGCCCCCGCACACCCCACACGCGGTACGGGGCGTCCCGCAGTCGCGGGGCTCCTTCAGGCCTGGTTATTGAATGAATGTGCTGAAGCGTTTGGAGACGATACAAAGGAATTAAAATCGCTTTGGTTTTAATTTGATTGTTGAGTAGAATTCAGTGTTAACAGAGCAGCGGTGTTTCAGTGGTGAGACCACAAGTGAAAAGCAATTGCACGCGCATTTTATTTTTGCCATTTGAGAGGGGCAGGGACTTAGAGCAGTCTCTCTCTTCCAGCCCCGGGCTCGCGCCGAGGGAGGCGGCGGCGATGCTGGAGCGGTTCCTGCGGGAGGGGCGGCTGTCGGCGCTGCTGTGGGACGGGTGTCAGCAGCAGGCGCACGGTGGGTGCCCGGAGCTGCAGGACGCCCTGCTCAACAGAATCGTGTGTTTGCCTGAGCACGTGAGCAATAAACTCCAGGGGGAAAACCCGCCGGTGTTCTTCCCGCAGAACTATTTCCCTCTCCTGGGAGCTGCAGTTCTCCAGGTGCTGCAGATGATCTCCGACTCTCTGCGAGGTAAGGAAGGACTGCGCTGGAGGGATGACTTTTCTGAAAAAGTGTTTTGTGCGTGGACCCCTTGGCTGCTGCTTGAAATATGATGAGTGTTGCAGAGCCTCATGTTCCTTCTTCAGGCTATCCTAAAAGCATAAGATCCCAGGGATGAGGAAGATAGCTGAGGCCTTTTGAAATCCCAGTGAAAGTAGCAATCCTACAAGCAATTAAGCAGCAGCGTCTGTTCCTAAAGCTTAGTTGGGGTCACTTGGTGTGTGCTGAGGGAATTGTATGGGAGATTTAAATGGTGCTGAATGAACCAGTGACTTTGTTACTGTCTTGTTAAAAGTTGGGACTGAGCTGCTTTAGCCTTCTGCCTGTCACTGTGTGTAAACAATACTGAGTGCTGGTTGGTGCCTGAAGGCACAAGGTGGTGGACAGAGGAAGAGATGATGCTTGAAGAGAAGAAGTTAATCTGTGTTTTCAGGCTTCAGCACTTGCAGAAGTTTCTGCACTTCCTCCTGAAGGTTGGTTGGGGGATGCTGGCAATGCGCTTGTTAAGCTCCTGTCTCTTATCCCAGGTGGCTTGGACTGCTCCATCTCTTTTATTTCTCACGTCCTGGGGAAGGTGTGCATTCATGGAAGGCAAAGTGAGTGTTTTACAATGCTCTTTTGGGGAGAGGGAAAGTGTTTTAATGTATTAGTGCGGGACCATGGCTTTGATGATGACCAATGGAAGGAATGGGAGACTGACCAGTTAATTTGGAGCTGTCCTGAGCTGGGCTGCATAGGCTGCCCTCTGCTCTCTTAAAACCTGAAAGGGAGAGCATCCTCATCAGGATGAGGATCAGGATGGGGGTCGGGCTCTGCTCCCAGGAAACATGGGATGGGATAAGATGAAACAGCCTCAGGTTGTGCCAGGGGAGGTTTAAATTGGGTTTCAGGAGAAACTTCAGGCCCTGGAATAGGCTGCCCAGGGCAGTGGTGCAGTCACTAAATCCCTGAAGGGATTTAAAAGCTCTGTGGGTGTGGCACTTGGGACATGGTGTAGTGGTGGCACTGCTGGGTTATTGTTGGACTCAATGATCTTAGAGAGCTTTTCCAACCTAAGTGATTCCATGATTCTCTTCTATGATTTCTACTGCAGGAGCAATTTAGAACTGCAAACTGTACATTGCAGTTTTTCATGTTGTCAGGATATTGAAATTTGCAGGCTGACCTTGAGTGCCGTTGCCCCAGTCCTGCCCTCTTGGGATATTTACTGTTTTCTCTTCTGCCACAGAGGAGATTCTGGGTGTTCTGGTGCCCCGCTTGACAGAGCTCACTAAGTCAGA
Organism: Lepidothrix coronata; assembly: GCF_001604755.1. Taxonomy (NCBI): domain Eukaryota; kingdom Metazoa; phylum Chordata; class Aves; order Passeriformes; family Pipridae; genus Lepidothrix; species Lepidothrix coronata. Next base: position 405,036 of record NW_016690204.1, on the reverse strand, counting down.
CTGCATCTGGCAGAGGATCTGCTGGCGGCTGGTGGAGTGTGTGCCAGAGCGCTGGATGGAGGCAGTGGTCCTTGGCTTTGTGCAGAGAGCACCTGGGTAAGAGCTCTGCTTTCTCCCTGATCCAGAGCAAAGGCTGGAATTTTGTCACAAATACTTGCACAATCAGTGTCTGAAAGGTGCTGTGTTTGTATAGGTGGTTTTTTACAGTGCCATTTCCTGAGAGACTCAAGGGGTAAAGTAGTTGATTGTTGCCTCTCAGGTAGAACCTACACCATTCCTTAAGGATCTACATTGTGGCCTGCAGTGGAAAAACAAGTGTAAACATTCTTTGCCATTACTGGCTCACTGAGTTTAGGGGTGTTCTAGAGACTTGGTTGCAAATAGCTGCTCTCAGTTTTTCCTATGATTAGGAGCAGCATGACAGCAATTGCATGGATCCCTGATGTTTTGTTGTTGACCTGTCTCGCTAGGTCAGATGTCCTGTCCAGATTACTGGGGAACCTGGTTGTGAAGAACAAGAAGGCTCAGTTTGTGGTGACGCAGAAGGTGCTGCTCTTGCAGTATGGCCACACGGTGAGGACTGTGGGGAACAGCACTGCAGGAGTGCCTGGTTTTCCCCAGTGCCAATGTGGTTTTTTTAGCGAAGCTCTTGCTCTTCCTGAGTAAGATGAATTTATTCCAAAATGAGCCCTCAGTCTCTCCACATATGTGCAGCTGTTCACGGACAGCTGAGCACGAGTGTTATGGGGAGGGAGTGGTGAATGGTTGCTTTGAAATCATGGAGTTCATGTGCTCGCTCAGGGTTGATGGTGATTGGCAGAATTACTGTACTCTTTCTCTGGAACCAAGTGGTTGTTTGCACATGGTTTCAGTGTTCTGGGGAGCTGGAGACATTCAGTTATTTAGAATCTGAAAGAGGAGACTGAAACAGCCATAACCCACCCTCAGAGATAAGAATTAGATCAAAGAGATGAGGCAAGGACTGTTGATTTTTTTCCTGTGCCCCTGAGTTTGTCACGAGGTGTTAGGAAGTGTTCTGTGGCTTGTGCTACTGTTGTGAGAGATGTTCTCTAGACTTTGTGAGTTCTATGTTTGCCTGGGACTGTGCTGGTTTTATTGGTGAAAACACTGCATTGTATTCCTGTCGTGCCTTCCCGTGTGTTTCATCAGCAACTGCATATGTGTGTTTGGTTGTTTCTTAAAATTTGTTTACTTTTCTGTCTCTGAATGTTGTCAGAATGAAGTTTAATGTAGTAAAAACACAGCCCTGTCTGTGCTGGGTGACAGCTTTGTGCCCAGTTAAAGCAAGAGCTGTGGTTCTCGTTGCAGACGGCGGTGCTGCAGAACCTCCTTGGGTACCTGTCCCTGGACAGACTCCGGCGGGCCCTGCTGCTCAGAGTAAGGATCACCAATGTAATTGGTGAGGTGTCTGATGGAGAACACTCTGCTCTGTGTGTCTGAGGGGTGCACAGTTCTGGTACTTCTCCAAGACCCTTTTGTTGCTGTTGATGAGAGCGAGGGAAGCCCTGACATATCACAAGTAAATAGTGGTACACAAATCAAAGCTTGTTGCGCTGCTGGCATTAGTTTTTCGTATTTAACTTCCAAGTAGCAAAACTAATGAGGCTTGGGTTCTGACTGATGTTCCATGTCCTCTATCCTTCTCAGCTTCCTCTCTCACCCTGTTTGTGTGGCTGAGCCGGTGGCAGCAAGGGATCAAGTTGGTGGAGAGCTGTCTGTGTGCCAAATGGTTGATGCTTCAGAATCTCTCTCATCTACATTTTTCTCAGTGGGGATGGCAGATATTTTCCCTCTCCAAGTCAGCAGTGTGATGGAACTTCTGTGAAATTTGCGTATCTGGAAATCTCTACCATTTTGTCAAATAATTTTTTTCCCACTGGTTACATGTTCTGAAATGATCTGGAAGTACTGAAAGCTATTTAAAATTGGACTAAAACCAGATAAAACAACATGCTATCATACTGAGTTTTGAAAATAATACACATTGCTTTGCATATAATATTTATTTATCAGAAATAAACATTTATAATTTTTAAATTTAAAACCCCATTATATTTAACAATATCTTAAATGAAGGTCAAATGGAGTTCTTAGGTGGTCAACCACAGTATGCTTTGGGCCCTGAAGTACAAAGTTAGCTCTGTTTGTAGGGAGACTAAAAATGTTCTTCAAGAAATTACTTCTGTGTAGAAAAGATCCGTTTCAGGCCAGCCTGAGTTCTCTGATTCAGGTGCTGCAGGAGCTGTTGGAGACCTGGGGCAGCAGCAGTGCTGTGAAACACTCACCACCCGAGCAGCAGCTGTATATTAGCAAGGCCATCCTCATCTGCCTCTCCCACCTGAAGGAGCCTGAAATCGAGAGCTGCAGACAAGGTGAGGTCCTGTGAGAAGCAGAGCTTAGATTTGTTTAGCAGAGAGTCTTACTAGGAGTAGAAAAAGATCTCATTCTGATCTGTGGATAAGCACAATGGCCCCACCTTCTCCTTGGCAAACAGGGTAACCTGTTGGAATCCTCTTTTGCATTGACATGATATAATTCCAAGTGCATAGCTTTAAGTTATGGAATTGGAGAAGCTTATCTTTGCCCTAAGGGTCTTAACTGAGCAGTGGTTTAGGAACCCCAAAGTTTTGTCACAGGAAAACAAGGGTTGACTCTGGGACTAGTGAGAGGAATGGTGTGATTTGAGCTTAACCGTGGAGCATGGGTACAGCTCCAGAGGGGATGGGGAAGGTATCTGAGGGTTTGGTTGGTGTCTGACTGTCCATTTGCGTTTCTCTGTGTCACTGCTCCGCTCACCTGGGCTGAGCAGGGATAGTGAGTCACTGGCACAGACCTCCCGTTTTCTGTTCACACAGTGTGGAGCTCACTGGGGTCCTGGTCTAAAATCTCTGCTTTTGTTGCAATAAAAAAAGTGCTGTACAATGTCTAGAGTTACTTCTCTGTGTGTGTGGCTCATGGGGGGTGCAAAGGTTGCCTTCAAGACTTGCTCATCTCTTTCATTCTGGAATTAACTGTTCTTTAGATGAATAAGTGACCTGATATGTACTAACAGTACTGTAGTTTTATAGTCAGTTTTTTTATCTGACAGCTTTTGAAAAATAAGCTTTCTGAGATGGAGGTTAGTCTGACAGCAGTAAGCCTGCCTGGTAAAGCTGGCAGCCAGCATCTTCTGTGGGCTGAGAAATACTTGTGTCATCTGCCTGTTTGAACTTACCCAGGTGGCTGGGGAAATCTCTCTCTCCAATTATTGTATTGGTCAGAACCTGTAGCTTCCTCAAAACATGGCTTTTTATTTAAGTGATTTCAAAGAACTCTAAAACCAAACTAAAGATTAACTTGACTTACCATCCTTTTTATGTTTCAGCAAAAAACAAAATATTGCAAATTCAGAATATATTGTAATGTTTTGTTGACTTTGTACCCCATGGAAGGGCCAGGGCCTCCTGTGCTGATGCTGAAGGGCAGTGCTGCCACTGCAGAGGTGGAAGGCACAGTTCATGGGCTCTTTCTGCCCAGTGGTGAGTGGGTAAAGCTGCCCTCAGGAAAGATGGGTGTTCGTTTCTGTCACTGTTTCATGCACCATTTGTTGGTTGTTTTTTTCAGAGCTTCTCACAAGCATGATGGAGGGTGTGAAGTGCCACTTGGACAGCAGTCTGCCGCAGCTCCGGCGTCTGGGAATGGTGGTGGCAGAGAGCATCAGCTCTAAAATAAACACGGAGGGGCCTGTCCTGAAGTTTGAGGTGAAGGTTTTAATGAAATTTATGATTGATGTGTGAGGCTTAGAGGAAATAAAAGCTTTAAACCATGTGATCAGGGAATTTTAGCACTTTTTTTGTCTGGAAATAAGAAGGGGCAGCAGCACCTTCAAAAAGAGAGGGTATCTGTTTACAGAAAACAATTGTATAGGAAATGGTCGGGTGGCTGAGGGTGACCTTAGGAATCCAATCTGCTGACAGAGTTCAGAGTAAACTGTTGGTAATAAAAGAGGTTTACCACATTGTATGAGGGAATCAGAATCTGACCCATAGGAGTTGAGAGGGAACTTCAAACCTAAACCAGTAGTGAGCATTTAGTCCCTGATATGGTGGGAAGACCTGCTCTGAGTTGGGATTTTCAAAACTGATGTGGAGATACATGCTCTACTCTTTCCAGTAGAGTTTTTGTGACTTATCTGATTAAATCACATTAATTCTTTAAAAGCCTGCAGCATCCCTCATGTCACACTGCCATTTTTTAAATGTTTTAAAGATGGAAATAACATTCAGACAAGGTGTGATCAGGTACTGTTGTTAAATACAGGGACAAAGATTACCTATGCAGAATAAATACAGTGCTGCTGGCAGTACAGGGATTGAAACAAATGGAATTGGTGGGGGTTCATCTGCTCATGGTTCAGTCCATGTGCAGTACAAGGGTGAAATGTTGTATGCTGGGCATATTTGCAATAAATAAGAGTGCCGCAACAGTTATTCTGAATGTCTAGTATGAAGAAGATGATGAAACAAGAGAATTGAGGTCCCTTCTGGTGCAGACTCCACCACTGTGTGTTGTCCCCAGCCTTCCAGGTGATGAGTAAGTTATGGCTACTGTTCATGCCATCTTTTTGCCCTTCTCCATGTCTTTTTTGAGTTACAAGTGAGAACTGTGTACAGTATTCAAGATGTTTTGTATGTTCTTAAGCATTATAATGTACCTTCTTCTTACAGTGCAGTGTAGTTATATTAAATTCATAATTCCGATGGTAGCATGTATTAAAAGAGCCTGTTTGATAGGTGCACATAGTGAAACTGTGGTGCGGGGGTCTCTTGATGGAAGGGAACGGACAGACTGCTCCAGGATCAATGTGATCAGGCAATATGTCAGGTTTATTAGGAAAAAGATTATATAGTGGTAATGACGCTTAGTTTCTTGTTCACACTACATTGGTTACATAAGGAAAACATGCTCTGCTGTCCACTGCTAATTGGACCACAACAGGTGGTCATAGGAGATGAGAAAACTTTATTCACCTGCCAAAACTCCTCCTTGGCATCTGGCATGAATCCACCTTTGTTCTAACTTTAGCTAGGGTAGCCATCTTAGTGGCGCAGTAATTTTTACTATCAGCACCCAGCCATGCCAGGGGAGAAATCTCAGAAATGCAATAGAAACTGTTCACACAATTTCTGCCTTGCGACAGGGGTCTTGTGTGCCCTTGAGTGCAATTAAATGGGGGTTTCTGTTTGCATCTTGGAAATGTGGCATTTTGGCCATGTGCCCCCAGCCATGACAAAAATCTGCTGCATCTGTCAGTGCTCTGAACTTTCAGGGCATCTGCTGAGGCTCTTGGAAGCACTCAGTTTGATCAGCAGAGCAATGAAGCACTTCATGTTATTAGCAGATGAAGATGCCCAGCACTCCAGGGAAGTACAAAACATTTATTGCTCGTGTTCCAGGGGCATGACCAGCATAGACATCTTTTGAGAAGCAGAGAGATGAAAGGACAATGGCAAAGTCCACAGAAATACACAGACACAGGAAAAATATTCTCAATTATTGTATTCATCCTATTAGCAATAGTGAAAAATGTTTTTTTCCCATTTCATAGAATCATGGGATGGTTTGGGTTGGAAGAGACCTTATTGCCCATCTCCTTCCACCCCCCTGCCATGGGCAGGGACACCTTCCACTAGCCCAGGTTGCTTCAAGTCCTGTCCAACCTGGCCTTGGACACTTCCAGGGATGGGGCAGCCACAGCTTCTCTGGGCAACCTGTGCCAGGGCCTCACCACCCTCACAGCCAGGAATTTCTTCCCAATATCCGATCTAAACTTAGTTCAGTTTCATTCACAGCTCCAAATCTGGTGCAGGTCAGTGTAATTGGCTATCACAATCTTTCCTTAGCAGTCCCAGGTACAGGGGAGTGCAGGGGAACACAGCAAATGAGCCAGTTTAATTTTTGTTATTCATTGCTCTTCTGTTAAGAGATTCTGCTTTTCTCCCTTTATCTCATTCTCCTTCCCAGGACTTTTTTCCTGCCAAGCTGACTGTGAGACTGCAGCAATTCTGTTCTGTTCAGGCACCAGGGGTTGGTGGGGTAGGGAGTTTCTTCCTTGTGAGTAAGGACTGTTACTGTGTTTATTTTAAAAATTCTTGTTCCTCACAGCAGGAGTGAGAAAGCAGGTGCTGCACTGCCATTGGTACCAGAAAGTAACAAGAAATCCCAGACAGCAGCCCCTGTGATGCCAGATGAGGAGTCAGATGCTGAGCTTGACAGGTATGGGGCAAGAAACAGGGAGGAAATGGAAAATAAATGGCAGATGTGGGGAGAAGGGAGCTATCAGTACCTGCATTTCTTGGCAAATGTGATTTCTGACCTTGTTGAGCTGAGTGGTTTGCAGCAGAGCAGGGCTTTGCATAAGAAATTGAGTCAATAAATTAAGCACAGCCCACATTGTGTGCAACCACCATGTGTATTCCATTTGACTTAGATACATGTTTCCTGGACATTGTGGATGTATTTACCCATTTTAATAGTGGACCTGCCATATTCTGTCACTATATAAAGAAATATGTCAATACATATGTCAATATATAAAGAAATCTCAAGAGTCAGCTTCTTGGTCACCTGACTCCTTCCTGCCCTCGACCAGGAGATCCAATTGCAGATCTGGTCACAGAACTGCTTTTTCCCTGAGAAATTCCTAGAATTCCTAAGGACCCCTCTCAGGCCAGGCTTCAGCAGTGCTGCTGGGTGATGCAGGAGTGGTGGTGTTATGGCAGTGTATGTGCTGGTTCTTTCTCTTTGTGTCTAACTGGGGAAAGCCAGAACATCTGCACCCCATAAACCAACCCCTGCCTTTATTTCTTTTCCAGTGATGATGACCTCATCCCTTATGACATGTCAGAGGATAAAGAGCTGAAGATTAAGGCTCCTGTGTATATCCGAGACTGCATTGAAGGTAGGAGATTTTGGGCTGAGTCGTCATCCGTTCTTACCAGGTGTGGGAATAGTGATCTCTGTGCAGGTTTATTTTTTCTGAGCTAATTTGAAGAAGCTGTAGGATTTTTGAGTAGTTTCAGTTTAGTTCCTGGTGCTGGTCATGCTGGGTCAGTGGTACCTGCCTGTACCAGGACAAACCATTGGCAGCAGGAAGTTGGGGTATGTACACCAAGCACAGCAGAGTTAATAACTTTTGTTTGTCTTTTGATTACCTTCAGTTCTGACAGGATCTGAAGATGTGGACAAATGGGAGGCTACAGTCAAGGCTCTTGAGAGCTTGATTCGGAGGAATCCAGCAGCAACAAGAGAGGTGAAGTAGCAGGACCCAGGTTACCAGTGGGCTGCAATACCAGAGGGCTGTCATGAGGAGATGAGATGTGCCAGTGGAGCAGCAGGCCAGGCTAATGTGTACCTGGGTTTAAGGTACACATTCCCAAGCTTTCAACTTGGGAAGGGAAATAGGTGGAAGTAGTTGCCTTGAAGGTGAGGCTCTGGAGCACAAAGAAACAAAGAATTAGCAAAGGTGCTGGCAGCCCCATGGTATCCAGCAGCTTCAGCACTCAAAATGAAATGTGCTGCGAGGAGAGCTTGCCTGTATGAGGAAGCTCCATGGTTTGTGCTGGGCAGGAAAAACATCAGAAATGCAGATTACAGAGCAACTATGTTGGATTTTGAAATTAAATTCAATTTAATTGTTAATCCCCAACAAAAAGGGAGGTAAAATCAAACGGACTTTCCCTTTTTGCTTGTAGAAGCATAATGTCTTCTGAGGGGAATAGTTGGATTGTATGGTCAAGATGAAAAGCTCAGGTGAGAGGAACCTGGGACAAGGTCACTGTGCAAAGAATGCTCACCACCACCTGTTAGTGAACACTTGAAGGTGGCAGAGACACAGGCTGAGAAACGGGAGAGGTATGGTCCTGTACCCTTAACCCATCAGCTATCCTATATCATGATGCCACCACTTCTCCAGAAAGCCCAAGTGAATCTGGACAGAGAATTGGCAGACACGGGGGTTGCTCAGGGTTTTGAGAAATCTGTCTTGATGGCATTTGGTTTAATGTGTTTTCTCTCCCTCCTAAGTGATGGACATGTTGCCTATATGGATTGTCTTGGTTTAAACATTAGAAATGGTGTGTAAAGGCCATGAGGGAAAAAAAAACCCACCATCAGAGATTTGATTCCTTTTTTCATATTTTGAGCAGGTTAGTGTGGAGCTGGCAAAAATATTATTGCATTTGGAGGAGAAGACCTGCATTGAAGGCTTTGTGGAGCTCCGTCAGAGAGCTCAAGTAGCTGTTTTAACCACAGATCCAATACCTGTGAGTCCCTCTTACTGCTTTCTTTTTTCCATTTGAGGCACAGGCAAAAATTGGAAGCAGCTGAAGTCTCTTGCTGGTTTGATAGAGGCAGCTCCTTGTCAGTGGGGTAGAACAGGTAGATCAGGTCTGACATTTATGCAGCTGAAGAATCTGCAAGGAGTGACTGAACCAACAGGAAAGAGAAAACTGTCAGACTGGAGGGACTGTTTGAGGCTGTTGGTAAGAGTGTACCTGACAAGGCAGGTTAGATAAGGACTTGTTGTACTGAAGGGTGTGACATAGAGGGGAGCTGAGGCACAGAGGGCTTCTAGAGAGAAAGACTTCACTGGTGATTGTAATCATGGAATCACAGAACTGTTTGGATGGGAAGGGACCTTTAAAGCTCACCTCGTTCCACCCCCTGCCATGGGCAGGGACACCTTCCACCAGCCCACGTTGCTCCAAGCCCTGTCCAACCTGGCCTTGAACACTCCCAGGGATGGGGCAGCCACAGCTTCTCTGGGCAACCTGTGCCAGGGCCTCACCACTCTCACAGCCAAGAATTTCTTCCTTACATCCAATCTAGATCTATCCTCTGCCAGTTTAACACCTTTACCCTTCATCCTATGAGTACAGGCCTTGGTAAAAAGCCTCCCTCTCTCTTTCCTATAACCCTCTTTAAGTACAGAGAGGCCACAGTGAGGTCTGCTAGCTGTCATGGCAGTTTTTTGGGTACTTCTGTATAGGAGGGACAGAAAAATTAGAAAGTCCCATTTGCCATTTACTTCTTTTGGGAGAACCTGGAAGTGTCTGAATTTCCCCTGTTTACACAGCATGTCTCTTCCCTTCCATTGGAAGCCTGCCGTTACTTCACAGGAAGCGGGCCCTGTGAAATGAAATGCTTTTAGAGTTAGTGGGAAGGCTGTTTCCAGCCTAGGTCTGCGTTCACTGTACCCTGATTTTTCTGTACAGGTTTCAAAGTATTTGACCTCCCAGTTCTACTCTCTTAACTACAGTCTCCGTCAGCGCATGGACATCCTTGATGTGAGTGTTCTCACTTCCCACTTGCCTTTGTCTGTTGCACCAGTGCTGAGGTGTAATGGGGTTACCTTTCATTCCTCATGGGAGGAGGCAGAGGCAGGGGAATCTCTACATTTGTATTTGTGCCTGGCATTCCCCTCTTGTTCCTAACCCTGCTACACTCCATGACACAGGGATCCCTCCCCCAAGAACGCAGAGCATTTGTTGGGCATTTGCCTGGGAGAAGCCAGTTTCCTTTCCCTTCATCAGCCTGTTCTGTCTGCCTTTTCTGAATGAAAATCTACCCTCGACTCCTTCCACACCTCTGTCTGAAGGAGCTGCTGCTCTGCTTCAGGGCTCAGTGACCAAGTGCTTGGTCAGTGCTTCGAAGCCAGGTGGCTTTTGGGGTTCAGTTCCCTGCTGTTCTTCACTCTAAACCTGTTGTGCCTTTCTGCCTTGTTGCTCCTGTCAGTTTGGGTGCAGGGGACTGTTGTTCCCTAGGGGTTACCCCTTTTTAACTGAACATCTCTCTGTTTCATCCAGGTATTGGTTTTGGCAGCTCAGGAACTGTCCTGTCCCAAATTCCATGGGAAGCCCAAGCATTCTGATGCCCAAAAGCCTCGTATCCAGCTCCTTCCTGGAAATGACAGCTCTAAGGACTGGAGAAGAATTGTTGATGAGAGGATCAAAAGCAAGACTCGGAGATTTGCTACGGTGAGGCCAGGGCAGAAACAAACTAAGGTCAAATCCAGCAAAAATAGGGACACTCAGACCTGCTGTAGTTCTGTCTGGAAAGAGCAAAAACCCATGAAAGTGGGCCCAGTCCAAAGGAAAACTCTGTAACTACTAATATAAATGTATCTTGGTATCTGGCTGAATCTTTTGGTGCAGAGTACCAATTCCTGCAGTCCTCTCCCAGCAGGGAGAGGAAAATAAACCTAGAACTCCTTACCTGGCTTTGAGGGATAGTGGCTGTTCTGAGCTTGTCTGGCCGCTGCAGGGAGCTGTGACTGCACCTCACAGATCCCAGACTAGCTGCCTCTCGACTGGACTGCCTCAGCCTTCCTATTTTCCAGGGAGATAAACTGATGACAGTTTCCTAGTTCCCAGAATTCCCCTGTGGTTCAGCCTGGAGAGTTTGCTTTCCAAAACTCCTTTATCCCTTGCATGTTCATGTTCCTTATATCTAACCCACCAGTACTGAGCTATATTGTACTGAAATGTTTAGATGTGGAGAGGATCTGAAGTGGGAAGTGAGCAATCCAGTCAGGAAACTGGTAGCCATGGGTCTACAAGCAGTGGCTGGCTGCAAGGAATCTGTTGTCATGGCAGTGTCCAGTGAAGTGGAAGAGCTGGGTGCTGCATCTCATGTCTAGACTTCATTTTTCTCTTGGACAGTGTCAGTGTCACATGGAACCGACTTCCAGCCCAAACCAGTTCAGTTCTGTTGCTGGGCACTTCTTCTTTCCATTGCTTCAGCACTTTGACAGGTGAGTGTGAACACCTTGGGGTATGGGTATGGCAGCTGCCAGAGTGAACCGTTCTGCTTGTTCTCTTGCCTCAGAGCAGCAGGCTAAAGCCCGGGAGCTGTGCAGGAGCCCAGTGACACTGCACTGACACCAGGGTCATTCACAGAGCTTGGAAAGGCCTGTGGGGCAGGAGTGTGTAGGACCCTGAAGAAATGAGATCCATCACGAGGGATAATCTCACAGACAAGTGATTTTGGCAGCACCACACCAGTTGTCTTGGCTGAGCCTCCACTGTGGGAGGTTCACACAAACCACAGAGCTCAGACTGCAGTCTGGAACCAAAGTTAACTCTGTCTCAGGTGGAGCCTGTATAGGACACAGGACATGGTCAGTTCCTTAAGTCTTTGCTAACCTAAGAAGGCCAATTAATCGATTCCATGATAATCAGGATTATTGTAATACTAGTTGTAAGGGTATGGCAGTGGGGGCAGTTTTTGCCTGCAGGTCTTTCCAAGTAAGCCTGTTGTTGAAATGAGTGATAGCTGGTGTAAGAGTAGAGGATATTGCTGTGGGAGATACTGGACTGGGGTAAAAGATGAGAGCAAACAGCCATGGGCTGTGTTAATCTGGTAGTGACTGTACAATGACTGTTGTAGGGATTCAGCCTTAAGGGGGACAGTTCCCCCTGCATAACTCCCCAGCTGTTCCAAAGATGTACTGATCAGCCTTCTTACTGCTGCACAACTCTGTGTCTTGCAGGCCTTTGACAACATTTGATCTCCTGGGGGAAGATCACTTAGTCCTTGGAAGGCTGGTCCACACTTTAGCAGTGCTGATGTACTTGGCCGTCAACGCTGTGGTAAGGAAGGGCAGAGAGCAGGGGAGACTTCCAGCCTGGGAACTCGAGGTGCCTTCTGGAACAGCAGTGCTCTGGGGCCTGCTGCATTGGGCTGGCAGCAACTCTGCTGTTGTGTGGGCTGAGAAGCTGTGAAAGAGGCTGAGACAAATCAGTCAGAAAAGAGACATTGGATTCAAGCCACCCCTGCACTATCTTTTGTAGAAAAACTGTGAGCTTCTTTGGGGGGTTGAGCACATCATTTCAATTTGCTGCCAAAGTTTCCTCATCTGTAAAATGCATTTAATTGTAGCCCTGATCTTTACAAAATCTTTGTTCAAGGAGCATTTGGACAATGCTCCCAGGCACAGGGTGGGATTGTTGGGGTGTCCTGTGTGGGGCCAGGGGTTGGACTTGATGATCTTTGGGTCCCTTCTAGCTCAGGACATGCTGTGACTCTGTGAGCAGTGTGTCTCTGTGGGGTGGTGTGGATGGGAAGGTGTTCAGTGCTGTCACAATCCTCTTTTGCAGGCAGTGACAGCAATGGGAAAGGCACTGCTGGAGTTTGTTTGGACTCTGCGTTTCCACACGGACTCGTGAGTTACTCTAGTTGTGTACTTTCATTTTTAAAGATCAGCTGTGAGCCAGTCTCCAGCCATGGTTTGTCTTTGTGCAAGACTAGCACCTGACTCAGGGTGTCAGAGACTTAATGCAATAAGTCTCTGCTCTCCTCCAGCTGAGTGTAATGCCAGACCAACACATGAACTTGGCTGATGTCTTCCAGTGTGGTAGTACAGCCGTTACCTATAGAAAGCTTGACAAATTTCCTGACCACCTGTCCATGTGATGGTTTCATCTGTGTTTACTCAGGGAGCTCAGAAAACTATAGATTCAATTCTAGCATTCAGCCTTGGAAAGGAATTAAGACATGTAGCCAAAAGGCTGTAAACATCCAGTTTCTAGTTTGATCTCAGACTTGTCCAGGGCTCTCAATTACACCAAACTCCTGCACCACAGCATGCCAGGGGCTCTGGATGTGGGCACGCTGCTAGCTGGTGCATGATTACATCACTAATCAGCAGGAATGTGGCAAAAGTCATCATACCTTTTGAAACTGGAGAGCTCCTGAGGTGAGGAAATCAAGGTGCAGGCTCTAACCAGTTCTTCTCCACAGGTATGTGCGCCAGGGCCTCTTGTCCTGTATCTCCTCCCTGCTCCTCAGTGTCCCTGCAGAGCTGCTTCTGGCAGACATGACAGAGGAGCTGTTGGAGACTCAGTCCTGGCTGGGAGGTAAGACATGGTGGGGTAGACCAGTGCTTTTCAGGTTAGTGGTGCAGTCTGTGTGCAGCATCTCTTTGATTGTGAGGGCAGCAGTGATGCCCTGGCATTGTGCACCAGAAATTTGCGTGATCAGCAAGTGGCAGAGCACCCTGTGTACTGCAGGGGTTCAGTACCCAGGTACCTGATGCATAAGCCAAGAGCTGTGTGTGGCATTTCAAACTGTGACTGTCCTCACAGGCCAATGAAAAAAATTCCCAGAGGTGTTCTGGGCCTCCTTTCTCTGTCTGAGCATCCAACCACCCACCCAGGAGGGGGGATTGTTAGTGCTAAAATCAAGAGGAAGATGAGCATGGCTCCATCTCTCACTTCCTATTGCTGATGGAAAGAACAATCTACACTGCGCCCAGTGCACTCGAGGTCAACACAAGCTGTGTCCTCGGGTTCTGCACAGATCAGTGCTCAGGTACTGCAGGGAGCTGGAGCTAACAGAGGAACTAATGCTGAAGCCTCCACTGTGTTCTCAGGGTGATTCCTATGACTCCCTGGTCTGGTTTCCTTCACTATTCTCTCTCTTGGTGCGTGGCTTCCCACAGGGAGCAAGCAGGAAGCGACACTGACCCAGCCAGGCTCTGATCCTGGCAGGTTGGGGAGCTCTGTGCCCTTTGAAAGGAAGAGCTGCCTTGTGGGGCCCAAGACTTCACTTTTCCCATGACATGGTGTGCTCTCAGGAATCTGCTTGTCTCTACAGTTAACACTGCTGTTACCAAGTGCAGCCTTTCAGGAATGCATTTCCAGCATGAGGAGCTGCATAATCTGTTTTTAATGAGTTATTTTGGGGAGGAGGAGGATGAGAGAACTAGTAGTAGCTTCTCATGGCTGTAGGGAGTGTAATAGCCATCTCTTTACATGTAGTGCTTTTGCAGGAAAACTACATAATTGATCCTTGTGGAAATGAGCGCAGGGCAAGATCACAGTTGTGGGTAATACCAGAGAAGGGAAAATTGCTGTAGGAATCGTTCAAAAACCTTAAAGAATTCAACTCAGCTCCACCTCTGGTCAGATGCAATTTAAGTGCAATTTAAAGGGCTTCTAGAGCTGCTTCCTGGAACACCCCAGCTTCATAGGCTGTGCCTTTGCTGTTTGTTCTAAGGTTGTTGGTAAAATGGCTGCACAGGGAGGCACTGGGTCCTCCCTGCTGATCCTACAGGTCAAATCTGACACTGGAGTCCTCCTTCTGTGCCTGAATTGCAGGTCCGAGGTCACGAACTTGCTGTTTCTTCATGACTCTTCCAGACAAGATTTGCAAGAGGTGGTGTGTGTTAGCTGTGCTGTAGCTGGGAGTGACAAGCTGCCCTGCACAGGAGCCTTGTGACTGCTTTGGGTTTCAGATTAAAGCCCTGCCTTTCTCCTGCCATGGCCAAAGCACAATGATGAACACTGGGATAGGAAATGTTATCCATGAAGTGTTGAGTAGAAATCCACAAATCTGCTTCAGTTTGTTGTTACACCAGGGCCTACACAGACTGCTGTAGTGACCCTGGCACTGTGTCTGCCCTTCAGCCTGCGGGCTGTCACCAGAACTGTTCACAGTGTGGACTAAGAAACTACTTCAGTCACTGTCATGGCATTGTCTGCTTACTGGATGCTTTGGGACATTTCAGCTGGGGGGAGAGGTGAGAATCCACCTTGCACTTGTCCATTGTTGCCCTTAGTGCCATGCTGAACCTACTGGTGAGCAGCCTGATCATTCCTAGGGGAGGGAGGGAATACCTAAACTCTTCTAGGAAACAGTTCCTTTGATTCCTCAGCAGCTGCCTTTGAGGGAATTCCCCACCCCTTGCAAGTGCCGTGGAGCTGTGTCATGGCTAAGTGTGGTTTATGTCAGGACCCAAAGGATACTCCGGTGCCCTGTGCCTCCCCTGCCGTGCCAGCAGTGCCAGGTCCAGGCTCACAGAACAGAAACAGCACCAGCAGCATTGTGAGCTTCTGAGCTTGTTCCAGTCTGTCTTGTAACCTCCCCTTTTGCCTTCTGTAGAGGGAGCATGGAAGCAGCACGGGGCAGCTCTCCCTGTGTTATAAATAGCCCCACTCCATGGCCATGAGTCATGTGTTTGGGCTGACAGTGCCGGGCTCCTAGCACGGGCTCGTGCGTACAGGATATCCTCACACAGGCTCCCCGCTCTTCCAGGCTCCCCTGCTCAGACATCCTGCATGCATCCTGGTTGTTACTTTGCAGGCTTGTTAAGGGCCCCTGGAATAACAGCTGCTGGGAACAGCCTCATGCCTGCCCTAACGTGCTGCATAACATGTGGAAGAACTCATTTATCAGAGGACTGGTCTCTCAGAATGGAGAATGTGCTGAACCTTGGGGCCTGCCTCCTTTCCCCATTGGAATGGCAGCATGACCCCAAATTCAGGAGGAAGCACTGACCATTTTGGATTGGAGTAATGGCAGAATGGAGACTTTAGGCTTTGGAGAAAGTGGATTTCTAATTGCAAGCTGCATTCACGCTTGTAGCTCAGCTGTACCAAGGTTATGTGTAGCTCGAGGGCAGAAGTACAAATTCTGGCACGGAGGTTATCCCATGGAGTCCAGGATCAGACAGTGTCTATAGTGTTTCAACCCAACTATTTGTTTCTCCTACAAGACTGACCAGCGCACTGTCCTGTGTGGCACTCAGGGCCTGTCTGAGTTCATGCTGCTTTAGATGATCAAGTTTGTGCATCTCTGCCTTCAGGCCTAGTGCAGTTCCAGCCCAGCCACAGGTGCAAATGCTGTTGTGTTTAGTCCTGTGATTGTCAGTGATAGTGAGAAGTGCCCATTTTCCATCTCTCAGCAGCTGCTTCTTTTGCAGATATGGTGGAGAAAGATCCTGATGGGGACTGCAGGAGGCTGGCCCTGCAGAACTTGCTGCTCATGGAGAACCTGAAAAAGAAACTTGAAGCTGTCCCTTCCTAGCTGAAATGGTAACAGAAGTGGCCTTTAGCTCGTGCTCTTGCCAGCTGGATGTGTTTGGGCACTGCTGGGGCCTCTTCAGCAGTCACCTGGCTGGAGGAGAGGAAGAAGGGGGAAGGGTGCTGAGCTGTGAGCCAGCAGGTCTGACTTGACATCTGGACTTTGTAGTGGAGGCCAATTGAGTGAGCTCTTGGTATCCGGTACAGCGAGTACAGATGCAGGAAGGCAGCGAGCACTGCCATCCTCCCCCAGCCCCCACCCAGCTATTTATAACCCTGGCAGGTCTGAGCACTCAGCTAAAAATACAGGGAAGATCTCATGGAGCCTTCTTGTCAGACAAACAGGAGAGCTGGGGGTGGCCACTTGCCACTCTGACCTGCCCCTGACAAAGGCTCCTGCACCCCTGAGCAGGCAGTTTGGGGTGACAGCTGTTGGCCTGCTGCTGGAAGGGGTGGCATGGAATGGCACTGCTGATGGGATGCAAACACTGGATAGCTACACTGAACTGCTGAAAATGTGCTGGACCTAACTAACATTCAGATTTTGACCTTAAAATCTTCCCCACTCTTCTTCTCCAAAAGCAATTTAAAAACTTTATATTCACCCCAAGTTTTGAAGCAAGTCACAAAACATGAAAAAGAAAAATCATTTAAGCAGAAGGGCTGGTTGGTAAGAGATGCGTGAGTGACCTGATTACTACCCCTTGGTGGGGTGGGCTGACAAGCTGAGAGGTGAGCAGGAGCTTGGTTGGTACATTGAGCTTCACTTCTCACAGTCCTGCTTGTGCCAGCGGAGAAATTTGCATCTGAAAATATGACTAGAACAGAGTGGCTAGATGTAACTGGTGTTTGGAGAAGGAGCTTCCCTGTGAGAAGGAAGCTTCACTTGCTCAGAGTGACCCCCCCCTTGAGCAGGGTTTGGACCAGGAGGCATCCAGGGTCGCTTCCAGCCCAGCCATTCCGTGGCTCTGAGGTTTAGCCCAGATGTCTGTAAGTGGTCTCCCCCACATGACCCTCTGATGTATTTAAATACAGAAGCTTTGGGTGGGGGAAGTCTGCCTTCAGCCTGCAGGAGGGGGTAGATTGATTTTTTAACCATGCTCCTTCCAAATGGGATGGAGATTGTTTTTAGAAGGTCTCGCTTCTAGGGAATTATAGATCAAAGTTGTACTTGAGAATTTTGTCAACTCATGGTTTCTACTTCAGTTACTCAGCTCTTTTCTGGATTCGGAAAAAGGCCTGAATATGCAGTTCTTACTGGTTTTTTTCTGTCTCAAATTTATTAAAATACTAAAGCCAGGTTTTTAACAGGATGTACACGTGAACCTCTGTATGTTGTGTTTGAGAGAGCCTATTAACTCCAATACTGTTGCTTGTACAGTCAAGCAGGAAAAATATATTCCTTGGTAATAACCAAAAAGCCCTGTGGCAGCTGCACGTGACTGATCCGGGACCCCTAATGAGGGTGCAATAAAAGACCTGGCATTAAAGTCAGCTTTGCAGTGTCAGGAGTTCTCCACTTCATCAGCCACTTCTTCTTCCACCTCCCTGTTTTCTGTGTGTGCTGGAGCCAGGGCTGGGCTTAGGGGCACGCCTGCCCCTCGGTGCACGGCCTCCAAGGTCTCTGGGGACACGAAGTAGCTCAGGTGGGAGGCTGGAATTCTCTTCTGCATCTCTTCCAGGCAGCGGTAAGCCTAAAGGAATGCAGAGATCACTGTCAGGGCTGCAGTGCTACAGGCCCCAGTAATCCATTTAATGTGCTTTTCACATCAGAAATGAGGTTAATCAGCACAGCTGGAGGAACTTGCCCTTGGCATCCTCACGTTCCATCACAGCAGCAGGTCACAGTTCAGTGGGAGCACTGGGGGTGTGTGGCACATCTGCCCTGAAGGAGTGATTCACCATTTCCTCAAATAACTGCAATTTTACAGTTTGCTTTCTTCTCTGGCCAGGTGGCAAACACAGTGTGGTGTGATTGCTGAGGCACTCACCCGGACAGACCCTCCGTTCTCATAACTGGGAATGCTTAAGAATCCACCACCGTTTATGCTCTGTGTGATGGAAGCTTTCTTTTTCTCTTTGCATCCCGTGAAGTGAAAAATACGGATGTAGTTCCTGAGCTGTGCCCCACCCTGCTCTGCAGTTCAGCTCCTGCTGTGGAATGCCTTCCTCTGTGAGAGCCACGCTCCACCAGGCTGCACAGGTGTACAGTATGGGCTCTGTAGGTTGGAAGAATTAAGGCTTCACTCACCATGTGGAATTCCTCCACTTTTGCATAATGCTGAAGCAGAAATCCCAGAACATCTCCGTGCCGGAGGGCATCGTCAAAGTCCTGCTCAGCCAGGAGCAGTTCACACTGCCTGACTGCTTCCTTGGGGTCCTCAGGGTAAACTCTAGTAAAGGGCAAAAGGCAACTGTCACAGCCCAGGGAGTGTTCAGCTTGTCAGGCCAAGGACAGGGAAGAGGTTTTGCTGAATTATGTTTCATGAGAGAAACCCAAACAAAACCCAGAATTCCCCCATGTCCTGGGCTGATCCCCCAGCGTGGGCAGCAGGGGAGGGGGGGATTCTGCCCCCTCAGGTGAGACTCCCCTGCAGAGCTGCCTCCAGATATGGGGAACAATAGCACAAGGATGTGGAGCTGCTGGAGAGAGTCCGGAGGAGGCCATGGAGGTGCTCCGAGGGCTGGAGCCCCTCTGCTCTGGAGCCAGGCTGGGAGAGCTGGGGGTATTCACCTGGAGAAGGGGAGGCTCCAGGGAGACCTGAGAGCCCCTTCCAGGGCCTAAAGGGGCTCCAGGAGAGCTGGAGAGGTACTTTGGACAAGGGCCTGAAGTGACAGGACAAAGGGGAATGGCCTTAAGCTGAAGAAGGGTAGATGTAGGCTGGGTATTAGGAAGAAATTCCTGGCTGTGAGGGTGGTGAGGCCCTGGCACAGTTGCCCAGAGAAGCGGTGGCTGCCCCATCCCTGGAAGTGTCCAAGGCTAAGTTGGACGGGGCTTGGAGCAACCCGGGACAGTGGAAGGTGTCCCTGCCAATGGCAGGGGGTGGAACAAGATCGTCTTTAAGTCCATTCCAACCCAAACCATTCTGTGATAATCACCTTTCTGGCTACACCTCCCTTGCTCCAGACACTTCCTTCTCTTTCAGGCTGCCTTTCCACCTTTAATGTCAACAGCACTTCTAAAAATCACATCATGGTTTCCCTGCCAGAAAAGTGTCCCAGCAGCTTTTAGAAGCGAGGCTGCAAATTATTTTTTTAACTGCAGGTGCTGGTACAACTTCTGTTCTGGTAGGATATTTCTGTCACTTAGTTTCCATGCTCTGTGTGCTGCAGCTCACCTCTGAGCGTGAATGAACCGCTTCATCAGGGTCATCCTGCTTTGCAGGTGGGCAAGTTTGCTTTCCTGTTCCACAGAGCTTCTGGCCTTTGCCTTGGAAAGGCACTTGTAGGCTTCTGCCAGCGCTCTGTGGGCTTTCTCGTAGCTCTGATACTCATCAATCTCTACCTGCAAGAGGAGAAAGGAGATGAAGGTCTTGCTCCAGAGCTACCAAACCAAACATGTTCAGCAGTCACAGAATGGGCAGTACCTGAGCACATGCATCATAGAAACCTGCCAGGAGGTCAAGGGCCCTTGCTTTGGTGTAGAAGCTGATGATGTTCGCAATAATCTTTGCATCCTTACGCCAATCCAGCGACTGCAGGTAGTTGGCTGCCATGATGTAAATCTCTCTCTGTCTGGAAACTCCCGCAAAGAAGACAATTTTCTCGGTATCCCCAGATTTCAGCAGTGCCCTCATAGCCTGGCAATGGAAATAGGGGCACGGGGGAGAGAGGGAAAATATTGTGAATGCAAAAACACCAGGCAAGATGGCTCAGAAGCTTTGTCTGGGTAGTTACTGTAGGAAGTCTGCTCCAAGGTTTACTTTTCAAAACACCCTTGTTTTGAGGCCATCCAGGCTGACCTTTAACTTATTTCCTGCTTGTGTGTATTTCTTTGTGGCCATGTGATAGTTGCCTTGTCTCATGCAGCAGTCGGCAATTTGCTCCAGCAGCTCCCTCCGGGACTCCTCAGGGAGGTCCTGGGAGTCCTTGGAGACCGTCATCTTCTCAGCCAGCTCCTCGGTGATGGTCATGTTCTGCTCCAGGCAGAGCTGCAGAGCTTCGTGGTACTGGTGGGAGCAAGGGAGCAATGAGATGTTGCAAACACTACTGTGATACCTCATGTTGCTTGTAGTGTAACCTACAGAAACCAGCTACACACACAAGCAGCTGAGGATGCTCTGGAACACGGGTGTAGTTACATGCCCCGACGTCAGCCCCTGTTCAGGCACACACTGTCCCATTTTGTTTGCTAAGAACATGTTTGTTCTTCCATGACACCACTGGTTCTCACCTGTTCTCTCAGTGGACACAAGGCTGCCACTGAAGATTCAGTCATTTGGACTCTGAATTTTCAGTCATACAAGTCAGATTTGTTAGGCATGATTGATAACATTAGGTTTTCAGCAAGTACAAATAAATCGAAAGACTTTGTGAAATATTTTGGTACTTCCCTTATTGGAACAAATTCTGACTAGGTTATACAAGAGCTTTTAGCCCAGAAAAGGGCTACTGTGCCCTTGCAGAACATGGCAGAAAGGCAGCCAGAGGAGTGGGCACAGGATGGGTCTGGTACCCAGCACTCTGGCAAGGTGCTGAGTCCTTGGCTTGAGAGGAAACTTTAAACCCTGCAAGTGTCTCTGTGTATCTGTTTACCTGCGCAGATAAATGTCTGTATGCAGGTACACACCTCCTCTACCTGTGCAGGGGGGACCAGAGGGCTCAGCTCACCTTCTTGGCCGTGAGGAGCAGCTCCATTGCCTTCTCATACTGAGCGTGTTCCACGAAGAACCTGGAGCAGCGGGCGAGCAGGGCTGGGTCTGACTTCTCATCCAGGTCCTCAGCAATGAGCTGCAGGGCCCCAAACTGCTGCGTGGCAAAGGCCAGCTCCAGGGCTTTGGAGAAGTGTCCTGCCTGCAAAATTACGAATGAGGCTTCAAAGACTAAAGTACTACAGAGCCAGTTCACAGGATGCCCTGGAAAGGGTTAATAAAGCATTACCCACCACAAAGAAATGACTAATCATCAGGATATAGTAAGAACTACAGTTGATTTAACATTCCTCTGCTGTAGGAACTGCTTTGTTTAGGGTTTGAGAGTTTTTACTAAAAAAATATTTACCTTGTGGTATAACATGACAGCTCTGTCCATCTGCTCCCCCTTTTCCTCATAATAGCAGGCTGCCTCTATCATGTCTTCTGGTGAGCTCAGGAGAGCCAGGTTCATCAGCTGATCATCTAAATTGTTTGCCTGTTCAAAAGCAAAGGTTTGGCTCGGGGTGTGCAGACACAAGTTTTGTAATTCTGGCAAGGCTGTGGCTTTGTGCTGTCACACAGTATAATACCATCACCCCCTTCTGTGTAAAACCTCTATAACCCCAGTGACTTTGAGCTTCAATTATGGTAATTTCTTTCAGGCAGTTTCTGATGAGCTGTACAACAAAATACTGTCCCAAACCACCAAAGCTGCATTGATCCACCTTTGGTAGAAGATGGCAGCAGAAAACAGGAGCACCTTCACCGTGGGCTGTCCATGAGCAGGCAGTGTCTCATGGGAGAGAATGGGCACAAACACCTCGTTCTGCCTTCCCTGTGTGCGGGTTTTGTCCCTCTCCCCGTACCTTACAGAGGCGGATGGCATTGTTGAAGGCCTGGGCCCGGGTGTAGAAGTGCACGGCCTGTTTGATGTCCTCCTGGCTCTCGTACTGCCGGGCCAGGTGGTAGGAGGCTGCCCAGTTCCCCGTCTTGTTTGCAATTTCAGCAGCCTGCAAAGGGCATCACATGGCTTTACTTGGTGCCTGTACCCATCCCAGGAATAAGAGCTCTGGGAGCAGGTGGGAGTAGGCTGCCTCACCTTCTGAATGTTGCCCTGAAAGCAGTGGACACGGACGAGGGAAAAGTAATCCTGAGCCAGTGCATAGTATTGCAGCGCAGATTCCAGGTCTGACTGGCTCTCCAGGTACTGCGCCCACCACTTCCACAAGCTCCTGGAAAAGCAATGGTATTGACTGCAGTAACAAGAGGCTGTGTTTTTCACTCCTGGAGAGCTTGAATACAGACTAGACGAGTTTTTTAGAACACAGGCTTCACCTCAACCCAAGGGTGACACTGCAAGGTCTGCACTATACAGGAGGTCAGCCTGGAGAACCAGTGTGGCAGTTCTTAAGCAAGATAATCCTGAAAAGCTGTGGGAGGATCATAACATGGATGAGGCAGGGGTTGAATGTGGCTGAGAGGAGTCACACTCCTCCATCCCTGCTTTCATCATGAGTTGTATTTCAGACCTGACAGCCCCATGCGGGAGAAGGAATGAGCTAGCACTGACTTGTCTTTCATCTTGTTGACGTAGTTCTCCAGGGCTTGTAAGTCTTCAGAGAGCATTCGCGGCACCTCGAACCTGTGTGTGTCTGACTTCTCATAGCTGCGGAGAAGAAGAACATATTACATGTGAAATGACAACGTCCTTTACTAGCTCACTTTCTATGTAAAACATCCATTTTTGTTTGCCAGCCATCCACTGACAACACTGGCAACGACTCCTTCAGTTGTATAAGTTCACTGTAAGACCAGTTGCAGTCCACCACCATCATCAAAAATTAAAAGTTCAATGGTACCGGAATGAGGGAGGTGTGTTCTGTGACCACAGGGCAGTAAATACTTCATTGTGCCTCATCCTTCTGCCACCCACTGCAACATCAGCCTCTGCCACCGCCCTTAGCCCAGCACCCACTTTTCCTCACCCCTCTGCCCGCCATGGCCCCCAGTGGGTCTGCCTGAGCACAGCAGAGCTCTGCTTTGACTCTGACAGCAGTGACATTATTGTATTATTATTACTGTCATCATCATTGTTATCATCATTAGTATTAGTATTATTATGGAGACTTCATATGGTAAAACTCATATAAAAGCAAGATTTCAGACAACAAATCTAAGACATTAAAAATCCCCTCCCTTAGCTTCTCATGGACTCAGCGGTCACAGGAGAGGACCAGACACCAGAAGCAACCAAGGCGAACTAAATTCTGCTCCAGCAGTTGTGTCTGGGACTCTCAGGAAAAGTAAGGAAAAGACGGAAGTGGTCTTCCAGCGACAAGCACAGGATTGGATATGAGTGGGGTTCAGCTCCTGGCCCTGACAGACTCTTGACCTTTCTGACACTATACGTTATTCGCCTGAGAAGGTACTGTGAAGTTTCACTGGGAATGCTTTCACTCTGTGAGGTAGAAAGCACCAGAAACAGGAAAAGCCTTTAATTAATTATCACCATCAGACGTCCCCCTTTGCCTGCCTGCACAAGGAGAAGGCTCCAAGTGTCCCAGGCCGGTGCTTACTGGGCAAGCGCCAGGCTCTGCTCCCCGGCTGCCTCCAGGTGCTTCGCGTAGTTGCAGTGGGTGGTGCGCAGGTGGACCCGGTCCTGGGCCTCGGCCGTTTCCAGGGCCTTCTGCCACTGGTTGGAGGCCTGGTAGAACTTGTTCAGGAGGTCGAACCGTCCGCAGGCCTTGTACAGTCGCTCTGCGTCCTCCTGCGGGGGAAACACCCGAAATCCCGTCAGCCGTGCCCACGCCTCACATGGGTCCCACGGGCACCACGGAGCACGTCACCTGTGCAGGGCACTGCAGTGCCATCGGAGCAACAATCGCTCAGGCAGAGGGCTCAACAACTACATATATGTAGCCTGGAATAGCACGTTACTGGGAAACAGGATGTTTATGTAAAAATAAGGAAAGCACTCAGATCCTGGCATTTATTGTATGGGATCAACTAGGGGGTGACAGGAGCAAGACATGGATGATTAAACGCTGCCATCAGGAGTGTGGACCACCAGACAAGGGAGATATGCTGGGGGGGGGGGTACAGCCATGCTGTCCATCCAGGGTGAGGCCTGGGAGAAGGTCCTGGCAATTGGGGTTTTGGAATTCATGTGCTACGAGCCAAGGGAACCCCTGTGACCTCCCAGCAGGTCTGAGAGGCAGCAATGCTGTTTGTGGACAACTGAACTCCATTCCTTGGAATAAATGCCATCAGTTTATGACAGAATTAGAACAGGAGGGCTTTGCTGATGCTGACGCAAAGGCGAGCAAATTTGAAACTATTATTTTTACACGCTGAGAGGTGCTCACTCCTGTGGAAGGAGCATTTTCCTGCTCCACCCAACTGCTGTCCAGCTGAACACTATATTTAGTAAATTGAGATTATCTGTCCAAGACAGAAAAATAGTTTCTGTCTCATTGTTTCAAATTCAAAAAAGCATAGAAAGTGGAAAAGGAAGATGCCTGCCCTAGGATTCTGTACGAGATGGAAAAAAACAGTGGAACTGCATTTGTTTTGCTGCAGTTCCCCTCCACCTCTCCCAACAGATCTAAATATCCAAGTGAAGAAGCACTGACACTTTTCAGCCTCGTGGCTTTCTCTGCCAGGAAGCTTTCCCAAACATTTAGTTTGAATTTTTCTTTTTTTCTTAATTTTAACTCAGAATAGTTACTCTCTATCTCTCCAGCATTTATGATCTTCAAATAGTTGTAGACTGCTAAACACCTTTTCAAGGCAAATTCTAACTATTGGGCCATCTTAAAGATTTCCTTGCCTGTGAAACCTTTCCAAGAGCTGAACAATTTGCAGTGGTTTTCTCTGAACTTCTTCCAATTCATCAACATTTTTTTTCTACTAATGAGATACTTAAGGGTGGACATCACATTCCAGCTGTAGCTGCCCTGAATACACAGACAGGAGTTACCAAACCTAGGCCTCAGGATGTGGCGTCTCCTCAAACACAGCCCTAATCAGATTTTTGCTGTCATAGCACTTTGCCATTTTTTATCATTATTTCCTATAGACTGTGGGGTATTTCATCAATTCTTTCCCAGTTTTTCCCTCTTACAGATGAGATGCCTGGATGTCTTATGGTTCCCAAACTAGAAATATGTGTTTTTATTACGGATCATTGATGAAGATGTGAATGAGTGGAATATACTCACCTCTAATTCAACAGCACCACTCAATTTTCAATCCACATGACAATGCTGGTCTCAAACCCAGCGTAGATCTCCATTCTCTTGGCAGTCAGGGAAGGTGGGCTCAGACACAGACACATGGGAAAGGCAAGGTCCACTTTGGGGCATTTGCTGCCAGGCTGGGCTCCAGGTGGAGGAATGAGGGACAGTTGTCCCATACACCAAACTCTGGGGAGCAGCCTGACCATGACCTCTGGCTGGGTGGGATCCAGCCAAGTTCTTGCTCACACAGGATGGAAATCTGAGTGTGGGGACAGCACAGGCAGCGAATGTGACTGACCAGAGCTCTCCAGCCCCAACAGAAACATCTATTTTGCCTAAACTCCTTCAACACCTCAGGCCAGCCCTCGCTCTGTGGCAGCACACAGCTCTAGCCTTTCACTCTACAAATAAACATGTCAAAATGTAACTTGCATTTCGCATCTCAGACCTTAAAATATGTTTGTGGAAACATTTTAGCTACAATAAAATACATCCCTTTTTAATGCATTCAAAACTAGAATGATTAAGCTTGAAAGAGACTTATGCCTGAAGATAACAGGTTTTCTGTTAAATGCTTCACACATAAACCATCCTTAAAAGATGTCTCCTTCAGTGAGCAGTTTCTTTCATTCAGCAGTTTTTCACATGAGAGCAGAACTCTGATATAAACCCTGCCCAGCTTGGGATTTACCAGCATTCCCAGCTGGATGGCCAGCACGGCCACCCTGGCCTCGGGCTCCGGCTCCTGCTCAGCCTCCCGCAGTGCCTTGGCTCCTCTGGCGTGGCCCATGTGCCCCAGGCAGATTTTGGCAACGTCGAGCCTCTGAGTCCTCACACACATGCGAGCCATGCTCTCCCAGACGGCCTCACTGCGGGAGAGAAGAGCAGAGCTGTAACCGTGTTGGGGGAGGCAGGGGAGGGGCGAGGAGAGCGAGCGACAGGGGAACCATCAGGACTCAGTGGGTGTCACAGAGACTCCAGGTGCTCTGTGAAGATTGCAGAGGAACAGAAACAGGCTCACACACAAAGGGCAGTTCTTGAGCTTGATGACCCCAGGCTTAAGGAGACATTGTGGGGTTTGATTTGCACCAGTGTCTAAACAACTGCAGTTACACCTCTGAAGCCAGACTGGGAGAGCTAGGGGTGTTCACCTGGAGAAGAGACGGCTCCAGGGAGACTTGAGAGCCCCTTCCAGGGCCTAAAGGGGCTCCAAGAGAGCTAGAGGGGGACTGTGGACAAGGGCCTGGAGTGACAGGACAAGGGGGAATGGCTTTAAGCTGAAAAAGGGGAGATTTAGATTGGGTATTGGGAAGAAATTCTTCCCTGTGAGGGTGGTGATGCCCTGGCACAGGTTGTCCAGAGAAGCTGTGGCTGCCCCACCCCTGGAAGTATCCAAGGATGGATCTCAGAGCAACCTGGTCTAGTGGAAGGTGTCCCTGCCCATGGTAGGGGATAGAACTAGATGGTCTTTAAGGTCCCTTCCCACCCAAACCCATCTGTGATTCTGTGTTTGCACATACATAAAGTGCCCATCTCTGTGGTTCTTGCTGTAGCTGCAACCTATAGACACTGACAATACCCCCAAGTCAATGTTCAGAAATCAAAATTAAAAGCAGGAGAAAAGTCTTATGTACATAAACTTCACACTGGAAACATCCTGCTGCTGTCCTGAGTAGTTCACACATGGAACAGCTACTGAGAGCCCAACAGTTGCACTCAGTAACAGGGAACAAGGAAACAACTGACCAAACAATCATGTTCTACTTTAAAACTTGCATAAAACTGGCAAAAGGAGCTTTGTGATGCACAGAATGAGAACTAGTCAGAGCTATAAGCTCACAGTTACCCACTGCAAAGTCTTCTGCCCAGGCAAGGCAGGGACGGGTGGAGCACCACGCTCCCAGCGGGAATGGCAGGTACAGTAGGACCATGACACAACTGACCATCACAGTGGGGGACAAGCAAAGATTTGCACACATTCTATTCACATTTGAGGCTCTTCAGAATTACATGCAATCTGTTTGACTAATAAAAGCTGTGAGCATTGAAAATATGGTTTTTTTCAGCACGCCACCCCCAGCAGAGGGGGTGCCCAGGCACCCCACAGTGCAGTGCTCAGGCACCACCACGGCAGGAAGTAAAGATCTAAATTATAAAAGCAGGGGAAAAAAAGAAGAAAATAATAGAATAGAATGGCATTTCAAGTCCTGCCACCAAATTCCCTTCCAGTTTTCCTCTTACTAAAATGTTTCTGTGTTTGCAGCAGCTGTGGGAAAGCCCTGCATAAACAGGGGAAAGTGACTAACCGGGAAGCAGCAGAGCAGGAGAGCCACGACGTGCTCTCCAACACTTGCACTAAAGAAAGGCACAGGAAATATATTTTGCCTAATTTACTTTACAATTAGAGCATCTTTTATTTACAGTGCAACTGGTATAAAGCTTTCAGGTAGTAATCAGCATAAATATGTGACATAGACTTCATCAAGGCCAAACAGTGCAGAGAAAATAAAGCAGGATCAGAAGTGAAAATGTCCCCCCTCTAGCTGGTTTAGAAAAGCATGACATGGAAGGGCCTAATAGAAACTAGCACTAGATCCTTCTGTGCCACTCAGTACAGAAATGATTCCTTGTGTCAGCAGATGTGACCTTCCTAATTTCTGAAAAGATGGAACCGGTTTCTCTTCTATTCCAGCCACCTGGAATTGGGAAAAGTGGGAAAAACACCTTTAAAGAACATTGACATGATTAACATGGTGCTAGTTATGGTCACCCAGCTGTGATCAACATGGCCAGTGAGTTCTGTCCCTAGGAAAAGCTGGGCACAGCTGCACTTCACAGCAGACAGGGAGAAGAAATACATTTTCCAAGCTCTGCAGTGTGCCAGAAGAAGCTGCCAACAGCCATTTGGCTCTGGGTGAAGGAACGCATGTCTGTGCTGGGCTTTGTCAAGCTGACTAACAGTGAGTTTCTGAAAGGAAATCAGTCTTTATTTTTCAGAGCTCTGACAGATCAGTAGTCCCTCCGTGCAGGAAGATGAGAGTTCATGGGCTCGAACAGGAGAGCGGATGAGGATTCTTATTTAGACTACAGGGAGTGGAAACTTTTGAAAGGAAACAGACAACAGACTGTATTTTAAAGTACAAAGTTAAAAGATAACAGCGTGCGAGAGTCACAGCAGGATTTGGGAGATGCTGCTCATCATCTCAGCTCCGTTATGCTTTCCTGGATGGCAACAGCTCCTGCCAATGTCAAAATTCAGCGGGAGCTGCTTCCCCAGGACTCCTCTTTGGGAGCTCTTGCCCCCCTCAACCTGTCTGTGGGCCACCTGGACACCCAGGTGCCTCTGCCCTGAGGAGCTGGGGCTCTGCCATCCCACCCCTTCTCCCTCCGCTCCAAACCATTTGCCAAATGAACCTGAGAGGCTCCAGGCTGTGTGGGAGCAGCAACAAACTCAGAGGGAGAAACTTCTCCAGTCAATGTGCTCTGTGGTTGGTTTTATCCTGCCAGCCCCAGCTGGGGATGAGCACACTGGGGTCAAACCTGACCAAAGACACTGAATTTGGGAGTCTTCAGAGCAGAGCAGAGCTGAGCTTGCGTTGACTCATCCAGCACAGAGACCACAGCAAGAGACAAGAGGGACACCAAAGAAAGGTGTTTGTGCCCATGGCAGGGGGTTGGTACTAGATGGTCCTTAAAGTCCCTTCCAACTCAAACCATTTCATGATTCTAAGAGACATGATCAGAGCAGCTCACCAGCACAAGTACCCATGACACGTGAGACCATTGCCTCCCTCTGACCATCCCTTCTCCTGCCTCTGCCCTCCAGAACCACCCGAAGGAGTGTTTCACCTAAGGAACCCAGCCCTGCTGTGCCCAGAGGACTCCTGTACCCCCCTGGGTTTGGTCAGCAGCTGCACAGGGCAAAGCCCACACCCAAGCCCTCCCTGGTCCCTGTGGAGCTGCAGCAGAGGCTGGTTTTCTCCAGCAGACACATCTCTCATAAGAAGGACACTGCATACACGTATTATTGCAATTTTCTTCATGGAGCAAAATATTAGACAACTGTTTCTGCTTTGGGAGACCTTTCATCTTAGCACCACACTCCCCCTACTGCTGCTGAGGTACACAAGTATTTCTGACACTGCAACATCCATGTGCATCCATTACATGGAATCACAGAATCACAGACAAACCAAGGTTGGAAAAACCCTCTCAGATCATCGAGTCCAACCAACAATCCAGCATCACCACCGTGTTCATCACTAAACCATGTCCCCAGGTGCCACATCCACACACTTTCTGAAGGGATGGTGTCTCCACCATGGCCCTGGGCAGCCTGTTCAATGCCTGGTAATCCTTTCCACGAAGACATTTTCCCCAATATTCAACCAAAATCTCCCCTGGCACAGCTTGAGGCCATTTCCTCTTGTCCTCATCAGTGTATTTGTTTGTATTTATTATTTGAATATATTGTTTATTATATCTTATTAAAAATCTAGAAAGGTGCCAGAGAAACACCACCCTGTGAAACACAAAAAAATCCAAAGTACTTTACAAAATCAAACTACCACAGAGGGTCTCCCTTGACAGGCACAAACCACAGACCACCATAGAGCATTGAGCAGTGGCACAGACCCTGTGTCACCAAAACCCTAGGGGATAACACAGCAGATCCACGTTCCCAAACCTGGCTGGGGCCAGGACAGTGGGACTGATCCATGGGACTGATCCTCCACAGCTCCTGAAGAAAGACGTGGAGACCTTCAGCCAGAACCTGTTTTACCTTCACCCTGCAAAGCCACTGCCAGCATCTCCACACTGCAGTGACCAGGGACAACAGACACTTTTTATAACACCACATTATTTGTTAGAGATTTGCCATCCAAATGAATAGTAGCACTCATGGTACCCAGCAGGAGCAGGCAGGGGGAAGGGGGAGGAAGGGAAGGGAAAGGAAGGAGGAGAAGGAGAAGAAGAAGGAGAAGGAGAAGGAGAAGGAGAAGGAGAAGGAGAAGGAGAAGGAGAAGGAGAAGGAGAAGGAGAAGGAGAAGGAGAA
>NW_016690204.1:367685-374966 GCF_001604755.1 Lepidothrix coronata | reverse complement strand
AGAAGGAGAAGGAGAAGGAGAAGGAGAAGGAGAAGGAGAAGGAGAAGGAGAAGGAGAAGGAGAAGGAGAAGGAGAAGGAGAAGGAGGAGAAGGGGAAGGGGAAGGAGAAGGAGAAGGGGAAAGGGGAAAGGGAAGGGGAAGGGAAAGGGGAAGGGGAAGGGGAAAGGGATCCTGGGAGCATCCACAATGCACTTCCATGTGTCTCTGTTTCAGAAGACCAGCCTCGGCTGTGAGATGCACAATCTCCCTGGCAGGCACACACCTCCAGAACCAAGGCAAGTTTTGCGGCCCCTCAGGAATGTGGGCAGATGGATGTGGGGGTGGTGAAAGAACAAGAAACAGGAGGTGCAGAACAGGTTCATATAAATCCCAGGGAAAACCACGGGTTATCTCCCAGCAACCACTACTGTAGCGAGAAAGATGGACCTGTCCATGCATCCCTAAAAGGCAGCAACTCTCCTTTCCAGGCCCAGCCCTGCTGTCCATATAAAATGTCAAGTAATGTTCTACCCTCCCACTGACTCTGGCTCTGGGAATTTCCTGTTCTTCCCCTCCTCCTCCTTTTCTCCCCCCTGGAAAGCCTCTCACATCTGTATTTCATCAGCCAAAGCTGGGAACTTAATGAAGCCCAGGCGGAGCAGCAGCGGGAGCAGAGCCATGGGAATGCATCCCGAGCATCCCATGAGGCACAGGGATACACCATCCCCCAGGCTCCAGGCCACATCCACAACACCAGGGATCTGGGAAGCAAATGCTGACACCTCTTAAGAGTGGACACAAGTTTTACCACGTATTTGATGAAAAAGTTGTTGTTGTATCTGACCTTTCCCATCTATTTTTCCACGGAACTGTGTTTGTAGTGCCTGCAATCTGATCTCATAAAACCTTCTTTTCCCATGTATTTTTCATTGCCTGTTTTGCTTGTAAGTTTAAAGAAAAACTCCCATAAATGGAATATTATCTAGAAGTGCTGGAGATTTATATGTCTGAAGCATCGAAATACAAAACCTCTCTCCCTCTATTTAATGGGTTATATTTGGAAAATGAACATTGATCAGGGTCAG
This sequence comes from Lepidothrix coronata, assembly GCF_001604755.1. Lineage (NCBI taxonomy): Eukaryota > Metazoa > Chordata > Aves > Passeriformes > Pipridae > Lepidothrix > Lepidothrix coronata. The sequence goes on along the minus strand of NW_016690204.1, from coordinate 373,902 downwards.
GGTAAAAAAAGCATCTCTCTTTCCAATCTGGGCCCCACTTTGTTGAACTGGACCCTACCATATAGATATTATGTTAACATTATATTATATATAATAAGATATTATTGTATCCTATAACATTATGTTACAGGTGATAATCACAGAAACACAGAATGGTTGGGTCAGAAAGGATGTTAAAGACCATCTCATTCCAACTCCCTGCCATGGGCAGGGACACCTTCCAGTAGACTGGAAAACTCTCAGGACTTGAGAAAACGAGTTTTTTTCTGATGTAGCTAAATTAGCTTTGGTGCTTTTAAAATGCATTTGTGGGATTCTGGTTGTGCCTTTCAGCAGGACTAAAAGACAACAAGGAACTAAGTAATAGATGAAAAGTTGTAATGATCCAGTGAAACTCTTGATAGTGTTAATGATATGAGCTGCTCTGAGCAACGTCAGGCATTTTTCATATATGAAAGCTGATAAGGTTATTCCTAAAAACTCTTCCCTGGTGGAAACAGAGCATCTGATAAAACACCAACAGCTTTACAGAGTGTGTCTGTAATATCCCATGGAACACAAAGCTTTGCTCCAAACTTACCCAGATAAAACCAACACCAAGAGATTGCTCCATGTGGCTTATATCACACAAACCTCTTGTGCCCCACGGAACACAGTGCACATCCTGCTGCCTGTTTGTCAGCAAAGGGTGTTCACTAAGGTAATTTTTTATTTTTTTATTAAGTCAGAATGATTTCCAGACTGCTTAGACTGGATATTAGGCAAAACTTCTTCATGGAAAGGGTGGTCAGGCACTGGCACAGCTGCCGAGGACAGAGGTGGAGTCACCATCCCCGGAGAGATCTAAAAGCTGTGTGGATGTAGCACTTGGGGACATGGGTCAGTGGTGGCCTTGGCAGTGCTGGGGGAATGGCTGGACTTGATCTTTTCCAACTTTTATGATTCTATGATTAGACTGATTTGTTCAGCCTTTGTAAAATATAATTTTTTTTTTTAACATGTAACATGTGAAGGAAGTTTGTGCCCTGCTGAAAATACACACTTACACACTTAGACTTCAACAAATCACAGAAATCAAATACAGGAGGGAGCAGAAGTAGGTGTGTGATTTTTCCCTAAAGGTAAATCTCTCCTGGCGTTATCTGCATATAAACATCCCCTGCCTTGCTGCCGAATCCCTGGCTTAAAATAAACATAGAACCATAAAAACAAATAATCCAACGGTTATAAAATATGAAAATATGGTCATTGCTTTGTAGGAAATTTCTTTGAAGAATGGCAGATACAAGTGTGTTTATATTGAAAGTTCTAAAACGGGAGAGGTACAGAAACATCACCAATCACAGGGAAAAAGAGAAACCAAAGATGCGATAGTACTCTCAAGGATGAAGATGTTCAAAGTACATATTGAATTAATTTAATTCATTTAAATATTGAATTAATATAAATAAAAATATAAAGCTTAATTCATTTAAATTCATTTAAAAATGATCCAAGCTCATGGAGGAGGGGTGAGTTCACAGCCAGGTTAGTACATTCAACTCCAATAGCTGTAAACTAATTATTGGGGCATATGATCTTCATTGGTACTTTCCCCCCTCCTCTCAGCAACAAGTCTTAGAAAATAAAACGTAGCCTTGCAAAAAATTTCTGACCAGTTTGTATATTGGGTCGCTGCAGATCTGCCAGTTAGGGGTGAAGTCTCTAACCTGGTCAGACAGAGCTGCTATAAAATCAGACCAGTTTCTCATCTCAGGTTATGGATTGCAGTGATGTGCACTCCTGTGCCAGCCCCTCGGGTGCAGCTCTGTGCCAGGGCTCCTCAGCACTCCCTCTCCAGGCTGTTGACCGCAGTGTCGCGCTTTCAGAGCACCGGCTCCGAGTTAATGCTACGCCTCGAGCGGTATTTTGGCAGCCCGAAGAAATTCGCCAGGCTTAGCTCACGAAGGGCACCACCCCCGGCAGTACGGCCCGGCCGCCGCCGCAGGGCAGTGCCCGCCGCATCCCTGTCCTCGTCTCGGTCCTGCCGTGGCAGCGGATGGAACAGCAAAGAGCCGTCTGGAGAGCCAGCCTGGGCAAGACCGTTCTGCAAACATCCATGTTCAAGGACAGTTTGGAATGCCCTCAACGACTCTCTTTAACCCGTTTATCAGAGCAGCACCTGCCTTGCCCTGTGCATTCCGTGCTGGGCCGTCAACTGGGAGATTCCTTCAAATATCTGGGAGCGGCGCTTCCATCCCTTGGGCACTGCGGGGTGGGCAGCCCCCCTCGAGGCTCTGCGGCGCCGGGACGGGCTCAGGCTGTGCTACCCCCGGAGCAGTGCAGCGACTCTCAGCCTCACTCGCCCCTGAGCACTTGTCCCTGCCTTTGCAGACACCCCCAGACCGGTCTGTTTATCGGGTTGAGTCTCGAGATTTTATACTTCCTACTTAATCTGCCACGCTCCCTCCCAGTGGTGCAGAGAGCACGGGGACAGCAGTGCAGCCCCATAGCGCTTTCGTCGCGCTGTCCAACACTGAACCCCAGTATTGTTCTGCTTCCAGTAAAAGGTATTTCAATATCCCTCTCCTCAATCTGCTTGCACGGAGCTGATGCTCCGAGGTTTGGAGCTGGGGTTTCCTTCTCTCCTTTTCCCGAGGAGCTCCGCTGTGCTCCCCAGGCTCCCCGAGCCGCTGCGGGTCCGGGCAGCTCTGCTGGGGCAGTGGGGAGGGGAGGAGGCGTGAGGGGGGGAGGGGGCTCTCCGAGGGGAGGAGGGAAAACTTTAGAAGTCTCCATAGTCTTTTCCTTTCAGGAAACACATCCTGTTAATGTTTGACTGCCGTGGTAGTGGCTCTGTTTGTTGCAGTCGACTACGCCCTGAGGCTCACCAAAAACAGCCACAAAAACAGCCATTTCCTCTTGGTGGGGAGGTGGGGGGGCCTTTTCCTCACTGCAGTGGCTGTTCTCCTCCCGGCACTCACAGCTCGGATCTTCGGAGAGGGACACGGCAGAGCAGCCCCCTCGAGATACTCCAGGCTTGCAGAGCTCCTTTGGGATGACCGCATTCCTCTCTGGTTCAGCTTGGCTTTGAGAGAATGACATCTGTCACCGTTTGCAGGATTTTCTGAAGTTTGCATCCAAACCCAGGTTTTTGGAGAGGCGCTTGGTTGGCTCGGAGGGCCCTGCGCTCGGCAGGCTCCGGCAAGCATCCCGCCTCTGCCCCGCCTCAGCTCAGGCTCTCCTGCCCCGAGACTGGATTCTGCCCGGATTCACCCCGTCCAACACGGAATGGACCTCCCTGTCACCCAGTTCACCACGGGACTGGCACTACTTATCAAAGTGCAAGAAGGTGGATAAGTCAACGCTAGGAAGGACTTATTTTGTGTTCTTATTTTATGGAATTCTCCTACCTACCTCACAAAATTCTCATTTCCTTGATCATAAACCCCTCTGGAGTTGACTTCAAGAATGAACGGTGATGTCCTCTAGCCCCCCATAACCGCCCAGCGCAGCCGCCTGTTCCCAGCCCCATTTCAATGTGCTGCAGCTGACTGGGACCCTGTGTCATCTGCAATCAGAGACTGGCAGTAAGCTGACAGTCAGATATGACTGTCCAGAAACTGGTAGCCACAGCTGTGTTGGTAGCTCTGGTCTCACTGATCCTTAACAACGCAGCTGCCTTTACCCCCAACTGGGTGTACCAGACGCTGGAGGACGGGCGGAAGCGCAGCGTGGGGCTCTGGAGGATGTGCTGGCTGGCAGAGTGGAGCAGAGGGGCTGCAAGCACCAGTGCCAGGCACGGGCAAGGGGAGGAGCAGGAGTGTGAAGCCCTGGGCTGGGGTTCGGAGTCGGCTGGGTTCCAGGAGTCTCGCAGCACTGTCAAACGTAAGTGCAGTCTCTTGTCTTCTCTGCGGATGCCAGGTCGCGATCGATAGGGTGCACCTGGTCCCCAGGAGATTCATGGCCTAACCCTGAAATCATTGTTAACTGTCTTAGTCTAAACACCTTTTCACATTCAACCCCAAATAAATTCATTTGAGGAAATAAGAATCATTATGTCCACCAGTGATGAACTGAACTCCTTCTCCTCTCCCCTCAAAGCCAGTATGCTACATGGTGCTGTCTGGTTTATACAGCCTAGGGACTGATCTGCTTTGAAAAAATCACCTGTGAAGTGTGAGTCCAAAGCTCTGAGACACCTCAGGCTCTCTTCTCCCTCTTACCATGGGCTCCTGCCATACGATATCCCTTCCTGCTCAGTACAACACCAACCACAATTGCTCTGAATACCATAAAACAAACAAAAAAACCCCAAAGAAGGTATTCCAATGACATGCTGAGTTATTTCTCCCTTCTCTTTGCTTTTGTTGGAAATGCCAGGAGCAGAAAAGACAGAAATAGTTTTGGTAAAAACATGTAAAATTGAGATAAGCCTTAACATGTGCAGCTACTCTTCTTGATCCTTCTGGAGACACAACAAAGAACTATTAGACGAATTTCTTTAAAAAGTGTTTTTAGGTGGACCCATTCCATATCATATTGCCAAAAACAATTATGCACATTTGCTAATGCTGAACCTGCATAAACCACAAACAGAAAACTTCTCAACTGTTCTAAAGTCCTGACCCTTTCAATACCTTTTTTTAACTGAAAGATTATAAAAAGGATTGGACTGTGGAAAAAGTTCCCTGATGTGTATCTGCAGCTTCATCCCTGGAATGACTACCCAATTAATATTGATAAGCCATGTTCTAACTTGAACAATGCGTATCATTCATGAATTGTAAAAGTACATGTTCTGTAATCAACACTGGAATGAGCTCCTGCTCAGTGAATTTGGCTCCTGCAGCACTTTTATCACAAAAATTTGTATTTCTTGCTGTGTGTGGGTCAGGAGGTGAGCAGTGTCTAAAGATCAGAGGTATCAGTTTCATGGCAGAACTGTCTGAGCAGCAGTTTCTCATCCAAATAGATTAGTGTGATAGAAAATCTTGAAATTTCAAAGTAACAATTATAGCACGATCAAGTGCCCAGAGGAATTCTCTGACAACCACTCTTAAAAAATTCTAATTTAAAGGAGGCCTTTCAAGCCCAGAAACTCAATTTACATAGGAATAAAGCATCCATTCCCTGTTTAATCTGGAAGCAAATAGTAAGCAAAAGGCCAGTTCTGAATTTTGATAAAGCCCTTAAAGGAAAATCTCCACTCTGCAGCTGCGTCATGACAAACTCAGTAGGAAACACACCTGTGGCATTTATTTTTAAGACAGCTATGTTTCCATGGCTGTACACATGGTCAGTATGAGCCTTGTTCTGCATCCATGGATTTGTCATTCTAAGGAATTTCTCTAATAAGAAATCACATATTATTTTAGTAATATCTATGGCAATCCTCATCTGTCAGTTGTAGATAAATCACAGACTTGCAGGTCTGTGTATGTATATACACACATTTAAAAAATAACTTTATGAAGGAAGAAATACTATGTTACCACATAGTATTTTGGATGCGATTTGTAGAACAATACATAAAAAATCTGTTCTGCCAATAGCAATGCAAAAAAGGCCATAATCTGGCTCATATAAAAAAATGTACTTATACACAGAAATACATATTCAGGGGGCAAGTTATTTATCTTACAGTTCAACAGAAAAACTGTACACCCTTGGGAACTTTGCTTGTCCATACACTGAAGACTTCTGTATGAACAGACTGTAAGTAACAGCCAACCACAGGCACTGCTACAGCAGGTTTGCTCCTTGGCAGAGAGAAGCACATTCTTAGAACCTGCTTTTTACCAACTTTTCACTGCCTGCTCTTTCTCCCACAGAAATCACAGAATCACAAATGGTTTGGGTGAGAAGGAACCTTAAAGCTCATCTCATTCTGCCACAGGCAGGGACACCTTCCACTATCCCAGGTTGCTCCAAGCCCCGTTCAACCTGGCCTTGAACACTTCCAGGGATGGGGCAGCCACAGACTCTCTGAGCAACCTCTGCCAGGGCCTCACCACCCTCACAGGGAAGAATTTCTTCCTAGAAACAGCAAAAAAAAAAAAATAAATCCAGGGACAGGAGCAGATGATATTAAAAATATAGGGAAAGGAAGCATCACAATGTGAACTATTTCTACAAGGCACAACACAAGAAGTGTGGGTGACTGATCCACGGGGAAAGCACTTCAACTCTGTCCCTCAAACCTCACTGCTTCTGGAAGGGAGATCCCAGGCCCTTCCAG
>NW_016690204.1:131829-364765 GCF_001604755.1 Lepidothrix coronata | reverse complement strand
CACAGGGCTGACGAGCTCCATCTGCCCGGGGGGCCGGGAATCGAACCCGGGTCGCAGCGGTGAGAGTCCTGCACCCTAACCACTAGACCACCAGGGGCCCCGGGGAAGGGGTACAAATCAAATAAAAGATGTTTCACTTTTAATAAATCAGTGACTATTCAGACCATCAAAATACATCTACATCGCAGAGGCTTTAAACCTTCCTATGGTCTCAGTGACACAGCCATGCAAAGGTGCACTGAGATACTGCCAACATTTGGCTTAGTTTGTTTCACAAGTAGCTTTAACTTGTTTCAATATATTTCCTAATTCATACTCAAAGAGGTTAACAACATAAATACCATAAGTTTAGATCGACAGAAGAAATTAAATGTCAAAGACTTCATAAATAGAGCACAGCTTTGGGAGGCACAGCATGATGCTGACTGTCAGTAAACAGTTACAGTGGTGCTATTTATTGTCCTTATCATCTCTTAATTGCTTTAACAGTAAGTGCTGACCTCCTATGTGTCTGTTGTAAAATGAAGCACAGTTGTGCTTTGCACTTTCATAGTGCTCTTGATATCCAAGGCACAGCTCCAGCTGATTTCCATGGCAGCTGGGGAGGCTGCTCAGCACATCTGATCTTTGCTGACAATGCTGATATCCAAAACGAAAGAAACACACCATTCATTGCCAAAAGTTTGACTAAAGTGTTTTGTTTTTTTTTTTATTCTAAGGAAGGGTTTCTTCTAAAATTATTTATTAATACAGAATCCAGTTTTCCAAGTTGCAACTCATTTTTATGAACAGCAAGACCATAAGTGAGAGTCGGCAAGACAGAAGCCCTGCTCTTGCTGACTCTTGCCTTTTACCCATTTAGGTTCAAGTGCACTATTCTGTCTTTTCCCAATGTTAAGTTGTTTGGCTTTGCATTTCTGAAGTCCCTATAATTTTAAAAATTATTCCAAAAGGCTGAAACATAGGATACATCCCTTATCTCAGGATAACACCTCAGCAAAATGTCAGGTTCCAGAGGAAACTGGTGGGCTCAGTTAGAATCTCTTGATTATATTAGAGAAAACCTAATTACTTATCTAGTTAGATTAAATTTTATCAGCAGAATATGATCTCAGCCTGCAGACACCCAGGCCAAGAAGATGAAGTCTAGCACAGTTTCAAGAAACTGAAAATGGGTTCTAACAAAAATAAGTGAAGCAACTTAAGTGTAAGGAGCATTTCATCCATAATCAGTTAGAAATCTCTATTTCAGAAACACAACCATTTATCCTCCTTCCCAGAATAAAGTCACATATGAACATCAAGCATTTATGAAGACAATCAGGTACATCTCAGAATGTGTCCTCAATAATTCACCAAATAAGTAATCAGTAAATAAACCCAAGAACCATAAAAAGGAAACAGCAGCAGTAGAATATTCTTTTTAAGTTCTTTCATTACAAAAACAAGGAAGCAAAATCCCTAAGGAGATTTAAAGCATGGATGAACTGATAGATGTAATCAGCTTCACAGCAGCCTGAGGTGGCACCATCCCTCAGCTGAGTATAATTCATCCCGTGTTAGTAAGAGTTTAAGAGCTAATTAAGAGTTTGGGGACCATTTTTTAGATGTAACACACTTAGTGTCCCACGATGGACAGCGATAACAGCACACTCCCAGTCAGCTCCTACAGTTCAGATGTCAGCAGAAAATTGTGAGGGCACAGAGATGTTGAGAGTCAGCCCTGTCCCCTGGCACTGAGTAAATGTGCAGTCACAGATTCCTCCCAGGGCTGGAAACTTAATAACTTACAGAAGCTGGACTTAAGTTTGCACTAAAATTTTTGTTGACCAAAAGTGGTCTTTCTCAGGGGGAGTTTTAGACAACTACGAAAATATTTTGAGCCATTTTGTTTAATCACTACAAAGCTTGAATTGACCTGCTTACTGGTTTTCTTCGCCTCTCTGCAGACAGAAAGGGGGAAGAAATGCTCACATTTTAAGCAATTAACATAATGTGATTTTCCAGTGAGATCATCCTTCCTCATTATCCCAAAACACTGCAAATTACTCTCCAATATGACTAACTTACTTCTGCAAATAGTCCTAAGGCTATCCTGGAACATAACATCAACAGTCCTGGGGCTATCATGGATCATTGCAAAACAAAATTGCTGCTTGTAAGTAAGAAAATCAAATCAACATCTAATCCAGATGGATACAGCTGGTTTAGGAAGTGAGCAAAACAACAAGGAATTGGCATTGGTCTCATCCCTGGAGTTTGGGGTTTGACTCTTGACTGATAACTGTTTTAAACAAAGCAGAATTCATTAAGCCAGTACCCGGAGCTGAACAAGAGTCCCAGCTGGATGCCTTGTCCATGAATTAACTGCTTCTCAGAGAAAATGGGCAGAAAACCAGGACAGGCTACCAGAAGGAAAAAGGCAGAGACCAGCAGTGGATGTTGATGAAGAGCAGACACTTAGGGCAGAGTTTTGGAGCCATTCAGTGACTAACCCTTTCCAGCTGTTAACAGCCAAGTTGCATCTTAAGGAAGGTGGATAAAGGAGGGATTTCCCTCCCTCCTTCACCTGTCAGACACACATAAAGGAATAAACACCTTCTGTCGTGGCCAGGTCTGTTCTGCTGGAAGTATCTAGCTATAGGGAACCACAATCTCTGGCCATAGGGAATACCCCTGTCTAGCTATAGGGAACATCCTCTTCTGGCTATAGGAAATTCTGTCACAGTTAAACTTCAGGAGATGAGTGACATGAACAATATTGAGTTCAAAACAAAAAAAGTGGGACATCCAAAATACAAAACACCTATGTCGTGACAGTCTTAGGCAATAGATTCTAGAAGTGAGGGGTTAACACAAATGCCACTAGTAACTGTGCAGACATTATAATCATTATTAACATCTTGTTTTACAAATTGTGACTAACAAACCATTAGGCAAAAGCTGATGAAGTCCTCAATGGCCACAAAAAGAGACAATGGAATCCCGGCTACTATAAATGAAGCTGAAATGGTTGAACAGATGATCCTAAATTCATAATAATAATCAAGTCTACAGAAAACTCATCAGAATAGAGTAAAGCTGGCTAGTGAGGCATTTCTGCCTACATATAATTTAAAATAGGCAGAGTAAAAGAGCACAAAGGCAAATACTAAATTTCACAGCTCTTTCAAAAACTATATTGCAACCAATTTTATAAGAGATGAGGAATATTTATTCCTGGATTGATCAGTCATTCAAGCAGGAGAAGGCCTTTTTGGCCTGGTCTTCCTCAACAAGATTTCCATCTTCTATGGCTCTTCTATGGGTACAGCTCTGAGGAAACGCTTTGACATCGCACACTCAATTCTCTTTCTTGATCTGTACTGTCTATTGGTTGTCCTCAATAAAAGGAGACTACAGCTGCTTTCCTCAGATACCACTTTTGGGGTTGTGGTAGGTCTGGTGCAGAAGCTCAGCTTATGTACAAAGTAAAATTGCCCTGTGCTGAGCTGACAGTATGCCAAGTCACCACGGCTGTGAGTAAGAAAGCACAGCCACCTGGCACTTTCAGGCTGACTGTAACAAGTTCTATGGCAAGAAGAATGGACTTCATGCATTATTATAAGAGTTATACATTATTAACAGGCTGTCCAGGACAGAGGTGGAGTCATCATCCCAGGAGGGGTTTAACAGGCATGTGGATGTGGCACTTGGGGACATGGTCAGTGGTGGCCTGGGCAGTGCCGAGGGAATTTGATGATCTTAGGGCTCGTTTCCAAGCTAAACAATTCTATGATTCTAGGATTCTATGTTTTCTTTTTTTCCCCAAGAGGAATCATTACAATTCTAGAATAAAACCAAAAGTTCACAGATCACACATTTAACCTATTAGAATAAAACAACATCTCTCATATGAGAGATGGAAGGGTACTCAGTTCTTGTAACACCTTATTCCATAAAAATAACTGTCTTCATATTTAATGAAATCCTACCAGCTGCTTCCTTCTTATCCAACCAACCATCAGCCTGCTGTGGCTCCATGGACCGCGTGCAACCTGTTTTTTGGTTAAAAGCAGCAGCTATGCAAAATATCCAACAGTACAGTGTATTAGGCCAATAAACATCCCTAAGTGTGCAGTTCTTACAAAGAGCAGCAAAGATCATCAGTGTTACCCATCCAGAGCTGCTGCTCTTCCAGCCACAGGAGAGGACAGAGCTCAAAGAACCATTATGTAAAGATTAAATTATTACAAATTTTGTTGAAATTCAACTGAGTCACAGTCAGAAACTTTCTATTTTTAGTATGCATATAACATCATCTGTGGCAAAGCTAAAAGACTTTGTAATACAGTTAAGTGTTAAAAAAAGTCACAAACAGCAGTGAAAGCAAAACTTTGGTGTTAACTTCTATGTTGGGGGTAGTATATATTTCTGGCATAAACTTCAGACTTTTAAAGGTTGTGCAAAAACAGAGGCTTTTCTTTTTAGAGCTCTCATGTACTATATACAGACAGGGTAACAGAATCCATTATGGCAGCAATTTTTTAAACACTGCAGATAGTTCTGTCACCAAATGAAAGTACTAATAATGGCTGCAAGCCTACTCTTACTTTGGGCCTTTCTCCTTTGAAAGTCATTACCATCTCTTCAGCAAGCATTGGTCCTCAAAGTATTACAGAAGTCCATCTGAGTGGGAAAACAGAACACTCCAGATGTTCCAAGTTTTACTGATGTTTACAAAGCTCAGACATCTGACTGTGATTCCATTACCAGCCAATGTGCTTCTTGACCTGTGAGCATTCAACATGGCAAGAGATCCAAATGCTGCTGATGCTAAAAGGACAACTTTGGAAGTTAAACACAAAATCTTTGAACATTTTCAGTGAAATAATATTCCTCTCTGGTCAGAGATGAACTCACTAGGAAAAGCCAAAAATATTTAGTATGTTACCTTCCTTCTTAACATTTTATTCAATGTGAAAAATTTTAATGGACTGTGGTTCTTAACTAACCCTTCAGATACCATACTATATTTTATTAAATTTTAATTAAATCATGAGTTGTTACTTAGAACACTGGAAGCTAAAGATGATCTACAAGGGGAAAATAAAAGGTAAACATTTTTATGACTCACAAAAGTAGACCAGACTCCACAATTAAGTTTACTCTTGTTTATATCGAGTTTTGTTTTCTACACTTCCTAGCAGTCTCCTTGGAAGATCAGGAACCAAATTCTGATGGTCAGTGCATCCACCAAACTTACAACCAGTCAAGACACTTCTGAAAATAAGCTGAATATCTGTGTCCAGAGTCTTTCCTTCTCTAATATATGTCAACTTAAACACATCACTGCTTCTATTTCAGAACAGCAAAGACACATGAGCAAGAGATGTTGAACTGGCACAAAGATATTTGCAAATCCCACCTTTTGCTAGAGAGGAAGGAAAAGGATAAAAACAGGACATCCATCAGGTTAACAGGAAAAGTAGGAAGAAAGCCTGACTAAAAGTACCCAACTTTGCAATTAAAATATTCCATTCAGTAGCCAGCTGGGAGACACACTTTAATAAGGTTTCTAGTCAAGACTGAAGATATCCATGTCTGTAGTCATTGCTGCATTTGTTCTTTATATTTAATATAGAATCATAGAATAGCTCAGGTTGGAAGGGACCTACAAGGATCATTGTGTCCTGCTCCTCACAGGACTACCGAAAACAAAACCCTATCACTAAGAGCATCTTACACACACCAGAGCTCTATCAGGCTTGGGAATGTGACCACTGCCCTGGTCACTGTCCAGTGTCCCACCACCCTCTGGGGGAAGAACCTTTTCCTAATGTCTAACCCCGACACAGCTTCCTTCCAGCTCCTCGTGACCTGTCACTGGTCACCAGAGAGCAGAGATCAGCACCTCCGCCTCGTGAGGAAGGTGCAGAATGAGATGGGGTCACCTCTCAGCCTTCTCTTCTCCAGCCTGAGCTGGCCAAATGCCCTCAGCCACTCCTTGCACATCTTACCCTCGAGGCCTTTCATCATCCTGGTCATCCTCCTCTGGGCACACTCCCATTGTTCAATGCCCTTTGTATATTGGGGCACCCAAAACTGCCCCCAGGGCTCGAGGTGGGGCTGCCTTGGAGCAGAGCAGAGCGGCACGATCACCCCCTTCACCCAGAGGGAGATGCTTTGCCTGATGCCCCCCAGGGCATAGTTGGCCTTTTGGGCTTACCAGGGCACTGCTGACTCCTATTGAACTTGCCATTGACCAGGACCCCCAGGTCCCTTTCCAGGGGCTTCTCCAGCCTCTTGTCCCCAGATTTGTACATATATCCAGGATTGCCCCATCCCACGTGCAGAATCTGGCACTTGTTCTAGTTAAATTTCATACTGTTGGTGACTGCCCAGCCCTCTGGCCTGCCCAGACCTCTCTGTAAGGCCCCTCTACCCTCATGGGAGGCCACAGTTCCTCCCAGTTTAGTATCATCAGCAAACTTAACGTATCTTTGATTCCTACACCCAAATAATTTACAAAAACATTCAAGAGCACCAGCTCTCAAACGGAGCTCTGGGGAACCCCATTGGTGACTGGCCACCAGCCTGATATCACCCCATTTAGTGTAACCCTTTAACTGCTCACCCAGTATATGATGGACTTGTCTGCCTGCATTGATCCATTGACAGTTTATCCAGGAGGATGATGTGAGAGATGGTATCAAAAACTTTGCTAAAACCCAAACTCATCACATCCACTGCCTTCCCTTGGTTGTAAGTGGAAAGTAAGTGGGTTAAGCAGGACTTAATTTTACCAGGCATTGAAGTGAGACTGACATGCCTGTAGGTTCCAGGGTCTTCCTTCTTACCCTGCTTGAAAACTGGGACAACAATTGCCACCTTCCAGTCAATAGGAACTTCTCCACTCAAAACCACTGAAAAATAATGGAGAGAGGTCCCACAATAACATTCACCAGCTCCTTCCAGCTCCTTCTGTACCCTGGGATGGATTTCATCAGGCCCCATAGATTTATGCACATCCAGTTGGAGGAGCCAGTCTCGAACAAGCTCAGGGTTTGCTGGGAGTTTGTCATCCTCCCAGTCAGAGACTCATTTCCAGAAGAAGATCCCTGCTCAGCCAACCCCTCCTGCTTCCCTGCTTGCATGTCTCCCCATGCTTTGGAATTGCCAGCTCCTGCACTCTTAAGAGCCACTTTGTCCACAACCTTTTTACAAACTGCCCATGTCAGAGGGCACCTTTTCTAGTTGGCCCCCTCAGTCTCTGCACCAAGAAGTTATCTTCAGCATGCTTCAGAAATTTCCTGGACCTGTTTGTGTCCGCTGTAGGATATTCCCAGTTGATGTCGGGGAACTTAAAATCATCCTTAAGGCCCAGAGCACTATCTAGAGATATTCCTTAATTCCTTGTAGAATAATTCATAAGTGGCATTGTCCTGGCCAGGTGGTCAATAGTAGACTCCCAAAACATACTCCTACAACTCCTCCTATATATAAATACACACACACACACACACACACACACACATTTTAAAAAAAGGTAACTTTTTACTTGTACATGTAGATTATGCCCTAACGCCTCATTAAAAACTGCCAAGCCTTGACATCTTCATTATAACCATTTCCCTCGTTACACAGATGGAAATATAAGGGTCTTTCCAGTGCCTCCCAAAGATTAATAAATGTCAAAAGAAGAAAAAGTTAAGAATCCTCTATATCAAACTTCCATAAACCTGTAAGACCTCAACATTAACATTCACAAGATGTTTTCTAGGACAATACAGATGGACAAGGGAAAAAAGAAATTCAGGGTGTTATTAGTTTGGAGTGATTATTATTTTAGGGTCTTGAAAAACTATTTATTTATGGTTCCATTTCCATCTGTGTCACACAAATGCAAAGCAAACATCATTCCTGCCCCGAACAATTCTGGCTATGAATTACAGATAGAATCTTCAATTGGCAGAATTCCAGCACCTCTAGTGGGTCATCCTGGGAAAATTAGCTGCTTGTTTCATGCACTGAAGCAATACTTATGGGATGCTGTGCAACCAAAGGAAAGATCTGATACACATCATAAAGAAAATCCTTTCTTAATCAGATCCCAGTTAGAGCAAGGGACTGCTGGGAGAAGGAATAGTCTGAGAACTCTTTTCTGTGGACTGACAAATTTTACATTCCTGCTCATCCAGGATTTTTTTTTCCCAGGTTTTTACTGTTTTAACTTTATGCTTCCTCTGTTTCCCCAGTGCAGTTCGACATGATGAGGGCCTGTAACCTCATCGCCACAGTGGCTCTGACCGCGGGCCAGCTCATCTTTGTCCTGGGGCTCATGGAGCTCCCCATCATCTCCCAGGACACTCAGTGGTGGGAGGAGGCCATAGCTGCCGTGTTCCAACTTGCCAGTAAGTCCACTTCTTTTTACTGATGGAAAAGTAGTCAGTATCTATTAAATCCAGGTGGAAAAGAGTTTCTTACTTTATAAATCTTTCAAGTGACAAAGAATAGCAAAAAGACCTAAATCTAAAAGCAAGTTCATTGTCTCCGAGAAGCTCTCTCCCTATGAGATTCTGCAGGACATGAATAGAAGCTTTTATGTGGGATATATCAGAATGAGGCTTCTGCCAACCAAGAAAAACAAGCCTTTATTATTTCCTACGAAACCAGGAAGGCAAACATAAAAGAAATAAACTGGATGCACTGTAATCCCACAATTTAGCAGGATAAAATACACCAAAGGAACTGTGAGAAAGCAGAGCAGAAGGGCTAAGAAAATTTTTGAAGCCTTGTTGAAACATGATTATTTGCTTTTAGCTAACTGAATTTTACTCAACGACCACCAGCTGGATTTTGGCAGACAGATACCTCTGCAATCCAGCAAAGAAAACTGAAGTCAACTCATACCACTGACTGCTATAAATAAAATTCCCACAGCAATTCTCACGGACTGTATACAGAAATGCATGAGGAAAGGCGGAAATGGGTTTATCACAATTCCACTTTGACAACAGTGGCAACAAAGTATAAACATTCTGCAGTAATACTTTTCTTTACTACATAAAGTAAGTCACTCGGTATTCATTACACTAAGAGTATAAAATATATCCATGCAGGAAACTGTCATTAATGGAGTAACATTCCAGCTGCTTACAAGATCAGATTAAAAATACAACATTTATATATATATATATATATATATATATAAAAACAGGTTATAATAAAGCAACACCATTTTATTTTAAATTTTAATTTTAACTTTAACAACTCAGAATATTAAGAATGGCCTAAAGCTACTGAGACCTCAGGTTTACACCACTGCAAGATCAGAATTTGGCCTAGGTCATTTACATAAGGTCTCACAGCAATAAAATGTTCAGGTTTATTTAGGTAAATTAAGGACGAGGAACCTGAAATCCAAACAAGAGGAGGGTTCTGCAGAGGTTCTGTAACTCTCAAAGCACCTGATCCAGCTTCAGGTGCAGCAAGAGCCTCAAGCACCAGCCAGTGCTGCCAAAAGACAGATATACAGCCTTAGAATCACAGAATCGTAGAATCAACTGGGTTGGAAAAGACCTCTAGGATCATCAAGTCCAACCCTTGATCCAACCCTGCCGCAATTACCAGACCATGGCACTGATGCCACATGCAGTCTCAGCTTAAACACCTCCAGGCCTTGCCATAAAAGCTCTCCCTAGAGCCCCACCATGGTCTGTGTAACTGTGGATACCTTCTGGAAAGTTCTCCCTGACCCTCTGTGGTGCCTGCTGAGCTCTCCCTCCTCCTATCCTCCCCAAACTCACCCTGTGTGTTTTCCCTCAAGCAGAAAGGCATTCTGGCTCTGTTTGGATGTGTTGTTTCATTGACGAGCAGCACAGGGGACAGCCGTGGGCCTTTCTTCTGCCACAGCTGCTAATTTTAGACTGGGCCTTTTTTTTTTTTCCTGTGCTGGAGTCTGTTTTAAACACAGTCAGAGAGAGACTGAAGGGCGCCAGGATATCCCGACACAGGAGAAGGAAATGCCTGCTATTACCTGTTATGCAAGCTGAACCTTGAAATCCTCAGTGCTGGGAGGGGAGAGGAGAGGAAAGCTGGAGTCCAAATGATTAACAAAATACAAATGAGAATGGCTGAAGAAGCTGTTGGATCAAGGAGTTCATCTGCCTGCTTGTGTTCAAAGGTGTAAAGGCAGCCTGTGACAGCTACGAAGACAGACATTGTGGGTCTGAATTTGCAGAAATAACAGTGACTGTCACTGCCCCACCCCTTTGCAGTTATGCCACACTCTCCTTTACCCTCATCAGATGGTTTTCTGCCCATGATATTCATTTTACATCTCATTATCTTAATGTAAGTTTTCTGTTTAAACGAATTCCTTCCTGATATCCAGAACAACCAGCTGAAGTCTTCTGGAATGCATACTTTTGCAAAAAGTGGGAAGAAGTTGTCATATCTGCCATTATCACAATATAATGGGATGACTTCCTGGAAACCTCCCTAGTTTTTTCAGGACAGCGGTGTATCAACTGCTGACTCCCTAGGAGGTCTGCACTCACCAAATTCCCTGGAATGGGCCCAGGTGACAGCAATTTAGTCATTATGGATGAAGTGCCTTTGATATCAGACAAAATCCACGTGTAAAGGGTGAGCAAGCCCAGCATTTCTACTGCTCCGATGAAGGACTGATGCTGCACTGGGAGACAGTGTTCTACATTGAAAGGGAAGACAGTGGCCACCCCATATCCCATGAGCCACAGACGACACTCAGTCTCTGAGCCTCCACTGAGACAGTGACCTCTCAGCCTTTCTCAAAGAAAAGTAGCAATATTGGGCAAAACCATCAGAATAGTGAATACGATGCTTGCACTTAAAAGCATTTGGTCCATGCAAACAGTCCAAGAGAAACCCCTGCAAGGCTCTTCCCTGCTTCCTTTGAAGGGTTAAAGTCAAGGTACTTCAGGTCAGACAGATTATTTATGTGAGAAGAGTAAGTAATATTTAAGAAAGAACATTCAATCTTATTAAATATTTCTGGCTGGGTAATTTCTGTTCATTACACTTTCAAGTGAAAGAACACTAGCACCAACCCCCTACTTTTTCCTTTTCAAAATCCAAATGACCTGAGGAATTGTTCTGCAGTACTTTCAGAAATTATCTTGAATCATGTTCCCTCTAATTCCAACTTCTGTTTGATCTCTACCTTTCATCCTGGAATATGCCAACAAGTGCTGAAGAGAACTGCAATGGTCAGTGGTAGAATGAGGTCTCATATTATGGGGGAAGGCTCAACCTACAATTTTCTTATTTTTAGTCAACTGAAACTCTGTGTGGGTTTCATTAGAGTTTCCCATGGTCTGAACAGAAGTCCTTGTTGGCTTAGAAAACTAAGTGTGCTAAGTATTATCTCCAAAGTCTATCACAAGCTCAAATCAACCATCTCTAGTCCACTGGAGCTTACAGTGGCTCCAGGCTCCACCACTTCCTCACTCCTGCCACCTGCACATGCATTTGACAGCCATTCAAAAAGGATGGACCTCTGACAGAAAATAAAGCCCCAGGAAGCAAAGAGGAAGGAAAAAAGAGAGGAAACAGCACTGCTCCTGGGACAGCAACGGGATTCACACAGCTCCAAAGCTCCGCAGCCTCACACCTCCCTGTTAACAGGAAAGTGAGCTGTTTGCTTTGGAAAAGCCTCCTGGTGAAAATGGAACCAGCATCGTACGTGGAATTTTGTGTCAAAGCTCAGAAGTTCCCCTTTAGAGGATTTTGCAGTTTCTGTTTTTTATCAAGGAACTGTTAAAAACTCCATGTGCTGAATATAGGATGAATAACAGCTGACAGAAGAGCTGTTGGAAAGGGAAATCCATACTAACAGCACAGGGAAGAAAGAGCACTTCAGAGGATATTTAACTACTACAAGCACTAACTTGCCAGATGTGATCAGGCCTTGAGGGGCTCGAGCCAAGTCTTGATCTTGTATAATGATGATTATCACAGATTTAAGAGTGAAATGTTAAAATCATAATAGGGAAAATCTGGGATAGAGTACCCCTTACATTAGATCTCATCCTGGTTTCTGAACGTCCAAGACTGCAAACCTGAATCATAATGATTAACATTCTTGCCAGTCTGCTTTCAGCATTAAATTACTTTAATACGTAATATCCTGAAGATTAAAAAGTTTTGTGTTCCTACTGAGCTTGTCATTTACAGCCAAATACATTACAGTCTTACCTCTCTTGAATTTCAAGCACTGCATTCCAGCTTTGCCCACTATGTTTTTCTGCCGATGCTGTGTTTCACTCCAGACCCCTAATCCATCACAGGAAAGCTGAGCTCAAGCATAGTCTAATTCCTGTGCTGTTAAAACTAAATCAAGTAGTTGTTGGACCATTTACCTTCTCTCTTCTTTCTGGGTCCAACCACTTCAGATTGACTGATATCCAGGAAAGCTCAATGCAGATCAGAACAGCACAGCAGCCATCGGAGAACAAGGCCGAAGATATTCCTGAGAGAATGTGATCCTGGCTTCTGTATTACTTCCTTCCACCTTTTTCCTTCACGACACTCTCAAGCCAGATCTGTTCTAAGATGAAATCTATGGAGCTGTAAACCTACTACTTCCTGGAAAGGAAGCAAATAAATGAGGTGCTGTAAATAACCTAAAAATCATAACAAAAAGAGAGAACTTGACTGCTTGGCTAGTGCTTAATGTTTTCATTCTTTCTCATTTTTATTTCACCTCAGTGCCAAATGTGCCTGCTCTTTATGTGGACTGGAAACATCACAATAAGTGATCTTGTTTTCACATACTTGCAAAATGAACTACATTTTCAAAGATCTTAAAATCTAGAAGCCTATCCCACTTATTTTGTCTGAAGTAGTTCCTGGGAGCAGCTGAACCAGCAAACTAGGAAGGGCAGTAGCTTCCAAGAAGTGTGGTGAACTCCTCATCTGGTATAGCTGCAGCAGGGAGAAGATTTGCCTGTATTCTTCATGGCTAAACACTGACAAGAGCAGCAGGCAGGTTGTTGTAGCATCTCAATGTCAAGGGCATATATTCTGATTAGAAATATGGTAACGAATTATTACCAGATCAATATTGTTTGGATATGCAAGGATAAGGAATGTTTTATGACAGCCACAGCATTAGAAATAATGCAGTAATAAGTGTGTGAAATGGAAAGTTCTTCAACTCATTCACTTTATTGCTTACAAACACACACATCATATATGCATGGAAGTGTCTCATGGAAACAATTCAAGTCAAGTTGCCTCCCTCAATCCAGTTATGCAGCTCTAACCCTCTGAGGTATCAGGAGATGAAGAGAGCACTTGAACAATGAAAGCAGAAGATGACATTGACAAATGATCCTCCTGGACATTTCAATGACTGCTTCTCTCTGCACAGGGTATTTTGGCTCAGGCTGACCCCACCTGCAGTACTGCAGCCAGGTCTGGGATCCTCAGCATAAGACAGACAGGGACCTGTTGGAGTGGGACCAGAGAAGCCCACAGAGATGCTCCGAGGGCTGGAGGCCCTCTGCTCTGGAGCCAGGCTGCAACAGCTGGGGGGGTTCACCTGGAGAAGAGAAGGCTCCAGGGAGACGTGAGAGCCCCTTCCAGGGCCTAAAGGGTCTCCAAGAGAGCTGGAGAGGGACTTGGGACAAGGACCTGGAGGGATAGGACAAGGGGGAATGGCTTCCCACTGCCAGAGGGCAGGGTTAGATGGGATTTTGGGAAGAAATTCTTCCCTGGAAGGGTGGTGAGGCCCTGGCACAGGTTGCCTAGAGAAGCTGTGGCTGCTCCATTCCTGGAATTGTCCAAGGCCAGGTTGGACAGGGCTTGGAACTTGGATTGGAAGGTGTCCCTGCCCATGGCAGGGTGTTGGAATGAGATGAATTTTAAGGTCCCTTCTCACCCAAACTATTCCATGATTCTGATTTACAACAGGACCTTATAGCTGTGTCTGATATGAAGTTTATTACAATTAAAGCAGAGCTTTAATTGGCTCCAGCTGCCTCTGAATCCAAGGTGTCAAGCAATGCTTATAGTCAACTTCCAGTGTGAGAGCCTGCACATTTATCCTTATTTAAACAGCTGCCCAAGAGGAATTCTGCCTAATTCATTGGGAATGCTTTTTGACCTTCTGTTCATAGGCTGGCATAATTTCTAAGGAAACCTCCAAAAAAGCAAGTTACTGTCAATAGACCTAGACTGGTTAAACAGTGCTCTGCACCTTCCTTTGAAGATTTCTGACATAAAGTAGGATTCACTGCCTTACACTAACTAAATCTCCCATCAGGTTTAAGACAGGGACTGACAAAGAACACAAGCCCTTGTAATTCAGAAAAGTGAAGGACAAGAGGGTATTATTGCCCCTAAGAAGCTGTGCTACTCTCTTAATTCTAAGAGATGTTACATGCTACCAAAATCCTTGGAAGGAAATTTTAAAATAAAAAAAAAAAAAAAAGTTGTTGTTTTTAACAATGTCCTACTGAAAACTCAAGGGTCACTTGAGTCCCTGGGGCATTAGAAACCAAAGCATCATCCAGCCTGGTGCTGCAATGAAGAGCACACTACTGTTACAGAGGACCCACATTTGCCCTGCACAACTCCTTTAAGTGCCAAGCTGAAACAGGAAAAGATGTTTATTAACTAATCATTTGCATAAGTCCTACAGGAATCACTTTGGGAATCCATCTCACATTGATAAATACAGTTGAGCTCCTACAAGCATCTCATTCAGGCGTGTGACTCATCACAGCTAAACCATTCCCTGTGAAACTTGATGGGGTACATAGAAAAGGAGGGAAACATTTCCCTTCCCTGTTTGCAGTTCTGCTGCACAAGTGTGGGTGGTGAATTCTCAATAGTCTGGCTGCTCTATTTTCCTTCTTCTCCCTTTTCCCTTTGTTGACTATAGGCAGCAAAAGTCATCCTATAGGACAAGCTGTAAAGAGGAGGATTATAAATCCCAATAAAGACTTTCTGGCGATCCAGAAAAAAACATAATGTGAATGTCTTCAACTGCACTATCCATGCATAATAAAAAGGAAGAATGAGAATCAAGGGGTGCCTGAAAAAGCAACAAACTAATCACAGAAGTAAAAAAGTGACTGTTAGAGTTCTTTCAAAATGCTAAAATTCCATAGTTGGCTTGCAGCTTCAGTCAAACAGGAAATCCAGCATACAGATCTGAAATGTAAGTTCAAAAAGTAACATTCTCCCAGCCCACCCCCACTGCCACAGTCAATACTGTCCCAACCAAAAGTCTTCCAAGTGACTTCGTTATCTGTTTCCTTCCCTAGTGGAAAAGCCCCCCCATTCCAGCTTGTTTTGCTACGGATGGGAAACAACCAGAGATAAACAGCAGCTCTATGGGAAAATAAAGCACTTCAAGTAATCTCATCAGGATTTTTAGTGAAGATGTGGCCTCTCTGCAGACTTGAGACAATAAAGAATAAAATGATCTGAAATTGATAGCTGTACCTAATGAAATTAATTGAGGGAAATTCAGCCACACATCTCGAAGTCTTGTCATCTCTACAAAACAGAAAAGAAACTAAACCAGATGAAAATGTTCAATATTTTCATAAATAAATTTAAAGAAATATGTCCCTTCTGCAGCCCTCCTTAACCTGCACTGTACATTATGAGCTCAGGAAGCCTGATGGCAAAGAGCAGTTTTCTGATTATTTTTGGCAGAGTTGCCTATGGGAAATAGTCTGGGAAGCCAACTGTCTTCCTCCAGGTATCTTACTGGAATAGTGAAACTGAATTCAGACATTGCTACAAATATCTATCTAAAAAGGGAAAAGTTACCACAGTTAGTTCTAGTCCCGGAAACTATTCCTGAACAAGGTTAATTTTTATAGGGGTACTTCTAACTATTAAACAGCACAAATAAGTGAACTACATGTGTTTGCCCAGTCATTTACATAACAGACTAAATGTTGATTAAGCTGTTACAGACAAAATCTATCCAAGCAAACTTTGGGGTTTTCACTCATCATCATCTTCACAAAAGCAGCATTCATCAAAATTTAAATCTTACCATCCTATACAAACTCAGTCATTTTGGATCATTATGATTTCTTTACCCTTTGCTCTGGAGTTCCCACATTTATAATTCCAATATCAGGCCACACTAATATAAAATAAGAATACTGGAAAATAACATTCTCAGTGACGTTTCCATTCTAGAGCTCACTGACACCTGCAGAACTCTAAAACTGTTTGAGCAAATTCTACAGTAACATATTTTCTCCTCTCCCACGTTTTTCTCTTCTTAAATGTCAGCTCCTGTCTAGCCTGCAGCAAAGGATTCTACACAGAGCCTCCATATTAACTCAAGAGCTCTGGCAACTGGCTCCTGGGATCTGCCAACTCAGGGAGCTCTCAAACCAGTTCTCCTGCCCTGCCCAGCCACTGGCACAGAACTGGGAGAGAAAGCCTCTTGCATGATTGGTTGCTCATCTGAGCAGGGTTCAGGCAAAGGGCCTGCAAAGGGAAATAGTCCTGCTAGCATAAATAGTTTTATTTTGGGACCTGTAAGGAAGCCTTAGTGCTTTTTTCCTGGTGGAAACATGGAGATGTGCAGACATTTAGGACAGTAACTGGCCATAAGTGACACATAAGGAGAAAAGGAAAAGCTAAGTAATTTCATTAAAAGCTGGGTATTTGGAAAAACATTTAAATACTGAAAATAGTCTACAGTGGAAATTAAGCTGCAAGACATGACATAGCATCAGGGTTACTCTGGTGTTTCTGAACCCATGTCCCTCTGCCACGAGAGTCTCAAACAAATATTGCAAGAGAGTGTGTGTGAAGTGGACTATTGTTAATATTTATAACTGTCCCTTAGAGGTATCTGTGGGTGGTCACCGGTCCACATGACTTCTGCTCAAACTTCTTCCTGTTTAAAGTTTTATGATTTGCTTCACATCTTTTTTTAAAATTTATTTAATGCCTTATGGATTCCCTGTGAAAGTGTGTGTGAACTGGAAACAAGTTCTGAAAGGAAAATTGAAAATCAAAACTGATCATGTTTTCTCATGTGCCAGACTCCCCAGTAAGATGGGTCTCTCGATTTGTATCAATACCCTCCTTCCTGCCAATTTTAAAACTTAAGGAGATGAAAGAGGTCAACAACTCAGCTGCAGAAAGTGCAAACATCTCCCTTTCTCTCAATTTCCTACCTTCATAAGAAAATTCCTATTTATCATTCTTTGAACAGTGGACTGCAACCTCTTGCAGAGCAGAGCACTATCTGTGTGTCATCATTATAAGACCTAAATGAAGATGTAAATTCCAAATTCTTTATAAGCACCTCACAACTAGCACCCTCTGCTCCCAGTGCTCTGAAATACAAAATAAAGACAGGGGAAGCTTCATCATCCAGGTTTCACAAGGGGCAAACTGAGCCAACTCAGAGGAAAGATTAAAAAAACTGATTTATCTCACAATACGGGATCTGATCTCCCCCTCTCTTCTCTACCATGTGCCTCAGGACAAACTGAACTCAGAGAATGACACTGGAAATGAGGGAAACCTATTGTTTCCCAGCTCTGCTAAAATCTTCTTGGGTGTTATTGCTAACAATCAATAGATTAAATCAATAGATTAAACTCATACAAGACCCAGATAACACTAAACAGCAAAGTCATGGGAACTCAAAAGCAGTTCAAGGAAACCTCACAGAAAAGAAAGAGCACAGTTAACTGTGGCTTTGAGGACAAAAGCAGTGTTCTGTGAATGCTGAAAAAACATGGGCAAACTTCAGTGACAATTTGGAATGCACCAGGAGAGAACACTCCACCTCCCATGTGGTGATGAGCTGAGCATGTAAATATATAGAAAAATTAGCTCCCTCATTTGCCTTCAAGAGTCCATCCAAGGATATAAATGACATCTGCCTGGTTTCAAAGGACCAGGATTTTACAAAGCATAAAAGATGTGATATCAGTGTGTCATCCAACAGTGATTACTGGGGGGGGTGAAAAAATCAAGACTCAAGCTTAATTTGTCAAAAGCACAACTTCACCACTCACTTTTCTACCTCTGCTCTAACTCAGTGTTTTTGAACAGGAGT
The DNA here is from genome assembly GCF_001604755.1 of Lepidothrix coronata. Classification (NCBI taxonomy): domain Eukaryota; kingdom Metazoa; phylum Chordata; class Aves; order Passeriformes; family Pipridae; genus Lepidothrix; species Lepidothrix coronata. Next base: position 346,686 of record NW_016690204.1, on the reverse strand, counting down.
CAAGAAGCAACTTTCACACCTGTATACTTGGAAATAACGATGGATGACCATCTATGCGCTGGGAATCCACCTCCAACTTGCTAACATGGAAATGCTACCTTGAGCAAGTCTGAAGGTTCCATTTGGGAGCACCAACAAACCACAATTGTGTGGATCGGCAAGTTCTGCCACTCAGTGTGCTCCATGTGGCCACATTATTCCCAGATGAAACTTGTTCACTTATAACTAAGCTGAACCATTAAATAACTAAGAGACTTACTGACAAAATCAAGGAGTTATTGTGTCCTTACAACTGAGTCAACAGCCTAAAATCCCTCCAGGGAACATCAAGCCTTTTTCACAGCAGAGCAGCAAAAGAGCAGGAAAGAACCTGAAAGAACCTATTTCCTCCTCACCTATCCTCAGACAGAGATGCCTCACTCCAAAGCCTCCCTGGCTGTGCCAGCTGTGGTACAGCTCTCCTCTCAGGAGGAGAAAGTGCAGCAAGCAATTGAGTTACAAACCACCTTCCAGACAGACACGGGAGAGCCAAAGATGCCAGACATCTCCCAAAGGAATATTCCTTCAGTGTTTGTATTATGAGGAGGGGAATTCAGCCTTCACGTTATTGACTCTCAGAACAGTACAAGTGTCATGCCTTTAAGTAATGATTGATTTTTTCCTCTTATTTGTACTTAATTTCCCTCCTCTGTTTTTTTATCTGTATATAACTCGAGTCTTTTCCATCTTCACTGCATTACTAGTACTCTTTTTAGAAACTTGATACAGTGCATACTCAGGATGGGATCTTTCATGGAAAATAAAGGACCATAGCCAGGGATCACATCATTGTCATGTATCCATGGGGACAGTGTTTGCAGGCACAAGCAGTGTGGCTAACTGAGAAGACACTATACAGCCACTGGACTTACTTGCTTTTGACTTCTCCTTGCCCATGACCTCAGGAAGATGGTGTCCAGAAATGTTCTGGCAGTTTACGGGTCTTTGTTTATTCCATCTCCCTTCATGAAGGGGTCCTTTTGGTAATGACATTCTTGTGTTATGGTGGTGGTTAAGGAAGTGTGTAGGAGAAGAAAGAGGAAACCTTTCCTTGGTTAGTGGAAATAGTTAGACGCATACTTGCCTCTTTGTATGTTTGTTTCAATCTAATCATAAATTACTTCTTTTAAGAAAGTGAAAAATAATTTTGTAGGCTGGAGCCCCTCTGCTCTGGAGCCAGGCTGCAACAGCTGGGGGTGTTCACCTGGAGAAGAGAAGGCTCCCGGGAGACCTGAGAGCCCCTTCCAGGGCCTAAAGGGGATCCAGGAGAGCTGGAGAGGGACTTGGGACAAGGACCTGGAGGGACAGGACAAGGGGGAATGGCTTCCCACTGCCAGAGGGCAGGGTTAGATGGGATTTTGGGAAGAAATTCTTCCCTGGGAGAGTGGTGAGGCCCTGGCACAGGGCTAACATTGAGCCTCTGTTTAAGGCAGTACCATCGTGCCCAAATATGAATTCAAGAACACATCCAGCACATCATAATAGGGATGGAAAGGCTTTATAGTCATTGAGTCTGTAAATGTTGAGAAGCCTATGGCATCTCTCCACTACAGAAATTCAAGAGAAGAATTCATTAAAAAATAAGGCTGCCATTCTGCTTGCAGGTTTTGTTCTGGTTATTGGACTGGTGACATTCTACCGCATCGGGCCATACACCAACCTCTCCTGGTCCTGCTACCTGAACATTGGAGCCTGCCTTTTGGCCACGCTGGCAGCTGCCATCCTGATCTGGAACATCCTCCACAGGCGCGAGGACTGCATGGCCCCCCGGGTCATCGTCATCAGCCGCACCCTGACCGCTCGCTTTCGCCGGGGCTTGGAAAACGACTACGTGGAGTCACCATGCTGAAGGAGAGCACTTGAAAGGGGAAGGATCTCCAAGGAGATCTGCATTGGAATTGTTTTTCTATAAATATATGCTATAATTTAAAACTAAGGGTTGAAAGACATCACAACGCTCACTCTTGTGGGCAGAGGCCCTCGATTATTATTTGGATGGGCTCCATCTCTCTCTCTCTATATATATATATGTATAAAACACATAATATTCTATATATTATATTATATTGCCCTCTCCCTCTGCTGTACAGCACAGAATGTTGGATTGTCAGAATCCTGACAGAGAATCACAGCTGCATGGCAGCAGGGTCAGCTGGAGAAGACACCGAGTGTGTGCAGTGAGAACACAGGAAAGAGGGAACCAAACACACATTTTCTCTGTCTGCATCAAGTTCTCCTGCTCCCTAATAATAAAGTAAAAAGCTACAGGCTTTGGAGTTAACAGGCAATCTGAGAAAGCAGAAAACTCACTATAGAATAAGGGACGGGTTTAACAGCTGTTCAAATTTCATGACTCTCTAGTCCTTCCATCCACCTCTCTACAAGGAATGGATTCCCATTAGCTGGAGCACATGCTCCCAGCCCCAGCACAGCCCAGAGAGTAAACAGCAAAAGCAAGTCCAACTATTTCAACGTAAAGAAAGGGAACGCAGAAGAATTAAGTTGCATTTTTTCAGACACTTCTTTTGTATCCTGAGACAAAGGTTTGGGTTTGTCCCATGTGTAAACAGACAATAAAAATGAGAAGGGTACGCAGCTAGAACAGGCCACACATGCTGCTGAAAAATCTACTTCAGTGTTACATTGAGGGCAAATATCTTCAGGAGGTTACCTGGACTCCCTAATAATCACAGATATGATTAACTTACATTGTTGGGAACTATTATCAAAAACAGATATTTCAGCCCAAATTGGTTTCTTTTCTTCCCAGCCAGCTTTAACATTTGCTGTGACATTAGAGTGCTATGGTAGGACACCAGCTCTGCCCAGCAATGCTCAGAGGCACATAACACAGGGAACATTGGAGAACAGAGCTGCCACTCAAGCACCCAAACTGGAAAGTAAGACACATATACAAGACTTCAGCATGAGATTTGAAAACAACCTGCCTAGTAACTTAATTTGGTCATGGCTAGGCTTAGCGAACGAAGATTCAGGAAGGCTCTATCCACATTTGTTACAAGCACACTGGTGGCTAATGATGTGGTAACAAAGTGAAAAATGAATACCTTTGGAATGAGGCTTATTATAAGTCTCACCCTGAGAAGCACACAGGTTCACAAAAGTCCTGTGCATGTAATTTTCAGGAAGAAAAACAACACACCAAAAACTATTATGCAGGAACACTTGGGATACAGGAACCTGAAGCAATGTCAGGTGTTTAAAAGCTCTCAGGATGCTGCTCTGAGCACAGTTTTGACAGTTTGACAGTTTTGAGCATAGGTTTGACGGACCATGAGCTGTGAATGTCACAAATCCCTTAGGACTGTTGCGTTGCTCCCAACTGAGAACACTGCTTTGCTTCTCTATTTCCACACTTTGTTAAAATGTGATCATCAAGCTGGCTCTTGAGTTCTGTTCTGCACTCAGTTTGGATGTGATAAGAAACTCAACCCCAACTGCTGCTCTGCACCACGTTTCAAGTGAGCAACACTCTGCAGAGACTGATGCTCTAGAACAACTGCACTGCTCTAGACTATCAGGGTAAACACCATAAAGCTGACAAAGAGTTTCTTCTAGCAGTAGGTTTGTAAAAACCAACTAAGATTAGTATTCATTTGCCTGCATTACTTTCTGGGAAAAAAAATAATTCCAAAAATAATATGCTATGATTAAATGTAGGCGTTTTTAAAATAAAATATTGTGGAGTATTTAAGAGACATTATATTATTTCTCCTAATATTTCAATATCCATATTATAATAATGTACACTTAAATTTAAAAATCAGCTATGTGGTTGGTAAATCTGTAATACGCGGTATTACTGTGATTATTTTAGATGTATAAATAAAGTTGTGAATGTTCATTTCCTTCTAGTGATGACGTGAGATTTTTGCCATTCATACTTAGGATAAGGTTGCTGGTTATCAGTTACTCTTAAAAAAGACTCACAGAGCTTGCAATATCTTGTAGACAAAGAATAAGCAGAGAATGCATGAAGATGTCTTTAAAATAAATGTTTCGTGTTGTTAAAATGAAAGGGAGAATGAAATCAGAGAGGGAAAAGGTAAGGAGAATTTAGAAGGATCAACACTTCATACGAACTTTGAAAAAAAAAAATAAACCACACCCAAAAAGAAACACATACAAATAGTTCTGATACCTTTTTATCAGCTTGATGGATTTAAAGGCCTCATCCATGTCTCCAGCGGTCAGATAGAAGCTGAAGTTCAGCATGGCATCCTGGGTGGTCTTATCACAGTCTCCCAAGCCAATAAAATCTCTCATGGGTCTCCTTGCAACCATCTGAGAGACCGTAGCTGAGCCAGGCTCTGGTGCTCCCTTCTCAGAATCTCCCAGCTAAAAGCAGAAGGTTGGCATTTAGGGATCAGGCAGGTTGAAACTCAGTCCTTTGTACATGTAATTAGTTACATTACTCCCACTACAGTCCAAGTTGTTTATTTCCGCAGGACCATGATCAACAGTGACAACAGTTGAGAGGTTTAGGAACTTCCTGGAAAATGCCCCAAAATATGGAATGTCATAGAAGAGATGAGCATACTGCAGTGAACAACCACAGTATGTCAGTGATCACTGGAGACTGGTATAATACCACAGAGAGGCAACCTCCTATTATTATAGTTATTATTATTATTATTATTGGGGCCCCTGGTGGTCTAGTGGTTAGGGTGCAGGACTCTCACCGCTGCGACCCGGGTTTGATTCCCAGCCCCCGGGCAGATGGAGCTCGTCAGCCCTGTAAGGCAATCCATCTAAGAGAAGGTCACTCTAAACAAACCTACGTTCTGAGACCCTCACTGCCACTGTCCAAGCTTGCTCGGCCCCGGCAGATGAACCTCAGGATTAAAGGGTGGGCTCAGTTCAGCGCACGCTCTGTCTCACCTAAAAAAATCCACTGCGCAGGCTCGAAGGGTTAATGACCTTTCCCAAATCTTCGCTTGCGAAGACTGGCTTCTACTACTATTATTATTATTATTATTATATTATTATATTACTAATATAATAGCAACAATTAAGTCCCCAGACTTCTGAAGATTTCAGATAAGCATTTCTCCAAGTTTAGTCTCTTCTCAAACATTAGTCTGCTGTTCTGAAAGTTAACTATAGAGACCTAGTTCTTTTATCCTTGCCTTCGTGTGAAGCTTATGAATACTGAAGCTCAGGTTCAAACCCTTCCCTATACAACTAGCAGTTCTGGAGCTTCAGAGATACTTTCACCAGTCACTGAAAGGCTGACAAAGCTCAAAGCAATTCAGTCATTATTCAGAAGAAGAATAAAGTCTCAATCCTCAATGTCAAATGATCTCTCTGGAGTATAACAAGGAAACTTTCCCAGGCCAAGCACAGTGGAAGATCATCTGAGTCATGAAGTTGCACATACACTCTACCTCAATTGTATATTTAGATAACTAAATATTAAGGTTTACAGAAGCCAAGAAAAATAGCATTATATTATTTTACAGTGGAAGTCTTAGATACAGTAAAAGACAGAAATCAAAAGCACAAATACGGTTGACTAAAACTTGGGGAATTTCTGGAACTAGGACAGTAAAGATATTGTAGCAACTAAGGAGAAACCCTGGAATGAAACTTGGTCAAAACAGGCTTGTTGCATCAGCTCAATTTGCTGTATTTAAAGCAGACTCTGTTCATATACTAAATCAGGCTTCCCAAATGAATTATTGTGTAACAAGTGATTTAGTCATGAAGAGTCATGAAGAGACCTACCAAGGAAGAAAACAGAAACAGAAAAGAGAGGAGAAGAAGATGAAGGAAGAGGAGCAAAACAATGCAGATACTTACAGGTTTATAGACACATCCCCTCCGAAAACACAACTAATGGCAGCAATAATCCATACAGAGTTTAAAAAAAAAAAAAGACATAATATCAAAGTAAAATAGCATGAGACATGTTGGAGAAAGACATGTTGGAGACATGTTAAAAGAAAGACTGGAAAATGTAGCATATCACATTTGACCTTTCAAATTAAGGGAAAAAGGAAAGTAAAACAGAGTACAACTCTAAAAGCTTGATCTGCACAGGAAGGGTGACAAGAGGCAGCGCTTTGAAAGGGACAAATTGCAAAGTGCTGTATGAATCTGAACACATTAAGTAGAAAAACACCTCAATACATTTTCCCTGTTTAACACTGCTCTTAAACTACAGGAAATTAGGTTTGCATGATCTAACTGGCCTTAGCCAGATGACTTAGAGGATTAGAAGTCTCATTAATATTAATTCCCTGAAGATTTTACAAAACTAAATGCCTTAGTAGAACAAACACCCTGTTACACTCCCCTACAAGACAGGAACAGAGCAAATCATCATCCGGAGAGGCACCAGGAAACTCAGGTCAGCGCTTCACCAGAAACCAATCTGTAAGTAACAGGCTGCAGCTCTCCCAGTATGCATGGAATCATGCAGGGTATTTTCTACCTGAGATCCAAACAGTTTTGGATTGAAATTCAAGTTTAAGAGGTTAGAGCCTGCATTCCTGGCATTTGCAGTATTTGGTGACAGTGCAAGATAACTATTCTTGGGGATTAAGCTCCATTCTAACAAGGAAGTGGGTTGCTTCTGCCAAAGCTAGTAGGAAGTGTTCTCTGTTACAGTCTACGTAAATCTGACACACACACACAACCTGTACTTGCAACAGGCACAGTGAATAGATAAAGCAGAATTTTTTTCACATCCCTTTTTAAGTTGCATTCCCTGGTAATTTCTGTTTCTCCTACATTTGTATGTCACATTCAGTGTGCAATACCCACAAAAAGCCAACTCACTGCAAATTCCACAGTCCTGCCAAGTTCACCTGCATTAGAATTATCTTTATGTCATTTCTACATGTGATGCAGCCACTGCCATTGGAGTTCCTCTACTTACCCCAGACTCAATTTGGTTAAATTTGATCCCTATGTAGTGGAAAGTCTGAACTTCTGGGAAGGGGAGGAATTGTTAAAGATTGCCTCACCTTTTTTGCAAAGTAATAATGTGGCACCTCTATGCCCAGCAGAACTTCATAGGATGAAGGCAATGGAAAGCTGTCCTGCAGCAAAAGGCCATGCTCTTCAGTACTGAAGAATGATATAATCCAAACATCCATCTGGAAAAGGAAGCAAAGCATTGTTTTGGTTTTATGCTGCAATATCCTTCTTTCTTTTTGTTTTTATTTTCCATATTCACTTGGCAGAAGCTTCTCTTGAAAATAACAACATATACATTGACATACACAGCTGCTGGGGAGGGCAAGGTTACAGGCTTCCTCCCTGCTGTGAGCAGCCAGAGACTCCCTCTGCACAGGGACCTCCAGCTCTGCCTCCCAGCAGCCACTTTCACCCACCACAGAGAGAAAAGCCCCAGGCCACAGCTGATCCAGCAGCCTCCTGACAGACCTGGCTCAGGGCAGAGAAACAGAATCATGGAACAGTTTGAGTTGGAAGAGACCTTAAAGCTCATCTCCTTCCACCCGCTGCCATGGGCAGGGACACCTTCCACTAGCCCAGGTTGCTCCAAGCCCCGTCCAACCTGGCCTTGGACACTTCCAGGGATGGGGCAGCCACACCTGTTTTCAACTTTAAAAAAAAATAAATCATATTATTCCTATTATAAGTTCAGCAGCTCACTGATTGCTTTAAGATCCCAGGGAACAGTTCCTGTAACAGCTGAAATATTGACCTGACTCAAGCCAAACTAATACATTTATTTCCAACAGAAGTTAATCAGACTTCTCATTTCTTAAAGCATAAGCAAACAGTAAAACGTTCTGTTGAATAAGGGTCAAAAAGTAAGTTGCATTCCTTTTCTATCTTCTCATTTTTCAACTTTATGTAAAAGCCAAACATTTAAAGTTTTTTACACAAGGAATATTAGGTTAAAGTGTTCTCCTCTGGCTAGAAGACCTCACCCAGGCCTTTTGAGACATCCCTATTCCACTACTCCCCATCTTCTCATGATCTTTCTAAGGTCATTTCAACCTATAAAAAGACACAAAGAACTTTCTATTTCTAATTTTAAGAGGTTTAATTAAAATAATGCACGAATCATAAAACTTGAGATCAATATGGGCATTTCAAATCAACAGAATGTTTATGCAGGACAGGTAGCTCTGTACAAAGAGGTAAGGACCTCTACAAGCACAGTAGCAGGGGAAGAGGGGAAGAATTCTTGGTGTGATAAAAGAAATCTTTGATTAGATCACTTCTGATCAATAAAAATGAAATCTTTTTTCTAATGTAAAAGAGACCATAACAGATAATTTGGGAAGTCTTAAAAACGTCCAATGTCCATCCAGAAAAGCAGAAGATGGGAAGGACTGGGTGGAAAGAGTATATTTCTCTGTTCACTTAACAGTAGTATCCCTGTTATTCTACCAAATTCATTCTTGCTGCTAAAAGTAGACTCAAGATATAAAACCAGCATTTTTTTTTTAATTTAAAAACTTCTAGATTATCAGTCCACCCAATAATGTCACCTGAAAAGCAGTGCTCCGGATACAAGCTTACATTATGGCTATCCCCAAAATTCTAGCAGAGATAAGGAATCCCCTCTTTTTCCTTTTCACTGTGTGCAAGCTGGGGCCAAACCAGAGAGCTGCCATACAGTGCCTGAAGCACAGACACCAAACACAGGGTTTCACCACTTATTTTTGTCCCAGATAATGTGTACTACCCTCTCCCACATCCTAAAACAAATCCAAAGACTTTATTACTTGGAGGGAGAACTCCACATAAAGCAAGATAAAATAAATAAGAAAGACCGTACTGTGCCCTCGGTCTGGTTTTTCTTCTGATCTGAAGACTGGAGTCCCGTTTCAGGAATTGCTTCACATACAAAAAGCCTTGGTTCACTCTGGTCCCAGAAATGGCAAACAGGGATGTGACTGCGCAGCTCCGGATACTCCAATACAGACCTACTAAGAGATAAGAAAAAATGTAGAAAGGGAGACAAAATAATTCCAGCCCTATCAGTGCATGAGTGTAAATAAAGCATGTTATTTATTCTCTGCATTATAGCATTAACCAGATACATATTCCTGCCTCCTGACACTTTACACATGGCCATGACACTGTTAGTTTGGTCTGTATACACTGACCATGGCTTCGGGACATATTTTTTCTACATCTCTGTGAGGAAAAAGCTGGTACTGCCACAAATATAAAGAGGCACCCAAAATCTGCCTCCCCTGAGACTCTAGGTCCTACAGAAACACTTGAACATCCTTCAAACAATCCATCTCAATGACTGCTGCTGCTGTAGGTGCTGTAGCACAGGGGCTACCTCAGCTCGGCCTTAGAATCATGGAATCATTACGGTTGGAAAAGCCCTCTAAAATCACCAAGTCCGACCATCAACCCAGTACCACCACCATGTTCACCACTAAACCACATCCCCAAGTACCTCGTCCACACATTTTTTGAACACTTCCAGGGATGTGTTCACCACCACTGCCCTGGACAGCCTGTTCCAATGCCTGACAACTTTTTCCCTGAAGAAATTTTCCCCAATATCCAATCTAAATCTTCCCTGGCACAACTTGAGGCCTGTTTATTGTTACCCAGGAGAAGGTACCAACCCCCCCCCCCCGGTTGCTGCGGGTGAAGAATTCTAAAGCACTGTGGAACAGCACCAGGACAACCCCCGCAGCCTTGGGAAAGCCACTCTCTGGCTGCAGTTTAAATAATAACATCTTATTGCCTCCTTGGGGCATTTCAATACTACTTCAGTGCCAGCCATGCCAAGACTCCAGACAAACAGAATCAGACTATTTTAGCAATGGCTTAGTGTTCTTCTGAAGAAATACAGAATATTGAGAGGTGTCACATTTTTTAAAAGAGAAACCAAAGACATCATCAAAATATTTTCTCATTTGCTGTCACCACTGAAGGCTGAACTTTGTGGGGAGGGTTGGAATAGGGCTGGAAGGCAAATTAAAAGAGATTCAAAGAGGTGCAGAAATACTCAAAGTCCTTTCTCTGCCACATAATTCAAAATAAATAACTTGCAAACTGAAAAACAGTATTTGTGTAAAAAAGCTCGGACTGTTTAGATTTTGCCTCAGGAGGAGGGAAAGAGAAGCAGAAGAGGCAGAGATTATTATGACTTCCTGGTGAGTTTACTGGCTCTGATTTGAAGAACCTCTAAAATGAAGTGCAGATAAATGGATTATTCACACTGATGCTCAAACAGCAGTGAACCAGTAGTACTGGCTTGGGACGGCCTCTGTTGGGCTACACAACATATTGCACTTGGAAACAACTTCCTCACTACTCATACACTACACTGTTGCATAACTGACCAAGACATAAGACCCTAAATTTGCATTGGCCTTAGTTTTTGATGAGCTGAGTTTTCAGTGCTAAGACGAGTAATTCCTTTTTTTCGCTTGTAATACCCATAGCAGAGAGCTTCTAAAAAAGCAATCCACCTACTCCAATGCTGTTTTTTTCTTAAGAAAAATACAGTCAGAAAAATTACTGTAAAACCAGATGGGAATTTGGAATTTGTACCCTAACATTCCACTGTCCTTCCACAAGAATTCCTAATTCATTGCATTGTGCTCCTAGGATTTCTAGCTTTGCATTTCCCACAGAACAGTTTGCATGAACACAAAGGTGTCAGTTCTAAGTAGATATTTCATGAGTTTTTACCCATACAAAAACATCCCTTACTGCACTTTAAAAATATTTTTTTCCAACAAAGACCTTCAAAATGTCCTCTTTTCAGTTCCTATCATGTAAACTCTTCAAGGAAGAGTAGTTTTCCAAGATTTTTCTTTACTTTAGGATTTGGATCCTAATTCCAGTCATGCAATACCTTGCACATACGCCCCCTACACTCAATCACCCTCCCCTTAGAGACCTCTTGAGCCAGACATGGATTCCACATAGCTAATAACTCTCCCTGCATTTCTCTTCTGTGAATTTCTCCAATACCTCCATGAGCCCTTCCTTCATCACCTCTAACTTCCTTTGGCAAGGAGCTCCCTAGCTTAGCTGCATGTTGGCTGAAGAATTGCCTCCTCCTCCTCCTTATTTTGAGTTTGCTTTCTAGTATCTTCGTCTAACACTCCCTAGCTCCCGGTATTGGAACAAACAGGGATACAGCCTGATGGACATACAATGCACCACCTTTCATTAGTTCTCTAGAAAAAAAATAATTAAATTCATACAAGCTCCTACACAAGACAGAGGAATGTCAGTATCACAGTGTGCTTGTCTTCACAGGGCAGATTCCCATCTTAAATCCACCATTAAAGCTTCTTGAAATAAAAGCTCCTTACTTGCCAATGCCTTGTCCAGCAGAAAGCTTCTCTCCACCATCTCCCTGTTCAGCATTGAAATCAAAGAGCGTAACTTTGTCCATTTCAACATCATAGAAACAGATCTTGGAATCGATGTTCCCATCTGCCTACAAGAAGGGAAAACAAAAAGTTCCCGAAGCATTCAAGTCACAAAGGAAAAAAGGTATGTTTACCTCATCTGCTTCATGCTTTCAACTTTCTTTACTGGTAATCACACAAGAACATTCTCAGGAAGAAATACCAGAAAACTTCTGGCTGTTTTTCTATTCCATCAAGTCAGCCTTGGATTTCTTTGAAATGCTACAAAGCAACTTTCTTGACTAAAATACTCCTTCCCTTTCTGGGTTGTTCCCACCACAGGTACAAAGCCTTAAGAGACCTTAATTTTAGTGTTTATTTACACGCTGGGACACGACACTTCATGACACAACTCAGTACACTGCAAGGACCATGTAGGTTTGTTTCTGAGAAGTGAATCTTGAGTCCTCAGTAATCATGACCTGCACCAGAGTGTGAACAGGGCAGGTCCCAGGTGGTGGGTGAAGAGTTGTGCCTCACCTTGCTGACCAGGATGCTGACTTTGCTGCCATTAGCATTGCACTTGACAGATGCGATGCCTCCACGGCCAGGGAGCAGCTGGGATAAGTCCTTGCTGTTGCAGTGCACTTTTGCCTCTCTGGGGGAGGGAATAAACTTCAATCATATGGTGGCAAGCAACTGGTAATATGCGTCAGCCAAAACATTTCGCGAATTATGGGTAAGACTTTTAAAAACAAACTATTTCCACTGTATGACACCACTGCCCCAGACTCCAGCTTCCTCTCCAGAGGACTGCTGCCACTGCCTTTCCTTCAGGAATAAGTTAATGGACATTCTTTTCTCAATGAATCAGCAAAAATAAACTCCAGTGCTTCTACAGGACTCCCAAAATAGGGCTATACAGCAAGAACACCTGACCAGAGTTCTGAATTCAGAGGCCTGCTTTTCCTACAGAAGTACTACGAATGTTGAATAGAGCCCATCACATGAAAGTTCTGTGTATGGAAAGCACATGGTGGAGCAGGAGTAAAGAAATGTCATTGGGGAGGTATTTATATATTTTCTTATCTCAAAAGAATCTTAATGCTGGTATAGATGCAAACCCAGCAATCAGTCAGCAACAAAGGACAAATCTCATGAAACAAAAGAGTATGACAAAAAAGTGACAGTAATTTGAAGTGACAGCAATTTAGATCTATAATACAATTCCATGAAAAAAATCACTTTGATTCTGCAGAAATAACATTGTTGGGTTACATGTTTAGACCTCTCATTTGTTCTAGGCCAACTATGGTGCTTTGAAATTAAAGAGTGCTATACTGTCATCATTTCACAGAAGGGGTATTTTCAGTACCAAACACAAAAATTTCACACAGCATGCAGGAGTGAAGCTACTTTTTCTCCACTATCCAACATCATAATCCAATATTTGTGCTAGTTACAACCTGCCCAAATCCAGTAACCTTTAAGCGGTTTCCCAGGTGGAATCCGTGTGATCCTAACCCAGGTAGTTTCCAGTGGGTAACTAACTAGCCTTTAGCATTCCTCTGGTGACAGCATGCAAGGAAGAACAGAATCTATTTGTCTTCAGGTTTTTCAGCTTTTCAAAATTACATTTGTTATTAGTAGCTAAATTTTCTAACTGAAGGTCATGTCAGTACATATCTTTTTCATGTTTGTCAGCAAACGAGTACAGTAAAGTTTGAAAAAAGTCAGGTAAACTTCTTTGTAAACATAAGCAGGAAGAAGAATAGAGTGTTTGGTTATTGGTTCACTTTCTCCACAGATTCACTGAAACAAGTTTTCTGATTTACGAGGAGATATGGAGTTTCTTTAGTTCAACTCTTCTGAGATTAAATTCTTCTTCAAGTTGTTAGAAGAAATGTGGGACATCCTTGCCTTGATCTTCCATAAATTTTCCACCAACTTTTAAATCCACAGAAATATAGCTCACTGTATTCTCTTTTTAAAATAATAATAATCATCATCATCCCATGACTTGTCTAATTATTCCATGGCTCTTCCCTTGCTTTGGAAATAGGTCATCAGCTCCCATAGGATGCATGTATTGTTTCAAGATTCAAAGGGGCTGTCGCTTTTCATCAGATCAAAATCAACTAAAGATTCCACACAAGATGTATGCTCAACTATAAACAGATTATTTTTAACTGCCTTATTAATACCTGCGCGAGAGATCAAAGATTTTCAAGTGAGCCAAATCGGTTCCCACAGCCAGGAAATTCCCACAGACATCCAGGAGGCATGGACTGCCCTCTGCTTCCGAGAACACCAGCAGCTGCTTAACTGTGCCCTAGGAAGAAACATGTAACACCAGGTTTGTGTGGCCACAGCCTCACTAGAAGGGACTTATCACCAAATTAACTTACGAACTGCTGAACGTCTGTGTTAGGCAAATCGCTCCCAGGAAGGTGGAGAAACTACACACACACACACACACACACACACACACATACACAATCCCTACAAAAGCAATCTGTGTTTCAGGTATGCATGTAGCCTCAAAAACAGTCTAAATTTAAAACACATCCTTTTCCAATAATTTCCTCTTCAATAACGCAACCTTTTCCAACTGAGTAATGGTCTCTGAAGGTCCTTAAATACAAAGCTGCAAAAATAAATACATTATATTTATGTGATAAATCACACCTATTCTAAAATACAATATTTATTTCCTAAATAAAATGAGGTATCATAAAACTCTGATAATTAGATTTCTCTTTCTGGTTCTCACAGATTAGCAGAGGCTGCAAAGGTTCAGCAAAAGATTTTGCAGAACACACAAAATGTGCAGAGAGTATTTTTCATTATCTTGTAAGAATCCTCAGTATGTTCATCTTCCTGTCAGTAATATCCATATACATATTCAACCTGCATGCAATTTTGATCCTCTTGAAGTCTGTAAATACCTCTTAGTTACAGTGCAGTAGTGTTCAAAGTGACAGACTTTTTAAAGAACACAAAACGTCAAAGATCTTTCTGCTGAAATACTCAGTGTATTTTTTCTATGACAAAGGTAGAGTTAATAGATTTGGAAAGATCACCCACTTAAATTTTAAGTTCTAACACCAATCTTTGAAAACAATAAGGCATATTTGTCCCTTCACTGTTTCCTCAGCCCTTACCTGCCAGGTGCGGACCTGGACCCGATATGGCTCCACTGTGTACAGACTTTCTCCATGCACAGACAGAACTGGAGAGTCACAAAGAAAAGAGCCTGGGACAATCACAATAAAGCCATCATTACAATAAATAGGTTCCATAAAAAGGGAAAAAAATAACTTAAAGCACTCAATTTCCACTGTCTTGCACCAAATCCCTTTTCCAATCTGTCAGTTTGTACTGATTTCCAAACTCCTTGGTGTTGCCACCTTCTTCCATTCTGCCACTACATTCAACACCTGGAGCTCCCACTGTAAACAGGTGTTTGTACACTCTCCGTGGAAACAAATGGGAGAGGAAGGGCAAAGAATTGATATGGGGAGTGAAAGAAAGAGAAAGGTAAGTGCCATGTGAGATTCTGGTAAGAGAATTCACTCCTTCCTTCATCAAACTGCAACTGAAGAGGGACAATGGAATCTATGGCTCTGCAATCACTTCAGGAGTGGTACAGATTGTTGGGACTGTGGTGGTAATAACACAGTAATTCAGCATGGAAAATTATTTACAAAGGAGTAAATGTAGACAAGATAAGGCACTTAGCAGAAAACAGTTGACGGTTCTTAAGAGACAAACCTCAAGATTTTGGATAGGATTGATGGAATTCTGCATCACTTATTACTCAAGGCAGAAATAATTAGGGAGAATTAATCACTTAAAAAAATAATTTAATTAGCTCTATATACAGAAATTTATGGGACAACTTTTCCTGAGAGCTGGGACTAAAACCCAGTTCTTATGTT
Organism: Lepidothrix coronata; assembly: GCF_001604755.1. Classification (NCBI taxonomy): domain Eukaryota; kingdom Metazoa; phylum Chordata; class Aves; order Passeriformes; family Pipridae; genus Lepidothrix; species Lepidothrix coronata. Next base: position 331,367 of record NW_016690204.1, on the reverse strand, counting down.
AAGTGCTATGAAACCTTGATGACACTTTCCCCCAAGCAAAGTGGAAAAGCCTTCAATAGCCGTTGACATGTCCTATCTGTAAAGGCAACAGGAGCCACAGGTACAAAAACAAGAAAAAATTCTGTTCTTAATCAAATGTTGGAATGATGCACTTTAAAAAAAACAAAAACAAAAAAAAGCAGTTCTATCCTCATATCATGTTTTGTGCAAGGCCCTGTACAATGTAATTTAGCTACATCAGATAGAAGTTTGTTTCCTCAAGCCTTGAATTTTTTGCCAGTCTAGAGGAAGGTACCCCTGCCCAGCGCAGGGGGGTTGGAACGACATGAGCTTTAAAGTCCCCCCCAACCCAAACTCTTCCATGATTCTATGACTACAGTCCATTAACTACCATGAATGAAGAGAACATATAACTCTGGAGGAAAAGAATCATTTCAACTCTGACCAGTGTTTTAAGTCCTACCTGCACTTCTGAAGGTATCTCCTGAACACTCAAAGACAGTCACCTGCTTCCCGTTCCAGAATACTAGAGCATCCTAGAACAAACAAAACACCAAATGACTGTGTACATTCAGTTCCTTTGGAAACATACAGGAATGTACACAATAACACAGCAAGAACTCCACCACAATAGCCACCATTTACTAGTTCCTCTGTACATTGGGCTGGAAGGCTTTTGGTAATCCAGAAGTTCTCTGGGTTCTGGTCAGCACCTCAAGAATTCCTGAGTCCCTGTGCTATCTGAAAAACCAGCTCCACCACAGCACCATTGCTACCATTACAACACTACCTCCATAACACGCTAAGCTGAACATCAAAGAAAGTTTATCTTAAAGACTTAGAATGTTTCATCTCTATACACTGAACTGGGCAACTGATTAAGCAAATAAATTAAAACAAAACAAAAAATAATTAACCTTAGTAGCAAAGACTCCATTAACATTCATATCGACACGGAGGCTGTGCGTGGCTCCTGTGCTGAAGGTGGTCACATTGAAGAGGCTGGGAGACACCTGAACCACAGCCACCTGCTGATGAAAATGCGCCGACATGGCCTGTTCGCTGAGGATCACCACAGAGCTCAGGCTGTTCACTGCCAGCAGGTTTTTTCGGGAGCCCCACTGTACAGAACGGGGAAAGAAAAAACACACCATTTCATCTATGGTCTTGAACAGTCACAGCAATGTCCCCAAGGAGATGACATAGGGAAGGACACAAATAAATAAATAAACATTTTTATACATACATGAAATTCTACTATCTAAATACAGCTATAGGCAATGACTAGGAATTATTACAGATTCAAACTATTATGCTTGTTATCCAGCTACTCAGACTCCCTTTGTCTAAGTAAAGGAGCTGGTTTTTAAATTAAAACCGCTTCTTTTTTTAAGATACTATTGCACCACCTTACATTTACTGCTGCAAGAGAGCATCATGTATTTAAAGGGTTTAATAACTCTTTCTAATATCCAACCCAAAGCTCCCATGACAAAACTCCAGGCCATTCCCTGGGTCCTGTCCCTGGTCCCCAGAGAGCAGAGCTCAGGGCCTGCCCCTCCTCTGCCCCTCCCCAGGAAGTTGGAACTGCAGGTCTCCCCTCAGTCTCCATTTCTCCAGCTGACCACATCAAGTACCCTCAGTGTCCTCGCATGGCTTCAAATCAAGGCCCTTCATCATCTTCATTGCCCTCCTTACAACAAAAATAATCTAGAGTTTCCATAATTAAAGACAGCTTGATGAGATAAACCCACTGTGCTTGTTGACAACTGTTTGGCAATGCTTTTGTTTATGCTCCCAAACATTGGGAACAAGGTGCTACTTCTGGACAGTGCTTCCTATCCTGTTATCTGGATACGAAGGCTCAAATGGGCAAGAAACACTTGTATCTCTTCCCTTCCCTCAACTTATTAGCAGAGGTTTGAGATATTCATGGCACACACTATTTCCTATATCCTGGACCTTTTGTTACTGAAGCATGTTCATAAAACACTTGGATTCTCTATTTTCACAGCACTTCTGGTTTAACTTTGTAAGCAGGACTGTGTTATGGACTCCCATTGCTTTTTAAATACTTTTCACTCTTATGTGGAAACAGAATAATAACAAATATAAAATTACTTTCTCTTGAAAGGCACCAGATACATTTGTTTGATTTTCTTTTCTTATGAAAAATAATGGGGATTGTTCTCACATATGAAACCAGCAGCAGAATGATATAAAGTATAATAGAAACACTCTAAAATTGAAAAGAGTTAATATGGTATAAAACCCCAACAACAAAAATGCTGGAGAACCTAAAGCACAAGCTTTGCCTTTTAGTAGAATGGTGGTGGTTAAAAAAGCTGTTTATCAATATAAAACTTTTTCAAGTTAAATTCGTGATTGTTATACTTAGCATTTCTCTTCTGCATACATCAAAATGCTAATAGGTATAGAATGACAGTGTTTAACCTCACTGTGACAAGTGAAAATATTCCAAATAAATAAAAATGCTGAACCCTGACACTTAACAGGCGATGGGTTAAAATATATTATAATGCTGCATCTTGTTACAGCCTTCAGCATTAAAAATAGTGCAAATAGCAGTAGAGATGGTTTAAAGCATTTGGTTTACAAATTTGTAAGAGTAAATTTATTATTCCCATCTAGTCTGACAATATCACACATTATAAAATTATGTGGCAAACAAGAAATGTTTTTCTGATGAAAAAGCAGCTGGAAATACCATTTGGTGTGTAAAAACATAGCATTCCATTCTAGATGGCCCATCCTCTCACCAAAAAATACATCCTTTTATTTTTCATAACTACCAGTAAGAGCAAACTTTATGTTGAGAAATTGATGAAAAGAAGAAAATTATTGATGAATAAAAGTATGCATTTAGTCAGCTTTTCCTGCTTGTTATTTTATAAATTTATGTAAAATTGACATTCCTGACAACCTTTCTTTTCCAGAAGATGACTTCAGGGTGCTGAATCCAAAGGGTTTGTCGATGAGACACATGATGGAGAGACTAGTTACAAACAGGGAATACTTCTGCCCATTTCAATTTTAAAAGTTACTTGATTTTCATGGTTTTTCCTCCTAAGGAGGACCAACCTGTGGTGGGACACATATCTTTATGAGAATGATTGTGTTCATCTGTTTCACAAAGGTGCTCTATTCATCCAACTGTTGTGAAGTCCCACCAACATTCAAGGAAGCTCTTTCCTTTCTTACCTTTATCTGAGTGACGTTTCCCTCAAGTTCTGTGGATGCCTGGAACTTCCACTTCTCCTTGCCCTCCAAAGCCCATGTGCTCTGGTCAGATCCTGCTGTTTTCCTCCACATCGCTACCCTCCCTTTGCTCGTTCCAGCTGCCAGGAGACCTGCCATTCACAAACACACCTCAGGAAAACAAACCCATGTTAGACAATGTAACAGGCAGCCAACTCCAGTTCTCGGGTACTGAGAATCCACCTTGGACAGAACCATTTTTTGCCTTACTCACTGCAAACCAAAATCCTAGTCCTGGACTGGGGAATCTTTCTGGAGAAACAATGGCAGAAGTTCCATTGTTGTGGAAGTTCCATTGGAGAAGTGCATCACAAGGTGCACTTTTTAAGCTACCAGATGAAGTTATCTTTTACATATATCAGACAATGACTTCATTTTAACCATTTATGAGAATACAGAACCATAGAATATCCTCAGGTGGAAGGGACCCACAAGGATCATTAGGTCCAGCTCTTGGCTCTACACAGGACACCCCAACAATCCCACCATGTTCCTGAGAGCATTGTCCAAATGCTCCTTGAGTTCTGGCAGCCTTGGAACCAAGACCACTGCCCTGGGGAGCCTGTTCAGTGCCCAACCACCCTCTGGGGGAGGAACCTTTTCCTGAGATCCAATTTAACCTTCCCCTGACACAACTCCAGCCGTTCCCTTGTGTCCTGTCCCTGGTCACACAGAGCAGAGGTCGGAGCTGCCCCTCCACTGCCCCTTGTGAGGAAGCTGCTGGCCCTGATGAGGTCTGACCTCAGTCTCCTCCAGCTGAACAAAACTGGTGCCCTCAGCTGCTCCGCATACAGTCCATGTTTATTTTTGAATAGCTGGTTTTTAGTCACCATGGGCAAGCGACCACTGAAAACCATTCCAGGAGATAGCAGCTGTGCCTGCACTGGCAAACCAGGTGATGCACAAGAGTAGCTCTGTAGAAAAGATCCATTTTCGAGACCTGGCATCCACACATTACATGCTGGTGAGCTCTCCTTTGCATTAGCTGTAGTGTGGGCTTGTCGGCTGAATGCCCCAAACATGCTGGAGTGCATTAGGAGTACTCCAGGAGTACCAAAGGGAATCCAGTTTGTGTGCCATGAGACAACTCCACAGCAAGTTAAGGTGTGGTGGAGTATAGAATGATCTCCCTGCACCTTCAAAGGCACATTTCTGATCCAAACTAAAACCTTCTACATCACATGCTGCCACCGAGACCCTCAGTCACAAGGAAAATATACTGAAATGACTCCAGGGCACAGAAGGTTGAGGTTTGACAAGAATTAGGACCAAGAGATCACAGCTCCCATGTTACTTCTCACCTTTAGCACTGCAGTAAGACACGCAGTTAATACATTCTCCTCCTTCAAAGCCAAATTGCACATCAGGGGAGAGCACATAGTTCTCATCTCGGTCCAAATCCCAGAACCTAAGGCACACAAAACAAGAGTGTTAATAATGCTTTTCCTTCCAAGTGTCTTGCTAAACACAGTTCAATAGGATGCTGTACATGACATGAATTTGCTATTTCCCTAATACCCAGATCATGCAATTTTTAAAATTAAATTGTCAGCAGCTGCCTCTGGAATGTGAATTTCTTAACAATCCTTTTCCTTTGACTTTTTAATCTGCAGCACATTTTGGGATATTCTACTATGAAGAAAGGTATCAGAAGCAAAATCAGCTTTAAGAAAAAAAGAAAAAAAATGAGGGCTAGTTGCAATTTTCCTCCTCCCTACTTATGCTTCCTCCCCTATTTTAAGAATATCCCTTGGTTAGCCACCAGTCCTTCGGATTCCAGGATTTATTTTCTAGAACTAAACACTGCCATAAAACATATTCCTTCTTGATACTTGGTCTTTATTGTATTCTCATAAAATTAACAGAAGATCCTGTCTGATAGTAGCAGATAGGGAGCTAGTAATGTTAATGGAACACTCCCACCCTCCAAAAAGTTAGAGGAAACAGGTACAGCAAGTCATAGTAAAGACAGGGAGAAAATATTTTAAAAAGATCCAAAAAGGTAAAACTACAGAACACAGTAACATAACAGCACAGCAAAGCAACATACGTACTTTAAAGGATTAGGGACAGGAGAAACTTAATTACTTGTCTTATATTACAGTAACAGAGAAATGACCTGAAAAGTAAGCACTTTTTTCCAGTTGCTGATGCTATCAGTATCCTAAGGATCAGACAGGAACAATGGCAAGAGCAGCTAAATGGTTGCAAAACCCCCAGGTGGGTCTATTTTTAGAAGAAATCAATAACAGCACTCAAGGAAGGAACAGATTTGGGTAGCACTGCCTAACAATATAAAATACCTTAGAGAGAAAGCAGGCCATATAGAATCAGTTTTTGTCCTCAAGGAAACAGATTTTTCATTCATTTTCTCTATTTATTTTGAGAAAAAAAAATAGGAAATATTGGGAGTTTTTCATTATTGGTAAAAAAACCCACAACCAACATTTCAGCAAAATATTCAGTTCATTGCAGACTGTAAACCTTTCAGCTGGCCCTTCTCAGGGGCATCCAGAAAACTTTCAAACGAGGGTTCTTACCTGATGACTGTCTCACCTAGCGCTGTAACAACCAGGCTATGGTCTATCAGAATGATGTCTGCAGAATGAGCAGTCTTCCCACTTAACTTCACCTGTTAACCATAAGCACATAAATAAATTTACAGAAGGTGGGAGGAACACACTGAAGGACAATAAGCATCTGAACTGCCTAGTTTGGCTAAAAAGTTAAGATGTAAGAATAACTCGACCCATCTGTCAGTTCAGACAGACTAATAGTGATCACCACTAAGTGCATCAAGATGTGATGTATAAATTTAATAAAAGAAACCTTGCAGTGGGTTAAATTAAGTAGGTAAGGAGCAGTTTTTCACTCTTGCACTAGGTCTTCTCTTAGAACTTGATAAAGATTGCTTTAAAACGTGAAATACCAAATCTTACTTCTAGTCAAACATAAGTAATGATCAATAAGAGGTGGACACTCCTGTAATACACAAGTGTCCAGTCTTTTTCTATCTTAGATAAAGAGAAAAAACATCCTAGGAAGGTGAAGGTTTGGGTTCCACCCACAAGCAGCATTCTGTAACAGTGCAGTATTTTATTTGAGGCAAGGCGATTATAAATCCTGGAAGAGGTTTGTTTGCTTTTTGCCCTTTTTTGCCCCAAATAATTTTTGGGTCATTCCATTATTATTTGTGATTCTGTGACTACTGGGCTTTAATTTTTCGAAAGCTGCCTCGCCTTTCGAGGCGTGTAAAACGACACCATCTTTCAGATGTGCAAAGGCAGTGTCACCCAGAGGAGGTGCTGAAAGACAGGTAAGCTCCAAATCTTTGAGGACACAGATTATTGACTATTTATTCACAACATATTTTAAAAAATATTTGATTATACTGGAATTTCCAATTTTTCTCCAATTCACTACGAAAAGGCAATGAAGTGTAAAAGGATTAAGATAGGATCAAAATGAAAGAAAATTATGAAAAAATAGGAAGACAAGATCACAGAATCAAAAAATCATCACCTGAGAAACAAAAATGACAGTTCATTCATTTGTAGGCAAAATAGTGATAATAAAAAAAAAAAAAAAAAACCAAAAACAAATACTTACAAAGAATAAATATTGCAACTTTACCCTGTAGTGTGACTCTTACCTTCATGAGCTCTTCTGCCTCTCCCTCAGGAGTAAGTGCATACAAGGACAACTGCAGGTTCTCTGTTATTATAAGTAAAACATCTCTTTCCTCCAGCAACAGGAGCTTTCGGACCAGACTGTCAGTGGACAACACCTGCCTTGTCTTACCTTTCTCATTCACGTAGTGCACAGAACCTGCAGCACACACAAACAAGGTGTAGCTTTTAGTCAAAAGCTTTTAGCTACAAAACCCAAAGTTGCTGCTTTCTATCTTAACAAAACATTCCACAAGTGCTGAAAAGGTAAAAAACCAACAATTCTTTTGTCTTATAGTTTGTCTCACAATACAGACTATGAGAGCTGACAGGAGCAATAAACTAAAGCTTATTTTTCCCTATTTAGGAAATCCAATAATAATAATTTTAAACTACAAGCAAACTTTCTGCATGAAAGATGGCTTCTGAAATCTTCAGTCTTAGAAATAATATGTGAAAGAAGAATGGCAGCTAAGAATTGGTCCAATTTACAGCACAGTTTAGATGACAGAAAACTGCAGACCTGAAGTTCTCCATTGTTTAGAAACACTGCACCACACATCAAATTCAGCTTTAATCCATTAATTTCCCTGGCAAATAGGATTGTATCTTTCTGAGAACACTGACAACAGCAACTACGGCACCCATCAACATTTTAAAAGTCACTATCATTTCATTAAGTTGTACTATTCTATAAATCATAGAATCACAGAATCATTAAGGTTGGAAAAGACCTCCAACATCATCAAGTCCAACCTTCAACCAAGTACCACCATGCCCACTAAACCCTACCATGAAGTGCCACGTTTCAGGGCATGTTGACTCCACCACTGCCATGGGCAGCCTGTGCCAGTGCCTGACTACCCTTTCAGGGAAAAAAAAAGTCCCAAATATCCAACCTAAACCTGCCCTGGCACAATTTGACACTGTTTTCTCTCCTCCTGTCCCTTGTTCCCTGGGAGCAGAGCCTGACACAGGGCTCCCTGTCAGGGAGTTGCAGAGCCAGAAGGTCCCCCCAAGCCTCCTTTTCTCCAGGCTGAGCCCCCCCCAGCTCCATCAGCCACTCCTGCTGCTCCAGCCCCTTCCCAGCTCCGTTCCCTTCCCTGGACACGCTCCAGTCCCTCAATGTCTCTTGTCTGAGGGGCCCAGAACTGCCCCCAGGGCTGGAGGTGCCTCAGCAGTGCCAGCACAGGGATGGGCACTGCCCTGGGCCTTCTGATACAGCCCAGGGGCCATTGGCCTTCTTGCCCACCTGGGCACATCTGGCTCATGTTCAGCCACTGCTGACCAGCACCCTCAAGTTCTTTCCTGCCGGGCACTTTCCAGCCACTCTGTCCCAGGCCTGCAGCTCCACGAGGTTGTTGGACTCAAGTGCAGAACCCAGCTCTTGGCCTTACTGAACGTCATACAACTGGCCTCAGCCCACTGCATGCCCAGGTTTAGGCAGTGAAAACCCCTACATGGTTGTTTGCAAGTGGTATTACAAAAATCACCCAAACCAATGTAATTGAAACCCGACAGATCTCATGCCACACCCACATAATGTCTTAGCAAATCATGGTATTATACAAGGGTGATATTTTAAAACAGTGCAAATCAAAAAAAACCCTGCAAAATTAAATAGTATCTTCCCCCAAAAGCTGAAGCAGAAAATGCAAATGTGTAAAAATGAACATTAAGGATCCATGCTAAAATGTTGTACCCAAGGAACAATATGATGTATCTAATTAAAAGAATGTTTAGATTTCCAAAAATCTTGCAAATACATTACCATCCTCTACATTCCAGCCATATATAAAAAAAAAAAAAAATTAAAGTCCTGTCCCACTGCTTTATTTTCTCCCTGACATAAAACACTGCACAGATAATTTCATCTTGTTAAACCACAGAATGGTTTGGGTTGGAAGGGACTCTAAAGCTCATCTCTTTTCAACCCACCTGTCATGGGCAGGGACACCTTCCACTAGCCCAGGTTGCTCCAAGCCCTGTCCAACCTGGTCTCAAACACTTCCAGGGATGGGGCAGCCACAGCTTCTCTGGGCAACCTGTGCCAGGGCCTCACCACCCTCACAGCCAACAATTTCTTCCCAATATCCCATCTATCCCTGCACTCTGGCAGTGGGAAGCCATTCCCCCTTGTCCTGGCCCTCCAGGCCCTTGTCCAAAGTCCCTCTCCAGCTCTTTTGGAGCCCCTTCAGGGCCTGGAAGGGGCTCTCAGGTCTCCCGGGAGCCTTCTCTTCTCTGCATGAACACCTCCAGCTCTCCCAGCCTGGCTCCAGAGCAGAGGGGCTCCAACCCTTTGATCATCACTGTGGCTTCCTCTGGACTCGCTCCAGCAGTTCCATGTCCTTCCTGTGCTGAGGATCCCAGACCCGACACAGAACTGCAGGTGGGGTCTCACCTGAGGGGACAGAGGGGCAGAATCCCTCCCTCCCCTGCTGCCCACGCTGTGGGATCAGTGCAGGACATGGAGGGTTTCTGCATCCCAGCACACACAGACAAGGTATGTCCAGCCTCTCACCCACCAACATCCCCAAGTCCTTCTCAGGACATTTGAGAGCTATGGCAAATCAATAACCAGATTAAGAACTGTGTCCAAAACACATGCCCAAACCAACCTAGTCAACGCGGCTGCTCAAAAGGAACAGTGCCACTTGACCGAAATTTAAGAAGTGCGGCAAAGAGGCCCAAGCAAGGACAGCACCTGCAGGATGCACAGCCTGTCCCTAGATGGGGCTCTGCACCACCAAAACAGCGGCTTTGAAGGTGAGGATGGAACAGGCACAGCTGCTCAAAGCTTCCTTCTCTCCTTGTACCTTTGAGAAGTGCTCTGTAAGCCTTTTCCAACCACGCAGCTGGCCCATGCCACTCCTGCCAGCTGTACTGGTGTAAACGGGGGGTGTCATTCTTGATAAAACACTGAATCACACTGTAACTGAGCTGCAGAACCAGTGTAACTGAAATGTTTTCAGAGTAGTTACACTTGAATCAAGAGGACTATATACTCAAATCACCTATCAGAAACATACTCATTTTGCTAGTTGTCACACACATTCTGTCTCCAGTTCAGAACGAGCAGGTTAGAGAGAGAAGGCATCAGGAGAACAATGGGGTGAGAAGAAAATTGCTTGGGGCAAACTAGTACCCAGAAGGCTAAAAGGGAGAGGAAAAGACCACAAAGAGGAAAAGACCAGGAAGAGATGATATTAGGGAGAAAACTAACAGAACAGATTCGCAGACTATTTTTGCTGTCTTAGACTGAAGCATCATTTCAAAGAATGAGAAAAACATGAAAAAGCAAATTCAGAATTTATTTTAGGAGGTATGTTTTAGCAGCATTTGCCTATTTATAGATAAAAACACCTCACGACACACACATTATTTTGAAGGTTTGCACAAAGTGCTGACAACCGCTAATTTTATCTACACTTGTGTTAGAGATGGTTTTCCTCGTGCTCACTTCTTCAGGAACCTGACTAACCCAATACCTCTGGTGTCCTTGTGGACAGGACCACCCTGAAGATGGTAAGATTTAAATAATTTTATTAATTTCTTCTTACCACCAAACATTCTACAACTCCTATGAATACTCTACCCTGTTGAATATATGAACATGATGGATATATGGATATACTCCAGATGTTAGATATACGAAAACAGAACTATTATGCACTGAGCTATTTTGAAGCTTTAAGGAAATGTTCCAGCAGACTGGAAAAGTGGTTTTGCTCTTACCATCTGTCAAAGTGATAAAGAAGGAGAATCCTTCCTGGACTGCCATTTTCAGAGGTGATCCCTTTCCAGCTTTCCTCCAGTTAAACATATCCAAGGCCTTCTCATCACCACTCACAGCTGCTTTTGCCAGCTGTACAAAGTCCCTGCAAACAGAGATACTTCAATCCCAATTCCTTACAGAACAGAGTAGTTTCAGTCTCAAAGAATGGATGCCTCGTTAACTAATTGTATTGTATAAAAAGAAAAAAGATGTTTCATACACTGATTGGAAAAAGGGCAATCTCAAAAAGATACAAAAAAAAAATTTAATATTAGTTTTCATTTGCATTGTTTCACCTTTTTTTTCCATAAGCATTATTATTTTTACAGAGATATGAAACAGAAGAGCCCAGGCAAGTAAAACTCTTCTTTTTTACTAGAGCTGTTTCCTATTTCTTGCTTGGAGAAGAAAGAAATAATAATGTTTAAGAACTGACTTCTAATTATTTTTGCCAATACTTTAATGATAATCATGTTTCCAGTGTGCTTTTCACGATCAGCAACACTGCTCATTATAACTAAAGACAAAAGAGTTAACAGCAACAGATAGAAGGTACGGACAAGAGGAGGAAGTCCTGTTGCCAGAGACAGCTACCAGAGTGGGAGAAGAGCTTGGAAATAAAGGGCAGTTAGGAGAAGAACCTTTTTTCATATATTTAAAAATAGTTCATCTGTGAGTAGGACTTTCTTTCTGTGGAACAAGACAAAGACCTGGTCTAGCAGAGCTTTGCCAGGGCCAATACTCACTCGCCAGGAGGGGGTGGCCGAAAGACACAGTGCCCCAGGCATTTCCCATACTCCTGCTTCAACAGGGCAGGGCCCTGCACTCTGCCTCGGTGGTCCACCTTCCACAGAAACAGGACACCGTGCTGGAAAAAGACAATAGTTAATTCATTCCACTTTGCACACAGATGAGAATCCAGACTTCAGCTACTCACTACACATAAAAATAAAATAAACATTTTATTGACATAACAAAACCTTTCCTTTCATTTAGTTGACACATAATCACTCTCACTTAAAACTAAGCCACAGGGAATCAAAGTTATCTTTAACATTACATTATTTCCTTCTTTTTTTCTTAAGATTAAAAGTTCTAACTTCTTTTCAATAGTAAGATGGCAGTATTTATACCATCCAAAACTGTTTATTAAGTGCAATGCTGTCTCTTGCAGCTTAAACAAGGTCACTCAGCTGTGCATCTGTGACACTGCTGTACTCTTGTCCCACAAGGCCACTTGCAGTTCATACAATGTTTGCTGGTTACCTCTGAAAATCACAGGATCCTATGACCTTGCTGGCTCCTCCTCTCACTCTTCCCTCAGCTTTAAATATCACCAAATTCCAAGGATCCCAATTAAAACCACCTGTACCATTTATAGGAATGGAGGAAAAGCCAGAAGCTTTCTAAAGCTGCTGAGCTTCCTTCCATCTCATTCTAGATATCCCAGCCTGTATCCAGATAAACTAAAGTAGTTGCAAACTCAATTCTGAGTTTGAAACACATAAGATTGGAAATGAAAAAAAAAAAAAAAAGCTCACTACCTCTTCACTGGAAAGGATGTAGAACTGGTCTGTTTTCAAATGGTATTTGAAAAGGACAAAGGACATTGACCTCATTATCTATCTGGGTCCCTTCCAAATAGATATGTTTTCACATTCTATCCTGTATTTTCCCAATCACTCTTAACAATCTAAAGCTTTAGTTCCTTGTTATGAAAGTTATTTGCCTTACAAATAGGTTTTCATCATAAGAAGGCACTTAGGTCTTTAGGATTCTTTGTGTGATAAAAACCTTAAAGTCATCCATGTTATTTGTTACTTAAAACATAAATTAAGAGCTTCTGATTTTCACAGCATCCTATTCCAACTTCCTGATGTTATTTTCAAATAATTTTCTCGCATTTCAGGATTTATGATGACAGAAATCTCAGTGAAGATAGAATTGTAGAATCATAGAATATCTTGAGTTGGAAGGGACCCACAAGGATCATTAAGTCCAGCTCCTGGCCCTGCACAGGACACTCCAACACTTACTGAGGTTAGTTACACTTTTATTTAAAGAGAAATTGGTAGAACAGCAATGAGTACTGTAGAAAAAGTTAAACCCCTAAGATTTGATTTTATTCTCAAAGAGTTTTAATTTGTACCTAAAGAAAAGAAATTTCTCTCCCACAAAACTCTCCCTTCCCCTAACAATCCATTCCATGATCCCTCCCCATCACAGAGCTTCCAACACTGTGTTCCACAACAGACACACATGGCATTTCAGCCACTCACCTCATCCCCAGACAGGAGGCAGGTACCACCTGTGCTCCAGCTCAGGACTGTGATTTTGGTGCTGTGATCTGGGGGTACAATGTGCTGCTCCTTTTCTTGTTTGTTCACCACCACAACTTCTCCCATCTCCCATCCTGCTGCCAGGATGGGTCTAGAAGGGTGCCAGGCAAGCAATGTGACCTGAAAGCTCCTCTCCACATGTGAATCAGAGACATGTTCTCCCTGTGAACCGAAATCAGCGCGAGCTCAGCTCGATGGAAACTCAGCACATGGACGCAGCCAAACCTTCAGATTCACTGTCCAGTCAGCAAGATATTTTCCTGTGATAAAGGACTGGCATGTAGGAGAGCTACCTGCCAGAGATATCAAGTGGCTACACAAATTCTCGTTACAGCTATTTTATGTGCTACGACACGCAGTACATCCATTTGGAAATTGCTAATGAGAATTCAGCAGTGTTGAGTGAGGGAAAGCCTGGCTCTGCTTTTCCAGGCTGTTCTTCCCTCCCAGCACACAGGAGCAGCTCCCAGTCAATATCAAGCTTCCACTCCTGTATGAAGGACAACAAGGCTTTGAGCACATTTCAAGGTAAAAAAATCCCCCAAGTGTTGAAAAAGAATAAAGCACATCACTATTATTATTAGAATAATCTAATGCTCCAATAGCTCTTAAAGGCAGATCCTCCTTTGGGCATGTTTGCAAGAACATTTCAGGTGATTCATTTAACCTCTCTATGTATTTATTTTTTCATTTATAAAACTAGGATAACAATTTTTCATAATACCCTTTGAAAAGTACACATTTTATAGACTACTCCTATTAACAGACTTACACATTTCCAGTAAGACTGCTGCTATATAACTTGTAGTGCTATTTCCCTAAATAGCAAGCTTTTTTCCTAAAAATTATGCAAACCAAAGCCCTCTCATGTAAAGTTTAGAGTATGCAAAGGAAATATCTGTCTACTGACAGAAACTGTACTAGGAAACAACCTACTCAAATGGAACAAGTTGAATCTAGCAAATCAGTTCAGTCTCAAGGTGGTGGAATGATTTGTTTAATTTCCATTTCTTTGTATGTGCTATTCACTTAATAGTTAAAAAGAAGCAACAGCATGTGTTCATTTTACTTATAAGCCTGAAATTCTCATACTATGAGAAGTAAAAAGCAAATCAGTAGTCATCACAAACAAGATTTAAAGGCTGTAAAGATCAAATTTCAATCAAAAGATCAATTTAATTTATGAAGATCGTTTTAAAAACACATATAATGAGTAGCTGATGAATCTGTCATGTCCTAGATAGCACAGGACATGGATAGTAATTCAAATCCAGAGAGAGGGATTTACAGAGCATAAGTAAGGCTGCAAATATAGAGATAAAAAATGTGAAGTATTTTAAACTATGAGAGGTTGCCCAAAGAAGCTGTGGCTGCCCTGGAAGTGCTCAAGGCCAAGTTGGATGGGGCTTGGAGCTTGGGTGTCCGGGGCCACGGCAAGTGCTAGAACTGGGTGGGCTTTAAGGTCCTTTCCAATTCAAATCAGTCTGATTCTGTGACTCCATATCAAAACCAAAAGCAAAGTTGCTGATTATTCACCTGTTCCAGGTAGATATCCACACAGCCCCCAGCTGCTGTGCTGATGGAAGCGACTGCCAGGAGTGGGTGAAGTGGGTGCCAAGCAATGTGGGAAGGGGAGGCAACGGAATCAGGAGCGTCTGTCCGATGATCCACGTACACAGCCATAACAACAGGAGCTGCCACAGACTGCAAACCTGTACAAGGAAAGCAAACATCTCTAGCAGGTAGGCTTACACAGATAATACATATACACTATATATGCTGTATTATATTTATCTTACGTACTATATATAATGAGTATGCTTGAAAAATGTGGGAAAATAAAACTACAGTATCATCCTGTTAACACACACTGCACAGACATGAGAAAGTTCACAGCGGTATTTTTTTAAAAAACATGGAGAAACACAGAGCCTTGTAGTCTGTAGATTTACAGTGCACACCAGTGCACTGTACCAGTGGCTTGTGCTGGCCCATTTCAAAGGACTCTGAAATAACACAGAATTTACCAGAAAGATATTTTCAGCGCTTCATATCCAAAGATGTTAATTAAGGTACAGACTGAGCTACTTTATGTTGTAAAGTCTCACTTCTGGGTTTCAAATTAAGTTTTAAAAGTTGTCACCACTTTGGAGCCTGGACTTTTGAAATCATACAGGATTAGTTTAACTGCTCCATTGGAATTATTACTAAGATTTGAATGAAAATACTCAGTAAGTGCTGATGTTCCACAGAAAAGAACCCAAGAACAAAACTCTTTTCAGAGCTCTGAGTCAGAAATGGAGAAAGTCACTAATATGTAATACTTTATGTACAGAGACAGCCTTTGGGATTTGTGCTGTGGGATCTTATTGGCTCGGATTCAAAAGAAAAACAGCTGGACCAAAACACCTTGATTTACCAGCAAATAATCACAGAGTCAGTGAACAGTTCAGGTTGGAAGGGACCACAGAGCGGGTCATCTGGTCCCACCTCCCTGTTCCAGCAGGGTCTTCCCAGAGCACATGGCATAAGATTGTGTCAAGAGGGTTCTGGAATATCTCCAGTGAAGGAGACTCCACATCGTCTCTGGGCAGCCTGTTCAGTGCTCAATCATTGCGCAGTGAAGAAGTTCTTCTTAATTTTCAGATGAAACTTCCTGTGTTCCAGTTTCTGCCCATTCCTCTTGTCCCACTGCTGGGCCCCCCCAGCAGAGCCTGGTCCATCCTCTGCCCTCTCCCTGCAGACAGTGACAGACAGGAATGAGGTCCCCTCTCAGTGTCTCCTCTGGAGGCTGAACAGCCCCAACTCCCTCAGCCCAGAACTGGACACAGCACTCCAGGTGAGGTCTCACCAGGGCTGAGCAGAGGGGCAGGATCCCCTCCCTGACCTGCTGGAAATGCCCTTCCTCACACACCCCAGGATCCCCCACCCCGGTCCCAGGGCTGGTCAGGGACAGCTGGTGTCCACTGGAACCCCCAGGCCTTCTCCACTGAGCTGCTGCCCAGCAGGGCAGCCCCCAGCCCGGGCTGGGGCATGGGGTTATTCCTACCCAGGTGCAGGACCCTGCCAAGACCTGGTGAAAACCAAACCAAAACAAAAACCCCCCCAAAACTACAACCAAACAAACCATGAAAGGGTTTAAAATACTCCTGTGACACTTAAGGGGAAGAGACCTTTTTTTTTCTGTGGAGCTAAACAGTTAGTTCAGAACCTGCAGGCACACACATGCTCAGCAGTGAGACTGGCTGAGGTTACCAGGATGTAAAACGGACATGAACAGACTCTTCTTTTAAGGCTTCTTCTTTTCAAACCTTCTGTCAGTGCCTAAAGTAACTAATTTGCTGGTCCCTTAGGTTAGAAAGGTGGGCAACTGCTCAGTAAGTTGGCAGTTCTGTATCTTGCCTCTGACACTACAAGGAACGGCATGAACTACCAGACAGAGGAACAGTCAGCCTGCAGACAAGCGATTTCATCTTTCAACAAGATCCATCCACCTTTATCTTCACACTCTTTCAAAATCCTCAGTATTCCCAAAGTGGCACCCAGTGGGTCTGGTTTTATTGTCATGCAAAAAAAAAACCACCAAAAATTCAAATAAAATTTCGTGTGTTTTTCATCTTGATTTCATATATTTTAAGTTTTCTCATATCTCCAGTTCTGTTCCAGAGTTCTGTATCCATACTACCACTTTAGTCCTTATTTTATCTGCTTCATTTTCTTCTAACGGGGAGAATTTAGTCCATATTTGCATATAAGCTTTATCTGGGCTAAAAATTTGAATGAATAAAGAATTCCACTTTAGATTAAAATAAAAATGTGAGATGCCTAAAGGAAAACAAAACACCATTTGGTATGAAATAATGGTTTTATCAAAGAAACTATACAGCTGTAATGTCTACTCAACAGCCACCATTTTCTGCTTTTAAGTGTTCCTTGCATCCGTAGTCCTAAATATTACTTATTATTTTTCAGGTATTTCAGTCCCCTTCAGTAATGGAAGAGATTATGTTTGTCAGTCTTCCAAACTGCATCTCTTGATCAGCTCACTAATATAACCATCCCTTTTGGCATTAATAGACAGCAAGAACAATTTTTCATCAATACTGTGTATATTTAAAAAGGCAGACTGGCACTTACTAAAACAAGATTCAGTGATATTGTCATGTAAGTTACAGACAATCCCTGATATAAAATACTTTCTACCATCACAATAACTATATAGAATTGCGCAGCAGACTGCTGTACACAAATAAATAATTTGCTTACATAAGTGGGTTACACAGTGGTGTAAGAATAACTAAACCAACATCCATTTGCTCTCTCTAATCTTGGGAATTCATTATTCATGTATTTACTGTTGCTTCTAGCTCATGTATTTACACTGTAGCTTTGAGAGATGCCTCTTCAAAAGTCTTCAAGGAAAAAAAAAAGAAAAAGAAAACTAAGCAGCACTGCCTCTACAAACGATTCTGGCCCTGTACAGTCTGTTTTTTTCAAGGTTTAAAAAAAAATAATTTCTGAAAAAGTTAACCACTTTGTGGCTTGGAATAGAACATGACCAAGCCCTGACACCTGGTCTCAGATCAGATGCACCTGAGAGACCGTTCTGAAACAAGCCACAGGCAATTTATGAAATCAGTAAGAGCTCATGGAATCACAGAATGGTTTGGGTTGGAAGGGACCTTTAAAGGTCATCTTGTTTCACCCCCTGCCATGGGCAGGACACCTTCCACTAGCCCAGGTTGCTCCAAGCCCCATCCAACCTGACCTTGGACACTTCCAGGGATGGGGCAGCCACAGCTTCTCTGGGCAACCTGTGCCAGGGCCTCACCACTCTCATCATAAAACTTTTCTTCAGACTAAACCTACCATGTGCCCGTTTCAAACCATTATCCCTTCGTCCTGTCAGTACAGGCCCTGGTAAGAATTCTCTCTCCATTTTTCCTATAAGTCTCCTTTAAATACTTGTTAAGGAAACTTCCCTGTACAACCCGTCCAGGAGCTCCCCTGTCAGTCACCTGAGCTGGCACCAAGGCCCCTGCACAGCTGCTCACCCCACACACACAGTCAGAGTTTCCTTAACAGCTCCACCCCAGGTTTCCCAGAGCAGTCTCAGACGTCCTGATCCTTAAAATAATTTAATCTTGGTGCAACAACAAAATAAAAACCCAAACTGGTGCCTCTGAGGAGAGATCCCCTACAAAGGAACCCCTGGGCTTTATACTCTAAGGGTGAGAAAGTCTGGGGGTTGTTGGCTCCTGTTGTGTCTCGGAGTGTCTCTCACCTGGCTGGGCCACAGGTCCCTGTGACCTTTGTTATGCAAAGGGCTGGCAGTTCACAGCTTCTTGCCTGGTTCTCTGGCCACCCAGAGCTGAGCCTGCAGCTGGCACTGCAGTTGCACCCCAAGCTGCTGGCACTGATTCCTCAGGATACTGGAAGGCCACAGTGATGTGCTCCTGGAGCCTTCTCTTCTCCAGGTGAACACCCCAGCTGTCCCAGCCTGGCTCCAGACAGCCTGGCTCCGGAGCAGAGGAGCTCCAGCCCTCAGAGCATCTCCGTGGCCTCCTCTGGACTTGCTCCAGAGGAGCTCCCCATATCTGGAGGCAGCTCTGCAGGTGGGGGGCAGAGGGGCAGAATCCCCCCCTCCCCTGCTGCCCACGCTGTGGGATCAGCACAGGACATGGAGGGTTTCTGCATCCCAGCACACACAGACAAGGCATGTCCAGCCTCTCACCCACCAACATCCCCAAGTCCTTCTCAGGACATTTGGGAGTTATGGCAAATCAATAACCAGATTAAGAACTGAGTCCAAAACACATGTGCTCAAACCCAGGGGCAGGACTTTGCACTTGGCCTTGTTGAGCTTCATGACGTTCACAGAGATCAACATTAGACAGAACATTAATGACTGCTCCCAGAGGAAAGAGAGATCGAAGGTAATTCTCTGTCCCTAACCGGCCAGACACAAGCCAGGTCTAGTCCAGACATCATACATCAACACTAACTTGGCCCTGTGCTCATGATATCAGATCTTTTAGGGAAGTCCAGCCTTATTTCAGCGTTTGTCAGCTCACAAGTCAAACATCACCAGTACAGGGACCAATGCAGACTGATAACTGTCCATCATCTCAGAGCATGGGCAAGGGGTCATGTCTGTCTGCACCCACCCACCCAGACTTCCCAAAGAGTCTGTAATTTTATGAGTAGGGGAAGATTATCTTCCAATATGAGGCAATTTCCCCCCAGAAAAAACTCTCAATTCATCACTTACAAGTTGACAGAGTATTTAAATTACAAAATAAATAGCTTTGATTTGTTGGGTTTGAATTTTCTGGGACTTAGGTAGGGAACCTCGAGACTCCTATTGCTGCAAATGACAGTGGTGAGCCAGGACACCTGCACATACATCACAAGACAGTCATCAACGTTCAGGAAAACAAAAAAGCTATTCTGTCTTTAGGGACAATTCCTTAAAAACTGCTTTTATGCTGTCACAATATTATCAGCACAGGTAGCATTTAAGGGAGGCTTATCACGACTGGGTTTGGAGCTGCTACAGCAACCAGCCCCCACCTCCAGGCACACCGTGAAATGAGGTTTCTGCCCGCGTTGCCTCAACAGTGCCCTGACAAGACTCGACAGCTACCAAAGTAAAAGCAGAAGCTTTTCCTAAAACCTCTACCTATAAGAAACGTTGGCTTTTAAACCTGAAATTGTTCAAAACAGTCAGCCCCAGAAAAAAAGAAACAGCACAAAACTGTGCTGTGCTACAAAAAGATGGTTAGTGACTAAATAAATACAGTCTCCTCCAAGTAGTAAAATAGACAGAGTAAAAACCTGTTTGAGTCCTGCCTCAGCCAAGAGGGCATGGAGCTGCGGGCCGGGCCCGCGCTGCTGGGCCGGGCCCGCGCTGCTGGGCCGGGCCCCGCGGGGGTCCCTCGGCCGGGCCGTGGCCACCCTTCGCCGGCCCAGAGCGGGCCCCGCGCACCCCTGGGCCCGAGCGGGCAAACACGGCCAAACACTCGTGTCCCGCCGCCACGTTCGCACCCGTGGGCGGACCCGCCCGCCCTCGGGACCGACCGCCGCGCACCTCCCACCGATTGCGACCGACCCGCGGCCGCGGGCGCGGCCGGGCCCGGCCCAGCCGCGCCCCCCGCCCGCTCTCACCACAGGCCGCGGCCGCCCCGCGATGCTCCGCGTTACCCCGACAACGAGCGGAAACTGCCGAGCGAGGCCGAGGAGCGGCGGGAGAGGCCGAAGACTCACGGAGAGAGGCGGAAAGTGCCGAGGGCGGCGGGTCCCGCGGCGGCCCCGAGCGGCCCTCCCGGAGTTCGGCAGCTCTTTCAGAGATTTTTTTTTTTTTGGGGGGGGAAAGGGGTTCGGTAACTTTTTAAGTTATTGACCGGGTTTTTCTAGTAACATCTAAGTGAAGACACCCCACAAAGCCTTCCTGCCCCTGCCCTCGCACCACCCTGCACCTCCTCACAGAAGATGCAGAGTTGGAAGGGACCCGCAAGAATCATCGAGTCCAACCCTCAGCCCTGCACAGGACCATCCCCAGGAGTCACTCCCTGTGCCCCAGAGGATCAGCCAAACCCTCCTGGAGCTCTGGCAGCCTTGGTGCTGTGCCCACTGCCCTGGGGAGCCTGGTCAGTGCCCAACCAGCCTCTGGGGGAAGAACCTTTTCCTGACATCCAACCTGACCCTGCCCTGACACAGCTCCAGCCGTTCCCTGGGTCCTGTCCCTGGTCCCCCCAGAGCAGAGCTCAGGGCCTGCCCCTCCTGAGGAAGTTGGAACTGCAGTGAGGTCTCCCCTCAGTCTCTTCTTCTCCATCTGAACACACCAGGTGTCCTCAGTGTCTTCACATGGCTTCAAATCAAGACCCTTTCCCATCTTTGTTGCTCTCCCTTGGATGCTCCTCAGCACCCCAAGTACAACCCAGGTCAGGTACAGCCCAGCCCTTGCCCACACTGGGCCTGCAGCCAACCCTAACAGCCAGGTTTACCCAACACCTTCAGAAGAGGCAATTCAAGACCCAATCCCCACAGCACTGTCCAGTCTAAAGTCACTTCTAATTCCTCTGAAGTCTCAACACTTCTGTGCAGATGAAAAGCAGCCACACCTGGTACACCTGTGACCAGCAGCTCCTGCGTGCTCTGAGGTTGGCTGGCCACATGTAACATGTAATTTATGTGGTATTTATCACAGTTTCCTTTTACAAATATGCAGCAATTATTGGGACTCTGCTGGGGGAAAAAAAAAAAAAGGCACCCCAACTTGTAGGAAGTAGGAAAAAGTACTGGGTGGGAGGCACACTGCACTGAAACACAGTGTTTCTTTCAGAATTACGGGCAGGCTTCAGGTAGAGAGGGAAAATACTGACTTTAGACCTTACTATAAGCCAGGAAGACCCATAACCAGAGCAGCAGAACTGACAAAATCCTGTTTCCTGGAGCTTTTTATCTTCTCCTGTGCAGCTCTGACACAGTCATTTATGGCATCTCTTCAGGGTGGATCCTTGGACATGCAATAGCCCCCTCAGGTCACTCAGGTGCCACTCCTGAAGCAGAGTCAGCAATTCATCTCTTGCCTCTGCCCATCTGACTGTTCTCACAGTGCCCACAGAAGCTTTGAGATCATGGCTAGGCTTCGTGAACGAAGATTTGGGAAGGGCTCTACCCACGTTTGTTGCAAGCGCATTGGTGGCTGAAAAGGCCAACATGAGACAGGCATGTCCGGTTGCAAAAGGCACAGCAGAAAGACTCCTTAGGTGGTAAATTCTGCAAGGCACGATTCTTTCTGCGTTGCCTTTTCTCCTCAAGAGTGATCCTGTGTGCTTTCTCAAAAGCATCAGCAGCATTATAGATGGTGTGTCTCCAGGCCTCCCGATTGGAGGCCAGAGTAGACCAGTTATGGTGGTCGATATGGTCAAGGCTGAGATGTTTCAGGGAGTCCTTGTATCTTTTCTTCGGGGCTCCTCTCTTGCGGCAGCCGGTGGCAAGTTCACCATAAAGCAAGATCTTAGGGAGGCGGTGGTCCTTCATCCTGGAGACGTGCCCTGCCCAACGCAGCTGTGTTCTCAGCAACGTGGCCTCAATGCTTGTGACTGCTGCTTGTTCAAGAACAGATGTATTGGTCACGTAATCTGACCAGTGGATGTTTAGGATTGAAAAGCTTTGAGATACCAGACTGGAAGTTGAGGATTTGGGCAGACCATGTGCAGATGCCTTGTTTTCTCAGACAACCAGGCTAATAAGGAAACTATTGCAACTACATAGTGCAATCGAGTCAGAAATACACAGCCAGCTGGAGCATCAAACAATCATTTAGTTTACCATCCCTTTCTGGGCTGTAATAAAAATAATCTAAATAACCCACTGACTGTCTCTGCTCAAGTGACCACTTTAGAGCTCTCAGAATTGGCTGGTTCACTGTTACACAAAATTTTGCCCAATAACTCAACTACATATCCCTACTTATGCAGGCTTTTAAATTTTCCTGCCCTTCAATAATCAACAGAGAAGCTCTGCTTCTATCCTAAACAGACAAATGAACATGGCATCCTAGGATCCTAACATCTTCCCTCCTGAGTACTGCACTCAAAGAATCATATAATCTCAGAACGGTTTGGGTTGGAAGGGACCTTAAAGATCATATAGTTCCAATGCCCTGCTACTGTAAAAGATGCCTAACAGTTGCTAGTCCCTAAAATCCCAGGACAGGCTGCAGCAGTGCAGCTGCACACAGTGCATTTCCTCCCCTCCTCTAAGGGCTTGACCTCACAGAGTGAGAGAAAAGTAAATTTGCATGACTAGGTGCTTCCTATTCTGCAAGCAATAAGGGATTAACAATAGCAGCCTGTGCTTCCATTGAAATCTTCTTACTTGCATGGGAAAGAACTGCTTTAGCAACACAAAGATCATTTCAGATCTTTTGCCAGAATAAACAATTTAGGAGCCTTTTAAGAACAAATTAATTATAAATGAAATGTAGTTACCTAAAAGGAAAATACAGAACAGCATCCACTTTACTGGTAGCTTTTACATCTAAGATCTTTAGAAAAGTATTTCCATGTTATAATTGGTGATTATCATGCAAATTAGATGCAAAATTAAAAGCATCTCAACATAAAGTATTAACTTTTTTCTTTCTGCTGGACAGTTCTGCCTTGCTTGCTCTATTTCTAATAAACATGCAATGTGTTATTCATACCTTAAAATACACAGGCTGTGAGACGAATCCTAGTTAATGTTCTTGTTTGGCCTAGAAAACCATGGCAACAAACACCGGAAGACTATTTGCATTTTGTAGCTGTGCAGGTCTGTCAAAGTAGAATAGTGGGGAGGGCCTGTGATCAAAAAAGAACAAATGGAAGTTCAAGTGTCTTTTGATGTCTCGCCCTACCCCCTGCCTCTCAGCTCTTGTCCAATTCCTTTTCAGTCAGCCTTTCTTTCACAGACATTTACACACATGAGCAATTTCACACCTTAACAGTCCACCAGAGGCAGTGGGGCTATTCAAGCATGGAAAGTTATTTACATGCAGAGAGAATAGAAACTTTCAACTCCGGAGCTGAAGGTAACTCCATGTCTCTCTACAAAAGCATCATGGAAATACATGGCACTAGAGATGCAAAACCCATTGCTTCCTGACTATACTGTTGAATTTATCCTGACTATATTGTTGAATTTGGTTGTGGTCAAGCCAAGGAGCAAAAATAAACCATATAATCTTGTGCCAGATTATAACAAAACCCAAAAAAAGTAGATTTAAATACAAAGTATTGATTTAAAAAAAAAAATTCTCTTTATAGCAGTACACTTAGTTACTCCCAGAGAAGTTTTACAGCATATTTACAGTTTATGATGCAGAGCCCAAGGCATGTTCAAGTTTAGTTCACCATTACAGTTGAAAAACTCTCCATGGGAGTCCAGTCTTCCAGAATTTAGATACCATCACGAGGTTCAAATAGCTATGACTTTGATTTCTAAGTTTCAGCTTACAAAGACTTTCCTCAGAAGAGAAAACTAAGGCATCCTTTCCTGCTACGAGAGACACAAAATTTAAAAAAAAAAAAAAAAAAAAAAAAAAGGGAGGGGCAGAGCACCGAGCAGCGCAGAGAGAGGGGGGCGGGCGGGCCGGCAGCGCGTGGGGAGGGGGGAGGAGAAGAAGGAGGGCAGCGCCGACCCCGGGTAGCGCCCAAAGGCACAAAGACAGCGGAGCAACACCAAACCCGGTGTGCGAGAGCATTTCTTCCCCCGGCCGCAATAAATACCCCGCCGTATGCAAATCACTCGCTCGCTGACCAATCGAATCCGGAGGGCTCGGCTCTGGGGCGCTCGATTGGTTTTCCCTTTAGCCAATCAGCACCCGATTCACGCGCCTCGCCCCGCCCCCCTGCCTTCCCCGCCCCTTCCTTCGCTCGGCGCTGTCGTCACGCGCCCCGCGCCGCGCTCTGTGTGGCTGGCGCTGGCGCCACAGCCCCGCCCTCCGGCCTCTCTCCCGCCCGGAGCGGGCCAATGGGACGCGGCGATCGGGGCGCTCCACGGGGCCCGCGCGCCGTGGCCCCGCCCCTCGGCCAGGGCTGGGCGAGCAGGAAGCGGAACCGCCGCGGCTCTGGCCCGGCCCGAGCCCAGCGCGGCCGCGCCCGCACGGACGGAGCCAGCCCGGCACGGACGGGAGCCGCGCCCGTGGGCAGACGGCGGAGCCGCGGGGCGGGAGCAGCCCGTGGAGAGAGGTCGGCCCCACGGCCGCCAGCAAAGCTGGGAGGGCCGCTGGGCTCGGCGCCGGCCGCCTCCCGAGCTGGCGGGTCTGGGCGCAGCCCGGGGGTGCCTGGGGCTGAGGGAGCCGGCGGCGGAGCCAGAGTACGGAGGCTGCGTGGCGGCGTTGATGCGGCAGGTGAGGCCGGCGCGGGGGGACCGGCCCGGCGCCGCTCTCCCAGGGCGCGGCGGCGCTAGGGGGACGCGGCTCTGCGGCTCCCGTGGGAGGGAGCGGAGGGACGGCCGAGAGGTGTGGAGCACCAGAGCAGCGAGGCTGAGGAGGTTTTCTCTTCGGGAGCAAGGGGAACATGGTGAAAACGAAAGGAGAAAGCGGCTGAGACGGGGACACTGGGCTTAGGGCGCTGCCGGAGGGCTCAGGCAGAACGCTAGAAGGAGCTAGCAGTTGGGAAGTGGGATTTGCTACTCTGGTAAGGAAGCGTCCCCAAGGAGTGTGTCTTTGGTGTCCCCCAGCTAATCTCTGGGGGATGCCTGTGGGTGTATTGTTTAATTTGAGGCAATAAAGCCAGGCTTGGAATTATTTAAGCCTTGCTTACATGAAGTTTTCGAGCATAGGCTGTCAGAACTGTAAGAATTCTGTCCTCAAAATAATGGGAAACACTGCAGCTTTTGGTGTATGGAGAATCAGTCAGTAACTAGGGACCTGTCAGGTGAATAAATAACCAAGTTTCAATAAGAGTTTAGATCCACAGTTCAGATCAGTTTATTGAGCGTTTGCGAAGAGAGGAACCTTGCCCAACAAAATTCTGGATCGGTAAGTTCAGTGGTTTAGCTGAAAATTAGAGGGAAAAGTATAATTTTAAAAGTAGGAATACAACCCATAAAGAGTAACCTCACAAGTTTGTAGGCCATGTCAGGTTGATGCATCTTCTTTCTTTTGAACCTCCTTATCCTGATGTCAGCCTAACCCGTAGTCATTCCAATGTTTGCGATATTCAGAATTTTCGTCTCCTATTGGTTTTTATCTTTCCCTTGATGGAGGTTGGATGGTGGCTCCTGCCTTGGTGACAAGGCAGCTGCATCCCAACTGCTGCTCCTTGCTGGGCGCTGTAAGTGGTTCTTTCTTGGAGGATGACTTCTTTTAGTTATGGTGTCAGTAATATTTCTACACTCTTCAAGGAAAACCCAAACAGTTGTTGGGTTTTAACAGATAATGTGGTTTAATGCCTTAAGCTTGCGTGCATATCTCACGCTTTGTTCCAAGTATTTGAAAAAAAAAACTTCAGAATTGAGAGGATTTGTGAAGCCAGCACAGCGAGCGGTCATCCCAGCAGCTGGCCTGAGCGTCGGGTTCGGGGTGGAACTTGAGAGATGCCTTGGGGGAGCCCAGGGATGCTCCCCTGGCACACGAGGGTTCAGAGCTGCCCTGCTCGGGCGAGGTCTGGGCGAGGCAAGGGCGCACAGGCCGCCACAGGTGCCTCCGGAGTTTGTTGCCCTCCAGACTGTGGGGGGGAGGGGAATTAATGAATGGGGTGTCATTAATTATCCCCCCGCGCGGGCGGCGGCCGGGGGTGCCGGCCCGGGGAGCCGGTCCCGCTGACAGCCCACGGGGCTGGCGCTGCCCGGCGGGAAGGAGCGAGGGGAGGTGCGGGGTGGGGGCGGAGGGGAGCGGGAGCCTCGGCCGGTCCCAGTCCCAGACACACTCTCACACACACACACACACACACACACACACACACACACGCACACACACAGAGAGAGGAGGAGAAGCCGCCGCCGCATCCAGGAGCATGGATCCCCCCCCCACAGCGGGCCGGGCAGCGGCTCCGCGGTGAGGAGAGAGGGCAGCGAGCCCCGGGTCCGCCCCGGGGGGTGCGATGGGGCAGCGGCGCTGCCCCGCTCGGCTCTGCCGGGCCGGCGCTGCCGCTCCCCGGGCACCGGCCGAGCGCTGCCGCACACCCGAGTTTGGCCGGGCGGATTTCTCGGCCGAAGGCGGCCCAGAGCCTTTCAGGACAGGGCTGGGGGGCTGCCGGGGGGACCCGGCTGCCGTTTGGGCCGGTTTGGGGAGGGTTGCGGCGGGGCTTTCCCCCTCCCGCCTTCGGCACAGGTTGTTGGGTCGGGACAGCAAACGAAAGGGGATTTAGTAACAAACAACGGCGGCCATGTTGAGAGGAATTTCTGCAGCTAAACTTCTCCCCTCTCAGCCCAGGGGTTTCTCTGCCTCCCCGGGGGGCTCCCCGGCCTGACTGTGTGCCCCCCTCTTTTCTCTCTCTGCTCCCCCGCAGGATGACAGTGAAACTGGGAGAGAGCAGCGGGGAGGAAGGGGTGAAAAAGCTGGGCAAAAGAGCAGGAGGAGATGAGGAGTCCCTGGAAGAAGAAGGGGCAGGAGGAGGAGGAGAGGCAGCTCCAGGCAGCAGCAGCACAAAGAAAGAAGAGAAGATCATTAACAACAACACTACCAGCAGCCCCCCACCGAACCCCAGCTTGTCGCCGGCCCCGGCCTCCCTCCAGCCCTCCCACAGCCAGGACCAGCATCATTTTCTCAGGTCCAGCGTCAGACCTCAGAGCAAGAGGCTGAAGAAGGATTCCCAGGCATCCTCCTCGGTTGGCAGCAGCACTGCTGGAAAAGGCAAAGGTACAAAAAACATGAAGGCAAGAGGGGTAGCAAGGAGGGGAGGCACCTGTGGGGCTATGGGTTGTCATTCTTCTTCTGTGGATGCCATCTTTTGTTTGGTTTTGGGAAGGTGTTTTGGGGCTTGTTTCTCACAGTAGCTGAAATCTTTTGTGTCCCAAGGCTTCAGCTTCTCTGCTGCCCACTGCTCTCTCTGCACTTCCAGAAATGGGGAGTCTGGATGTGTATGTGGGGAAGGAAGAATTCTCCATTATTGAAGCAAATCTTTGATTTCTGCATTTCATCTCTCTCAAGTTTGAGGAAATGCCTGTATTTTGATTAGGAAATGAGACTCTAGATAGCTGTGTAATCAGGTGGCTGCACTCTGAATTCTGTTCTTAGATAATAACAAAACATTCACTAGGTGCTCCTTAGCAAAGGGTAAAAAAAAACAACCCATGGGACATTGGTGATTTACCCCAGTTATTTCTATGATCCAAATAACTATTTTGGAAACAGCTATGAAATACATATATTGCCGTATTTGTTTCTAAGGTTTGGAGAGTCCCATGTTTCTGTTTCAGAACAGTTCGGGTATTTCAATGTAATTTGAGTTTATGTTAAGATTGTTTTGTATACATCTGAATGTCTGTAGGTGCAGACATACACGCACCTGCTTTTTCACTTAAGCATTGGAGACAAGAATTTGATTTTTTTCAGAGCTGTTTCTAACTTGAGTAGCTGGAAGGCAGCAGGGATATTTGAATATCTTGGTGCTATAGTGTGCTCAGCAGTGACTGGATGACATCTCAGCACTGCAGTTGAGCTGTACTTGAGCCTAAGTTTGGATACCTTATGCAAAAGTACTCAAGTGTTATTTTCCATTAATTTTTGAGAAAAACAGCACTCAAAGATTTCTTCAATATTTGAAATAATGAGGTTTACTCTTGTCTGCTAAATTGGAGTATAGCTCCATGGAGCATAACTATGTCCTGGAGGTTATCTCACTCTGTTCCATCACAGGGTTGTGCACATGCTGGGCATTAAGTAAGCATTACAGTTATGATAGTTTTGTGTTGCAGTAATAAATCAGTGCAAATTGGGATATTTTGGTTATTGTGATATCACAAAAAAATTCTTGAACTCCGTTGCTTGACAGTTTATATAATTGCCTAAAGTATTTTTGAATACTGTGGTAAGTCCTCTTTAATCTCTTGAATGTTAAGTGAAAACTCTCTACGTGGTGTTGGAGGACAGAACAGAAAGGCCTATGTAATTTTTTTCCTAGTTACATGAAACCAAATAAACAGATGGAATACCCAGGAGTGTTTAGCTTCAGATAATTATTTCCAGGGTCGTAAATAGTATTAGATACAAGGAGGTGTTTCTTTGAAATGCATCTGGTCCATAATTGACAAGTTGAATATATCCACTTGAAATTATTCCATTGCTTTGGAAGCGTATACACGTGTGAACAAATACATGGGTCTTTGTGTAAGTGTTTATTCATGTTTGTGTGTTCGTACGTGAACATTCATTTCTAATTTTAGAGCAGCAGAACGATTTTTAACTAGGTGTATCAGTAAAATAGAAAAGGAGATTTCCTTCATTTTTGCAATTCAGACTCCAAAACCACCCTAATAAAGCTACATACAGAACAGAAAATATTATTTCAGTAATCGGTCACAGATAGCGCTTGTAATTGCTGTACCTGGCTATGTTGTGAGCTTTGGGGGAACTTCTTAAATCATCAGGAGTGACAGTTGGTGGTGGATTTGCGCTTTTCACTTCTGGAATTGTTAGACCAGCCACAGCTCTGCCTGGCCAGGTTTGGTGTGAATGTGTCAGATTGATTGATTTCTCTGATATGTTTGAGATGATAACCGTCAGATATTGGAGAACAAAGTCATGGAGCGGGATCCTCTCTAATTTGAGTTCTTTATGTTCAGAGATGCATAATGAGAGGTTTTCCAGGCTTGTCTGAATTCTCCACAGTGGAATGCCTTGTGATCAGAATTCATAGTGCCCTGTATTCTGAGTGAAGTGTCTCACAGAGCCAGCTTGGGATAGGGCAGGATTTAGGATAGGGTGGAGATTGCTAAGAAAGATTAGACTTAAATCTTTTCATTCACTGTCCCACCATCTTTCTCCTTTCTCTGTAAGTATAAAAATGATAAAAAGCTGGAACGCATGTGCTTTGGATCAGCTCTGGAAGCTTTTCCATTGTGTCACAATCAAGGTGGTGGCTGCACAAGTAACTCTGGCACTGGCCAGCAGGAGTGATCAGACCACACTTACACTTGGTCCAGAGAAACCAGAAACTTGTTTTTGTTGTAGTCATTCAATAATGACACTTAAAATTTTATTGAAGTGATTCAACTTCTAGAACCTGTGCATTCTAGACTAAAAATGCTCTCACTTGGTAGTTTTTAAAGAGTGTAATCAGTGTGCTTAATTTCTTTCAAATGGTAGTTGCTTGTCCTCATCATATCTTCAAAAGAGTTTTGAAAATAGTGGTTTTTTCTATGTGTTGCAAATTTCTTTTTACTTTTGGCATTTGTGCTTTTAGGACCCTTAACTGGAGCAGACAAATTATTGATAAACTTGACAGTAAACTGTAGCAAGAGTTTGCCCACTCGGCAGCTGCTGACTTTCAGTTTTATCTTACTGTGGTTCAGGGAAAACTGCTCTTAATAATTCTCAAATTCTGCCTACTAGTGTATATAAACATGTTGCTAATCGTCAGATTGTCCTGACATACTCTTTAATTGTACCTTTGGATCCCGTCTCTTGCTTTTTGTTTACTGAGGTGCACTTTTGAGTTTAGGGCAAAAATTACATAGAAAGTGGTACAATAAAATAAAGTTTGAAAACTATTTGACTTCAACAGCCAATCCATTTAGAATTGCGGGAAGGTTTATCAAATTTCCTGCACGAATATCTAAATATCTGCCTTTTTTTTTTTTTTCGAAATGGTTATGATACTATTTTCAACTGTTGGTCATCTTTTTATTTTATTTTCAAGTTCATAGTCTACACCTCAACTGGTGTATGCCTTTTGAAGTATGAAGTGAGTCTTCAAGTGACTTGCATGAAACCGTAGGAGGAACTTGAAGGACTAGTGGAGTGGAGACAGTTTGAGAGTTCCAATGCAAGGGGGTTCATTGAGGGAGAAGATGCAGAACAAGTTAAGGTTGCTGAAAAAGAGGGATTGCTTGGAGTCCGCTTCTTCCATCCATGCCACATGGTTGCTGAGCACAGGTGTTAAGGTGTGCTTTTGTCCGTAAAGCCAGAACAGATGGAATACACGTGTTTAGGTTGTGGCCACTTTGGTAAAAGCCAGTGTGGGAATACATGGCCATCGTGTGCTGTGGTTGTAGCTTGAACTAGAGTAGAGTATTCCCATTTCCATGCTTTCATCCATTTTCTGAGTGCAGGATGAAGTCAGGAGGAGTAGCTAATGGTGATGAGCTGAAGCTTGAAGATGTGTTTCATGCTGTTGCTCTGGATTTATTCCTAAAATGTGCAGAATGGCTCAAAAAAGTATTTGCAAAAGTATTTGCAATAATAAGCAGCTCTTTCTTGAAAAAAGAATTATTCAGCTGAAAGCACTAGTTGAATTAAAACATTCCATTTTTTGGGATGGTATAGAACTTGGTCGGAAGCAGTCTAAGCACATCAAAGTTGCATGTCCCAGTAGCATGTGGTTAAATCAACTACTGCCTTTTCCTGTGGAGAGGATGTATGTACCAAAACACCTGATGTGTGTACTTACATTGTGTTTTATTGTATCTTCCCAAGTTCATATGTTGTAGCCTTCATTTGAGATGTCATTCCTCCAGCTTTATTTCTCTAGGACATGAATCACTGTTCAAGGACTATTGGTACAGTCCCTTGTTCTAACATTTTCCTGAATTCTGTCCATCTCGTTTGCACTCCGTACCTCTCTTTCCATCCTACCCTGACATGCTTTCATTCATTCTTTGCCCTCCCAGTTACCCCAGTTCTACCTTCCTCCCTTTGGAAGTGGCTCAGGACCAGGACTGTGCAGTATCTCAGCCCACAGCATAAGAGGAGGGTTTTCTCCTATGCCCTGTGCAGCAGGTACTGCACTCTGACAGGTACCTGCCTGCAGGGCTGCACAGCCGCGAGGTTTGGATGGAACTTCATGCTGGGCTTTACGGGTGTTTTCTAATGGAAGAGCAAGAGAATAATGATTCACTGGAGGTGGAGGAGTAAGCGAATGTATAATAAACCCTGTTTATTTTTTATAGCTCTGCTTGGTTAGCTTAGATAGTGCTGCCTTTCATACATTGTATATTGAACATATCCTGTCCAGGCAGAGGCAAGCCATCAGTATAGTTTTGTTAGGAGGCTCCTGTTGATAACTGACACTGGGTATGTTTTAAACACATTCAGCTATCTCTTGGTTGTGCTAATTTTGCAACTGGTAGGAGTTAGAGGAAGGTAGGCTACGTTTATCCCTGTAGGACAGGCACCCGTTGACCCTGAGATGAGCTCAGCCGATGAGAGCAGGGTGCCAGTAACACCAAGGTCTCAGGTGCAATCCTGGTGTGGGCCGCTCTCTTAAGAGTTGGACTCAATGGTCCTTGTGGGTCCCTTCCAACTCAGAATATTCTGTGATTCTCTGTTTCAAACTTTGGAACACTATATGCCGGAGCCATGCCACGAGGTATAAGCTGTTCTAGACCTGCCCTTCTCAGGACTTCATGCTGTGCACTGTAGAGACATACAGGGTAGAAACTAGCACTGAAAATGAAGTTTTGACTTGCGGGGAATGTGTCTATCTCTCTCCCTCTGTCATCTGCTTTTTCTTCTTAGCTACAATTGCTGGAGACAAAAGCAGATTGGTGCTAGCCTGCAGCTCTCTTGGGCTGTCCTTCTAGGGGCTTCACTTAAATTCCTACAGCACGCACTTTCTGTTCTTCACTGCAGTACCCAATGTAATATCTGTAATGGCTAGACAAGGGGCTCATTTACCAGCGATCAGAAAAAGAGTTTGTATGTTTGTCTTTGATGTCTTTTTCATTAAAATTGAGAAGTGAATGCTCTGTCGTGAGAACAGCAGAATGCATTCGAAGCTCCTGAAAAGGGCAGATCACAGCACCTCACCCAGCTCTGGTGGCATTGGATTTTTTGTTTTGAATGTATCTCGTACCATAGGAGAATGTTTTGAATGTATTCTCATACCAGAATGTCGTACCATAAGACTGTTAAGCTCTAATGCAGGTTTTTGACAATAAAATACACACTCGAAGCTGTTTTCTGGTGTGGCCTCCTTAATGGCAATCTTCACTGAAATCCTGTTTGAAGGTGATCTTGTGTAATTTAGCCTTGGTGTTGGCTCCTGTAGAACCCAAGAGAGAAGAAGAAAGAGTTTTCTGAAGAAAAGTTCCTGGCATGTTGCAAGTGTCCTGTACTTTTGGGAAGTGAGTTTGTCCTAACACTCAGCCTTTGGGCTGTGGTCTGCAAGAGTTTGAACACATTGTCTCCTTTACAAGGGCATTCCTTGATGGATGTTCCACCTACAGTGACTGGTGACTCCTGAGGAAGTTGAGATGTCATGAGCTAAGCCCGTGGAACACCAGTGAGAGAACCAGCCTATGTGTTGGGATAGATGGCTGTAGAGGGGATTAACTCTGGGGATTCCAGCTTCTGTGTGTGGAATCTGTCATAGGAGATATGAATTAGCAGGCCTGTAAGAGCTGGCATGGAAGACTGAGAAGCAAACACTTGAGATGCTACATAGAGCCTGGAAGAAGAACTTGTGGCTGTAGCCATGATACGACCCTGATACTGTCAGTGTTTCAGTTATTTGATACCTGCATGTTCCATTGTCATTTTCATATCAGACTCTTAAACTGCAGTCTTTGAATCCCTTTATATAAATTTTTGCAAGTGTTTACATTTTGCTTAGAGCTACAGAGGCAGCTTTTTCCACGGGAATGTATTTTGAGATGATGTTATACCAGTCATAGATAAATGAAGTTCTAATAATGGGGCATATAAATGGGTGAGAAGGCTGGATAAAAGGAATCAGTGTTTCTCTGAAACATGGGTGTTCTGATCTCTGATTTTGTTGGGGGTTACAGTTCAAATACCAACTACAAAAACATGATATCTTTGCAAACTGTGGGTTGAAAGCTGAGGGAAGATGCTGAGAACTTACGCATCCAAACGTCTGCCTTGAACTTGTACACCGATGCTGGTGCTCTGATGCACCTGGAGCAAAGGGAAGGAGTTGTCATGGCTGTCATGGTGTGGATGTCCACGCCAGTGGCTGGGTGATGCAGGATGAGTAGACAGGGGGGGAAAGTCCAGCTTGTCTTTGTCTCTTCTGCATGTTCTCCTTTTTTTATAAATGATTTTACTTAGAACAAGCACCCGAGCAGGTTGTTGGAGTGAGCCCCCTCCTTCTCCCCAGCGTTCTGCTGCAGTAATGGTATGGTTGGCCTTAGGGGACCTTCTTGTTTTAATGTGTTGCTGAAGTTTTAAATTGTCTATTGTTGGGAATTAATCATAGAATCATCAGTCATTAGTGAGGGGATGAAAGCTCGTTAGCTGTCCTCTAAAAAGAATCTCATACAGCAAGATTGAAATAATGAATTTATGGGGGGTAATTTGATGATGTATGGTTATTTTTGCTTTTGCCTTTCATCCTGAGTTGGTTTCTAATACCATGTTTTAGAATATGGTGCATTCCATTGCCATACCAAGATCCAGTGTACTCCAGGGTGGATTGGGACAACCCAATCATAAATATTACCATGCACAGAAGTAAGAAGGTTTGTGCAGAGGGGTAATAGAGCAAACCCCTTTGTTCCTGGAATAATTAATTGGCACATAAGATCTCTGTAGAAGTGATATTCAAATTTTTAGATCTTCATATACAATACTCTGAACAATTGCCTGGATGGTAATTTATTTGTATTTAAAGCAAAAAAGATTCTGATAAACTTCTCAGCACTACAGTTTGTTTCGTAGAATAGTCAATGTACATAAAGGAACAACAGGTGAATTATGAGTTACGTGTCCTGTGTAGAAGTTGAATCAGTATCAGTATCAGCATGTCCTCAACAGAACTCTTCAGTCCATCTTTTATCTACACCTAAAATGTAAGTGGAAATGTACTTAACTTTAAATTCTAATAAGACCAGGAAGCCATCACTGATAGATACTTCAGCTTCTTATGCTTTTTAATAGTGAAAACTTCATATGTACCAAATGCACTGAACAGTCTTCAGAAAATCCTTGATAAGATCTGATCTTTAGGCAGACTTAGGATTTGACTTACTTGAGTAAGTATTAAAGAAACCCCCCAAACAACACAAAAACCCCAAACAAAAACCAACCACCCAACAAACAAATGAACCCCCCATATCCTGCATTCATTTTTCTCCTGAAGGATTTCTCAGGAGTTAGAGGGCTATGATCAGAGTAGTGACACTGGAATCTTGTAACTGACTTCTGATAAAGGACATCTTTTGTGTTGGGAGCTGGTATCAACAGGAAATGGGAGATTGAGTTTGGGGATTGATGTGTTTGAATTCCCTCTTCTTGACCAAAGATGTATATTCTCTGCCATGCAAGTTGTGATATTCCAATCTCACATTTGCAGAATAAAGAAGTGTCAGTTCTGTGTCTGTGTTGGTTTTCTTTTCAACCATCTGTTAAAGTGCTCAGTTTTTTCTTGTGGTTTCCTTTTTTTAAAGGATTTACCTCCTCATTGCCAGAATTAAATGGTTTAACTTTCACTTATTTTATTAGTGGCTGATGAAGACTTTAGAAAGTAGAGAAGCTGTTTACTTGAGAATTTGTTTTAAGTGCATTTTCTTCTAGATATCTAATGGTTTTTCATGTCTTGTCTTACATGCTTCCCTGTAGTTACAATAATCCCTAAAAAGAAAAGAAACGTTAACCTCAAAATGGTCACAATATCATATTTTATATCAAGTAAATAGTTATTGTATGCCGGAGAAAAATGTACTTTTGCACACCTTACTCTCTTCCAGGTTTGATTTAAAATATTCTCTGCTACTGAAATAAACCAGCTTGTTTAGGATTTGGAGAAATATTATTTTGTCACCCAAAGGAATTACTTTCAAATTGCAACTGAATTGTTAGGGTTTACGTACAAGTCTTCCAAATCTCTAAAGCACACTGAGCCTGTCACAGCTGATTCTTCTGATACTCTTTTTTAAAATAATATTAGGATTATCAAACTGGGATATCTGGGTTCTTGAGCAAGATATATGTGTGTATAAAACATTGACTTTGTCAGTAAAAAATCTGCTTTGTGTAATTGAATTCGAAAAGATAACTTTTTAAGTCTAAATATGAAAGAGAGAATTGTGCCGATATGTATAAAAGTTGGGGAACTGGTTGGGACTGTTGTATTGTACAAGCTGGGTGTATAAGCAAATAAACCAAGGCAAGCCAATGTATCATGAGATAAAATATAAAACATAAAGGGCAGTAACTAGAGAAATGGAAAGTGTAATAGGCATTCTTTATAACGAGCAATGAATGTTAGTGTTAAACAACTTCTGTTTTATTAAGTACATGCCTGCACTGATAGGGACAGTCAAATCTTAACTAAATACTTCTTAATAAAATTGAAGATAATATATTTTGGAAATAGAAATTACTGGGAATGGTTACATTCTTATGGAAAAAAATGAGTACATTTTTGGGAGGTGTCCCTGGTTTTTGGATTAACACTCTGATAATCCGTTACAGTGTCAAACCAAGCATGATATTTGGTTTGTAGATTTTCCATCCCATTTTCTCCCTGGCCCTCTAATTGAGTAAACAGCAAATTCTCTCAGTTCCATTTGACATCATTCTGATTTTAGTATTTCCAATCTTCATATCTCTCTTCTGATTCATGTTCTTTGGGTGTCGATAACTGATGAAGGGACGACCAAGATGACACTTCTGTGCCTTTTAAGGAAAGCCACAGCAGGATTTGGGGAAGGAGAAGGGGTTGGGACTTGCCAGTCTTTGGGATAGCTTGAGTTATCCTAGATGGGCCATGTCAGAGATGGTGCTCTGAGGATCCTACACTGTGGATCAGATTGTGGAAATGCTGATCCATTGTGTGATGAACTAAAGCCAACATCTGTCAGTCAGTCCCTTACCACAGTTATTCCAGAGGCAAGAGGATCAAAACCAAAGACAAGGATGTGACATTACATGTATTTTCCTCACAGTCATGAGTTTGCTCTGTTGGTCAGCTCCCTGTTCAGCACTGCTCAGGAGCTCCCTGGGCTGCAGAGCAATGACTGCAGAGTACACCAGCATGCAAGTATCAGAGATGGTTGTCTGGTAGAGGTTGCTGTGCTGTATTCCTGCTTATTTCTGTTACTCCTGGAAATACAAAATTAAGCCATCAAAACCTTCCCCTGGCTTTTTCCTCTTCAAGATTTTATTTCTATAAAACCAAACTTTGTTATCTGCCTGATGTATTTCAGGTGAAGTACCTTGCAAAAAAACCCTGCTACAGATATGAGTGGTGAAAAAGGACTCATATATTGTACAAGCTGGGTGTATAAGCAAATAAACCAAGGCAAGCCAATGTATCATGAGATAAAATATAAAACATAAAGGGCAGTAAGTAGAGAAATGGAAAGTGTAATAGGCATTCTTTAACATGAATCCTCCTGTTGGTTTATTATTCACTGTTGTCGTGGTTTTTTGCAGCAGCAGATAACGGAGGGACTGCGTCTGGTGGCACATCGGGAATTCCTCCCAGCAATCCGGCTGGGAATTCCAAGTCAGCGGGAAGGAACCTGGGCTCCTCGACTGGAGAGAAGGAAGAAGGGAAGAAGGTCCGACGGCAATGGGAGTCGTGGAGCACAGAGGACAAGAATACTTTCTTTGAGGGATTGTATGAGGTACATGTAGAAGAAAATAACAAACTTAGATGGCTTTGGTTAGTCTGGATATTTCTAGAGAAGGTTGGTTCAGTGAGGTTGGCAGGAGCAGAAGGCACACTTACACATGAGCACTTCTGTGTCCATACAGTGAGCTATAAACCAGCTGTCACTCAAAGCCACATTTCAAGTGTCAAGTTTGTTGGTATTTTTTTTAAAATACACAGGAAGTATTTCTGAGTTTTATTAATGAAATTTTATAATAATTTCAGTTGTTTTTGAATTACAGTTTGGTTTCAAATGAGAAATAAATAAATAATGTCCCCATCTCAACTTCCAAAAGCAGCACACTTCTTTTGTAATAATACCAAACAAGAAAAGCTGTTCTGTTCTAATAAGAATTGTGTTTAGTCTTTGACCATGAAGAGGTTAGAGCCAGTTCAGTCCTAGGCCGAGAGACATGGAAAAGTTACATCATCTTGTCTTCTGTCTCATATGATGTATATGATGGATTCCTGCTTGTCCTGTTCCCGTGGTTATTTTAAGAGTATTTCTGTTATCAAACAAAGGTAAAAACGGATGCAGTGGTGGTCAGAACTTTGCACATGTGCATCTTTTTGAATTTTTGTTTTGTCATAGGCATGGTTCACATGTATATATTTTGTGGACAAAATGAACACT
Source organism: Lepidothrix coronata (assembly GCF_001604755.1). NCBI lineage: Eukaryota > Metazoa > Chordata > Aves > Passeriformes > Pipridae > Lepidothrix > Lepidothrix coronata. The sequence goes on along the minus strand of NW_016690204.1, from coordinate 293,400 downwards.
TAAACACTGGGTTTTTTTAACTCCTCTGACTTGCGGTAATATTCCTGGGAATTGTGAGTTTTTAAGTCACTTCACTGATTTATTTTTTTTGATTTGGGACTCTGTTTGGTCCCCCACTTCATTTATTTTGTGTCACTGCCTTTCAGAAGAGATCTTCACACTTTATATGTAAATCAGTTCTAACCTATTGTGAATACAAAAATTTTGTGATAGCAGGAGTTAAATGTAAGATCAAATCTTTTGGAACTCAAATTTTGTAACCATATCATGAAATGTACTGTAAATAAAAGTGCAACTGGTAAATATAATAGGTTTTTCATTCACTCTAGTTAGAAATGGTGGGGGGAATGCAGAGGAAAGTGAAGAAAGCTCAGGGAGAAAATCAGTGTTTTCAGTTCTGCTACTTAGCACGTTTTTGAGTAAGGTTGGATGTTTTGGGTTTCTGTTTAATTTCCTAGCATGCTACTGTTTTTATTTTGAAACTGTTAAAGAAATTCTAAAGTAATTAATTTGGCATCTATAATGCATTTTACATAAAACAAAGGAAACCAGTGTCATTCTCTGACATTTTCTGTCCTTCTCAGAACTGTCGAGTTCTGATACCTAAGAATTTTTTTTATGACCATTGAAATCCAATATCCCACAAAGAACCCCAAAGGCCCTCATGTTGTTTGAGTTGACTTATGAGGAGATCTATGTTTGGGGTTGAGTATTTCAGTTTGGTTTATTTATTCTTCAGCATGGGAAGGACTTTGAAGCTATCCAGAACAACATTGCCCTGAAGTACAAGAAGAAAGGCAAACCTGCAAGCATGGTGAAGAACAAGGAGCAGGTCCGGCACTTCTACTACCGCACCTGGCACAAGATCTCCAAGTACATTGACTTTGATAATGGTCAGTATGCACCAGTGTGGGCTTGGTATGGGGGCTGGAGTCCTGCCTTTTGGTACCGTCATGGAGGGCTAGAGTGGTGGAGGTGAGAAAACAAATACTGAGGAGGGTGCCTGTGAACACAGAGTCGTAGGACTAGAGAATGGTTTGGGTTAGAAGGCACCTCAAAGGTCATCCTATTCCACCCCCTGCTGTGGACAGGGACACCTTCCACTAGCGCAGGTTGCTCCAAGCCCCGTCCAACGTGGCCTTGGACACTTCTAGGGATGGGGAGTCCACGACATCTCACATCTTATTTTCGTTAGCATGGCCCTGCTGAGGTTCATATTTTTTGAAAAACGCTTTTCAAAACCTGATATTTGTGTCACTGCTGTTATATGAATTCACCACATCATTTATCTTTATTATATAATGCTGTAGAAAAGCCAGGTTCGAGGGAATGTTTTTGTATTCTCAGGAACACACCTTTGAGGAGAGCTGCCTAAATGTTAGTCAGGCATGAGTGCATCAAGCAACTGCACCACTCAGCACCACTTTGGAATTCTTGAGGGAAGTCAGAAATAAACAGTCCAGTAAAAGTGTAAATGGTGACATATTTGCTCCCACTTCAAACAAGCCTGAAATTATACCATTGGGTCAGTAACTTCCCCTTTCCATTCTATTCCCTCCTTCTGCAATTTGTTTAATGAAAAGGAAGTTGGGAAGTCAGATAAACTGCTGATGGTGTTTTGTAACAATAATAGTAACATATGATTGTTGAGAATGGATTTTTATCAAATCTGTACTATTTAGTAATGGGCAGTGAGGATTCAAGTTTGTCTGTGTGTGTGCCCAGATCTGAATAACAGGTTAAAGAAATCTATTTCAGTGACAAGATTTTACTAAGATCCAATTCTTTTGACTTCAAGGTGTCAAGAATGTCAGGTCTCCCATTAGCTTGTTGATTAAGTAGAAGTCTCTGGAGTTTTCCTGTCCTGATCGTATATTCTAAGTTGCAGAAATCATGGCAGTTTGTGATGATTGAAGTATTTGGTCTTTGAATACCTGCAAAAGTTTGGATAGTAAACTCATCTACACAGTTTGTGGCCAGAACCTCTCAAGTGAAAAATAATTCATTAATGAGAAATGGATATGTCTAGAAAGAAGCTGAAGGAATGCGAATGTAGTGTATGATACAGTCTGTTTATGAACTTGTCTGTTCCCGAGCTTGGGTTACGTAAAGGAGGACTTGTATATTTAAACCACCTGGCATAATGTGTTTTTATGAGTTCCTTCTTTCCAAAGCAAGGCAGCACTTTAAGATGAAAGAAGCCATTAGTATTTTATTTAAAAACAAAAGTTGCAGCAGACACAGTATGGAAGAATTTTTAAAATTAAAAGATGTCACAGAAGAGGTTAATCTGTTTTTTGGGTAACAAAGTTCTGTATCTGTGTGGTCTAGAATCTCACTGTCTGAAGGAATGTAAGAGCTAGTGCAGTAGTTTGGTAAGTTCTAGTTTTGGTAGAAATAATGTGTGCCTGGATTTTGGGATGAAATGAGTCTGCAGGTCAAAGGGGACTAAAGTCTTGATGAATAGACAAGAATATATATTTTCACCTGATTTGTAAACCACAAGACTGTTCTTACTGTTATAGATCTTTAGATCTATTAGCAGTAATGTCCATATCATATGTCTTGATGAGAAAGGACAAAAAAAAATCCCTTGTAAAGTTAAATAAAATGTCTGCAATTCTTCATGTAAAAATTTAAAATCTGGAATTTACATTAACTTGCTTAAGGTGCATTTGAGTGCACAGAAAATATTCTGTCTTCTGGAAAATCCAGACCTACTTCTAAATTTTCATATAAAAGAGTTCTGTATGCATTTCCTTGGGGGCGTCTGGACATTTCCCTGAGAATTTGTAAACAGTGAAGTGATCCTGGAGTTAGCTTTATTATGAATTTGCTTTATTTTGCATATTGAACTGTTGCATATTTGTTTAAATTCTGTGGAAGCTGCTTGTTTTCCTGTAATCTAAATTGGTGAACCATCCCATTCTGGTGTTTCTTGAATGAGAACTTAAGTTTTGCCTTCGGTGGGATGTTCGTCTCATCACTGAAAATACAAATGCTCTCCTTTTCAGGGTTGAAATGACTATCTTCAGCGTAGCTGTGTGTGAGTATCTGCAACCTGCATCTCACTGACACCTTTTCTGCTTTTCAGTGTTTTCTCAAGGACTGAAAAAATCTTCCCTGGAGCTGTATGGCTTAATCTGCTATGGGGAACTGAGGAAAAAGATCGGGGGATGTGAGTACGAATGACTTCAGGTTATTTTTACATGGTAGAATCACAAGTATCTACCCTTGAAGGTGGCAGTGTCTAGTTCAGTTCCACTTTTGAGTTCTTGAGAACTTGTGTTCATTTTATTCTATTGCTGTACTCTGTGGTATTGTTTCTTCATTATATGTAGTTTTATTTTTAGAGACCACCTTAGTCTGTTGCATTAGTCCCCTTTGATAGATTTCTTTAGCTTTTCCTGTCTCCAGAATGCAGTGCATGTATTGCCCATAGGTGACAGGTAAACACACACAGAGCTTAGATGATCTATTTTATTATTATTGAAAACTAAGCAATTAAATGTGTAAATTATATAATTTGCACCCACAATTATTTGTGCCTACACAGTCAAAATCTGGGATGGTGCCTTTCTCTGAGTTGTTTTCTAAATCTTTCCTCATGGAACCCTGAAGATGAAAAAGCATTACAAATCATAAGACTTTACTGATTAGCCGAGATGGGTTCTGACCTTGTTGACACCTTCGACTATCCCAGGTTGCTCCAAGCCCTGTCCAACCTGGCCTTGAACACTTCAATGAATAGGGGAACCACAGGTTCTCTGGGCAGTCTATGCCACCCTCATAATAAAAAAAACCTTCATTACATGTAGTTTAAATATCCTCTCTTTTGGTTTAAAACCATCACCACTTGTCCTGTTGCTGCAGGCCCTGTAAAAAAGTTTGTCCCTGTCTTTCCTATAAGCCCCCTTTAAGTAGTTGTTGTGCTGGGACCCCCGGAGTTGAAGGCAGCACTCCAGGTGGGGTCTCACCTGAGTGGAGCAGAGGGGCAGAATTCCTCCCTTACCTGCTGTGGTATCAGCCCAGGACATGGGTCCCATGGTCCTGATGGTTTCCAGAGAGAGCTCTGACATGACTGGCTTGGGGAGTGGGCAGAGGAACACACCCTGTGTGTGCCAGTCCATGCACATACACCTTTTTATCTGTGCATTTTTTCATTTGTCCCCAAGCTTTTTGTACATTCAGTGTTACGTCATAGTGCATCTTCTACATGTTTGTTTAATTTGTGAGACATGGAAAATAAAATACTTCTTTTTGAAGTTATACTAGTTGCAAAGAGAGAAGGACAAGAAGGATTCATGGGTGGACGTGTACAATTCCTAACAGGACTATGGTATTTGGCAGGGGTTTTTTTCGCTGTCCCTCACCGGGGATTGTTATCATAGCAGGTCGTGAACAAGACTGTTTTGGATGTTCAAACTGACTTTACTCTGTATGTTCAAAGATCTCCAGTGTGTTAATTCACCTTGGAGAAGTAATTTTGAACTGTTTCATGACAAGGCAGGTGCAGAGGCAAGGCACATTGCGTTGTCACCAGAAATCAGTGTTAGTGTTTCTTCCCTGTACCCACATCTTGTTTTACAAGCATCAACCGACCCTTCTTGCTGTGACTTGGAGTAAGCTTTCACACAGTCACCATGGCAATGCCCGCAACCTCTATACTTCTGTCTTTTTAGAACTTCAGGACTTATTTACATACTTTATCCACTGACAGTTGGAAAATTCTCATCTCCAAGACTAAATGGACTCGATCTGCAAGGCTCTGCACCCAGTTTATGAGAGGTCTGCTTTGCAGCTGGGGAAAGCAGTTTTTTTGTTTGTTTGTTTGTTTTTTTCCTTTTGTCTTTTTTTTCCTCATGTATTCACAGAGTCCCAGAAATAGAGATGAGACATGAAAGCATGTCAGAAATACTTTCAGCATTGCCAGAGGGAGGTTAATTGTTCGGTAAATAGATCTGGACCTTACTATCACATGAATCAAGTTACCAAAATGTCCATTTAAAAACTTGCTGTATAATGCACGGAGAAAAGTGAGGGTTACATGTTACGTTTTTATTTAGTTTTTTACTGTGTTCGTTGCTATGATGCTGTTTCTTGCTGCCTTAGCAACAGAGATTGAGCAGAAAGATGAAGCTTTTCTTTGTAATGTTGTAGTGTCAGATTAAAGCCCAGCATTTGAAGACAGCTGTAGTACCTAAACTAGGGTCATTTAATCCATGTGTAAAGTGTAATTTTCATGGCAAGGATCATGTAAAGCTTGCACGTTATGAAAGTGCGAACTTTTCAGGAAGGGTATGTTACAGCACATTTACACGTGTCAGTCTTCGGTGAGAATAAAACGTAATAGCTTTAAAAACCCAACAGGACACAGAAAAGGTCATGGCATTATGACTGTAAATCCTAATTCACTGTGTTATCCCATTTCCTGTAAAGGTATGGATGACAAGAACGCAGCTAAACTCAATGAGCTCATTCAAGCCGGGTAAGTAAGAACTTCTGAAACTCATAAAACTGAGCTGTTCACCAGCTTGACTGTTGTATTGGTCATCCAGAGTCTGGGGATGTTTCTTCATTTTGTAGAGCTACAGTTTGACGTTTTCCGTTCTTAGCTTGTTTTGTATTAGGTTTTTCTCCCCTTTTCCATGAAGCCATTAATTGTTATCAGGAAGAAATGATGGGTGAAGTTTAATAAAATAATTAAATGAGAATTCTTTACAGAAGTTATGTCACTATAACTATGTGGATTCACTACAGGGAATATGGAGTCATAGAATTATTTAGGTTGGAATAGACCTCCAAGATCATCAAGTCCAGCCATTACCTCAGCACTGCCAAGGCCACCACTGACCACGTCCCCAAATGCCACATATCTTGTAAATCCCTTCAGGGATGGAGACTCTAGCCTGTGCTGGTACCTGACCACCCTTTCTGTGAAGAAATTTTTCCCAATATCCAACCTGATCCTCCACTGGCACAGCTTGATGGTGTTTCCTCTCCTCCTGTCCCTTGTTCCCTGGGAGCAGAGCCCGCCTCCCTCCGGCTCCCCCCTCCTGTCAGGGAGTTGCAGAGCCAGAAGGTCCCCCCTGAGCCTCCTTTTCTCCAGGCTGAGCCCCCCCAGCTCCCTCAGTCGCTCCTGCTGCTCCAGCCCCTTCCCCAGCCCCGTTCTCTCCTCTGGACACGCTCCAGCCCCTCAGTCTCCTCCTTGCAGTGAGGGTTCATCTCCAAACCCTTCTGTGCACAGTGCTCATGAGTCCTGACTTTCAGATTTGAAATGGCTCCTCAGACACTGGGGAGCTCAGCCCTCCAGTCACTTCTGCATCTGCTTGACTTTGAGAACGAGTGTTCTCTTCCATTTCAAGGGAGAATTGCAGGATTTGGGAGTTTAGTCTGTGAGTCAATGTATTCATAGAAGACAGAAGGAGTGAGAAGTTGCTGTACTATTAGAAATGAGGGAATACCTGATGTATTTGCACATAAAATTTTTTGAAGTAGTCCAACTTTTAGAATTTATGTTTTTTGAAGTGAAATCTCTCTGAAAGGATACTGCTTTAAAGATTGTGATCACTCAGAAGGCATTGTTTTGTCCTAATCATGTCTTTAAAAGTGATTTGAAAACAGCATTATTTTCTGTCTGTTACAGGTCCCTTCTTACCTTTGGCATTATTGCTTCTAGGGTGCTTCACTGGAGCAGACAAGTTACTATGGAGTAAACTTGACTGCAGAGAGGAGTGGGAGTTTGTCCCCTCAGTAGCTGCAGACTTTTGACTTTACCTTGCATTATATGGATACTTGATGTTGTACCTTCCTGTTGTTCCCAATGGAGTTTCCAGAATCAGTTTTTTAGAGTCAAACCACCTTTCCTTTCCTGGGAGATGCCCTTTGTATGGTGTGTTTGTGTTGCAGGTCTTGAATATGGTTCTTAAATCACTTGTTCATTTTTCTGTTAACTGACGGGGTTTAAATTAGAAGAGAAGTTGCCATTTAGTTTGAGTTTTGTACAGTTAAGAAAATCTAAGCAGTATGTTTTTTCACATAACAAAATTATTCTTAAAGCCAATTACTTCTTCAAATTGGAGTTACCAGTTAAAATGGGCCTGGGATGAGCCTTTATCCACAGTGTCATGAGTATCTCTAGTTCAAGATGTCAGCAGTTGTTTCAGTCACTCTGTGCTGTACTGGAGAGTCTCTCTAATACTGGGTCATCCAAACAAACTAAAGCATAACAAAAGAGCTTGATGACGTTTTGTGAGCTGTAGCATCAATCTAGCACTTCGTATGATTCAGGCCTTAGTTATTCTAATTAATTGTTAATGAGGGCTGATGATTTCTGTGAAGTCTAGGTGCTTACTCTATAAGGCCAGTCTTGTTAAAAACCATTTTGAAAACAGAAGTCTTTGCATTTGAAAATATTAATGCTAATCTTCTACTCCAAAATTAGAGCGATTGTAACATTAACCAGTTCAGAAATAGTTGCTTTTGCACAGACTTTTTGTGTACAGATGGGAGGCACATCTTTGCTTCACTTTTTCTCCTGCATCGCTTACCTGTTTGGTGGGTGAACTTGATCAGCTGAAGAGGAGCAGACTGTGTCTTCATTACTACCTCTTGTCTGCACCATGTGAATTAATCCCCTGCATGTTCAGGACCTCATAGCTCCCAGAAGCAAACACATTGCATATATCCCAGTCGATTCAACTTCCCATCTTGCTCAGTGATGGTACAATTTTATGATCCCCCTCCCTATTTGTAAGCAGTTCTCAGTTCATAACGTGTTTCTTTCAAGCATAACACACTCCTGCTCTTCCTCTGAGTGCAATGCACTTTGTAAGGCTTGTCACTGTGTGGAAAGTTGTGAGGGAAAGTGAATCCAAAGTGATTAAAAATGGGGAATGTGAACATGCATTATCCTGATGATCTGCTCCTTAACTAGGTAAACATTTGCCTCATTTAGTTGGTGAGAGAGGCTGAGGTTGTGAGGAGCTACGTGGCAGTTTATTTGCAGGAGGGCTCCAGACCCTGGAGTTACACACTCTAATTCAGTGCTTGTGTTGCATCTCTGGTTTCTGTACTGATTTGATGGAGTGTGGAAAAACAGATGACCCTGTGAGGGACTCATAAGAAAACCATACTTAAGATCTTTGTAGCTGAGCTTATAACCCAGGTAGCAGATAAAAAGTAGTGCCTGAAAACTCAGATCTGTCTATGGTAAGTGCTGGCAAAGTCTTTGTGACTGTTGGGCTGTTGCAGTTCAGGCCATTTGCTGTTACACATCTCTGTACTTGTCTTTAGAATGTCAGTAACAGGTAAATGAGGCTGGACCACAGCCACTGGGACAGGTGTAGCTGAATAAATCGGGGGTCTCATAGATTAAGGTTTAGATATTTATAAACGCAAGGGGGAGATAAGAATTACTCTGTAACTGCTCTGAGTAGTTCAGCATACTCAGGTCAACGCTGGCCCACACCAGCTGCTTGAAGACAGGACCACTCTGTCCAGTCCTTTGTGCTAAGGTTTCTATTACAGCATTTTAATTCTACTACGCATTTATTACGTCATTGGGTTCTGTGATTAGGATATGTAACAAGAAACAAAGATTTATGGCACTATATCAGAACTGCTCAGTAACTAGTGTAAATAAACAAACTGATGCTTTTTTTTGTTTCATTTCTAGGAGTGAAACATTTTTATTTAAGTTAGTTTTGCAACACTTTACATTCAATAAAAACCTGTATATAAACAAATACAAATATTTTCTTGAGCTCTGTGTAAACATGTAGGATTTCTGGATAAGTTAAAATAAAAATCCAAACAAACTGCAATAAACACCTAAATAAAGAAGTACTGTAACTGTGCAGCAGTTAAGCACAGCACTGCTCAGTGTCTGGTAGTGTTTGTGGTTTTCCCCCCCCAAACTGAGAGGCTCTTTATAGCACAAGGTAAGAAAGACAGATTGGTTGCTTTGTCTGGTTCAGGTTCTGAATGTGCTTTGTGTGGGATGGGAGTGATTCTTCACTACCTTCTATTTCCTTGGGAAAGCTCTTTGGCTGAGGGGGCATCTGTAACTCCCTGAAAATCTTGATCATAAAATAGCAGTTCATCCTGAAAAATTAACGTATAAACCCAATCTTTTTAAGTAGGCAAGACATGCTCTTGATGTCAAGTCAGACTGGTAGTTCTGAATGCATAGTCAGTAGAGTAACTGTTTTTAAGATTTACCGTTTACTGCATTTGGAAACATCCAGGATCCAGGTAAGAGGAGAAAATAGGTATTTTGAAGCTAAGAGCAGTTCTGTTGCAGACCATTCCTCCTTTTTTCCCTTAAATTTGTAGAAATAGTCTTTTTCCAGCCTCCCAGACATGGATGGCAATTAGGAAGGTATAGTCTCTAAATATATCTACTTTGATAATAAGTTATTCTTTAGACTCTGCCTGGATTGCTTGAAGCTCATCATACTTAATGGAAAAGGGAATTAGGGGAATTGTTCCTGTCTCTCCAAGCAGAACACCTGAATCTGGAGAGCTGGGATGTTACTTCTACAGCATGAGGGAGCAATGGAAGTAAAAGGATGGATTGCTGTAGTTGTGGGAGAGTGCTGTAGTGCCAGGGTGAAAACTTCCATGAGAACTTGTCAGAGCTGTTTTGTCACATTTATGAGTGCTCTGTGTTTCTTCATTGACTGATCAGTGTACTTCGCTTGCTGAGTTCTGAACTGTGCCATTCACCCTCAGTGCTCAGGGAATGCAGCATTTCCTGCTCCTCTAGGGCTATCAGCAGGTTCACAGTTATTTGCTTTCTTCCAGTGCGATTTTTATAATACCTTTTCCATAATATACTTCTTTCGTGGCTTTTGTCCTAGGTTTTGGTTGGGTGGGTTGGTTTTCTTCTCATCTCTCTGCCCTTTAAGCACAGGTACAGATGGAGCCAGGAGTTTGTGATGCTGATCCACGTTCATTTGTGAGCTGCTCTATGGTGGTAACAGATGTTGGGTACCTGCAGCCCAAGGTGCACCTGAGCAGGTGGCAGACAAATTGAGCAGGAACAACTGCCAGGAATCCTGACTCAACAATAGATGCTTTATGACCAACTAGTTAGGCTCTTGAAGAGAGATAGAAAATGTGAAAAATTAGCAGCAGCACTTTTCTTCTTCCTCCTTTTCCTTGATCAATTAGCTCATTTGTTGTAGGTGGATCAAATGGCCTTCTGAGCAGCCAGGCCCTTTTTTCAGTCACCTTCCACTCATGTGATGGACCAGTTTCCACAAAGCTTGTCTGTTTTATATAGATGTATAAGTTACTCTAAAAAAAAATAATCTTTCTCTCCACTTGTACCCTTATATTGTCAAGGTAGTAACAGTAACAGTAATAATGACAACAACAACAATAAATGTGCCTTCAAGGGCACATCTGATAATAAGGAATTGCATTAGCTAAAATCAAGGAGGACAGTCAGCTCGCACAAGTAGTTCAAAAGAATTTGCTGTCTTAAAGCAGTATAAATTTGCAATTTAGAAAGCTGTCCCAGGGTGCATTGAAATTTTGGGTTATTTTCACTGGCTGTAGTGGGTTTTGTACGAGGCAATTATGAAACCTGTGTTTTTCACTTGAACAGGAGGGAACATCCAGGCATGGGCTTCACAAAGGAAATCACCCCAGCAGTTCAGGTTGCTGTAATGTCGTAGTGAACTCCTTGCAGGAACAAGGGAGACAGTCACTTGGGCATGTTGATGCAGCCGCATTGTTTTCTGTACGACTGTTCAGTCACATTCCCAGACTTTGCTTTTCTAGCAGTTGGGTGCATTTGTGCATCTTCTCATATCGGTGTGACCTTTGTCAAATTACTTACCGTGGGGACTGCATTACTGGTAGTAAAGTAAATGTAGTTTCATTGAATCCCTCTAGTTAAAGATACAAGGTATTTGGTGTGAATCCTGAGTATGTGTTCCTTCAGTGTAAAACTGAGTAAAATGGAGAGTGATTTCTGGGAACTACAGTAAAAGTTGAAGAGTTGTAGTCCTCAGCTGTTTTTTCAGTTATTGTTCTTGGAGGAGATGATAATAAGCACTGTACAAAGAAATGTAATGTGTAGCTAGAGTTTTTATTTGCTGCAAACTCTCTAGGTGCTGCTGAATCTTTCAGGATCTGTACCAGGCAGTTTTATACTGGGCAACTGCTTCTGACTGCTGGCTGAGACCAAAGTCTGGGCTCATGTAAAAAGGTGGAGATTCTCCAGCTAAAGATTCAGACCTAAGAGAGAAGTTGTCCTAACGCGGACCAGCTGAATTCAAGCACAGCAGAATTTGTAGTTGAGTTTCCTGTTTTTATACATTGCAATCCTTGTTGACATAAGTGAGTTTGGGTTCATACTGATTTGTCCTCACTTGTATTGAAATTGGGTTTATTTGCACATTTTAAAAAAAAGAGAGAGTGCTAGTTGATTAAGCTTGTTTTCAGAATATTTATTTTCTAAAAATGCTGATTTATTGATAAAATCATATCTACACTTTAATATAAGGATCTGTATAAGAGGATATGGAGCCTTCTATGTTAGGGCCGAGGCGCCCATTGCAATGCCCAGGAGGAGGTTTTACCTTTCATCCTTATCTTATGTCATTGATTAGATACCCACAAGGGTTTCTTACCCTTCTCTAAGAGTCTTTACACTGGCAGAGACTGACTGTTGGACTTGGTGGGACCAACTGTCTTCAAACAATTCCTGTTTCCAAGAATTCAGGTTAGGATTAAGTTGGAAGGAAATCTGCCCTTCCAGCCCTGGGATATTCTGAATCCGTCGAAGTTCACAGCTGAGTAAATGAAAGTTGTTCACTCCATCAGCTCCATCTTCTCAGGTCTGGCTTCACTTCTGCTGCCCTTTTGCAAATTTCCCTCTTAGCACCATAGACAAGTGCTCTTCCTACCTAACGATGTCTTCTTTACAGCATAGAAATATTTTCTAATTCCTAGAACTTCTTTCATTTTACTGCAAGGACTTGTGTTCGATCCTGCCGCTTCTATGCTAGCTGATGCTTAATGTTTCAAGTTTTGGGTAGTAATGCTGCCATTGGTAGCTTGGTTGGGCTCAATTCCTGCATTTGAAGTCCCTAAAAAGAAAACAGGAGTGATGGAGTGAAGAAATCAAGTAGTTCCACTGTGTGAAAATAAAAATGACCTCTGGCTTTTAAGGATCTTTGAAACTGCTGATCTGATACTGAAGCTAAATCATACTGTAAAAGTTACTTTGTTCAGGTTCCTGCACAAGCTCTTAGACCTCCTGACTGCACCAGAGGAGGTGGGGATATTTCCAAACGGAAAATGGAAATATGGAAAAATGGAAATTCAGACTTCTTCCCGTAATTAAGAGTCAGGAGTATAAAGGGGAGACTAAAACAAACCTACTTGTCTTTTATGAAACAGCTGTCTGTGTGGGTGCTCTTCAACCCAAGTAGCACAGTCCTGGTCCACTTATAAAACAGCAGTCCCTCCCTGAGTGGACAGCCCAGTGTTTCATGAAAGTCTGGAAGAAGAGGGTAACAAGAGTAGCATTTGCACAGTGAAAAAGTAAGGTGACAGAAAAGACTGAATGCTCTTGTGAACCTGCACTGCAGAGCCTTCCATTCCCGTGTTCATTCCTGTAGCCATGATTGTGTTTGGCTCTGTGTCCCTGATATGTCTGTATTCAGGAACTGTTATTACTGGTGCCTCTAAGTACTTCTCTTTCCATGTGACTAGGGCTACGACTGTTCGTTACAAAGGCAGAAACCTGCGTATCAAAGCTCCCATGTGCAGGGCTTTGAAGAAACTCTGTGATCCAGATGGTGAGTAAGAGATGCTGGAACATGGGGTGTTTTAGCAGATAGTTGGAAGAATAGAGAATGAGTGGGCTTGTTGTGGTGTGTCCATCACTGGCAGGGAAATTTGGGCTATTGCACATTTGTGCTGAGCATGGACGTGTCACTGTTGTCTGTCTTGGCCTGTTTGCTTGAATAATCCCAGTGACTTCAGGACCCACCCAGTTTTCTCACTAGCACACTAGATCAGCTCACTACTGCTTTACCCACTATACTTTCACTGTGTATGCAGGTTAGTCCCTTTTGCCAGTGAATTAGGAGCACTATGGTGTCTAGCATTAAGCATTTTCCATCTTTCTTTACCTTCTTCCATTCAGTTATGTGTGATTTCGTTTGTTTGTTTTCCTTCTCTTCCTTGTTCCCAAGTAAGTAGAATCAGGCTGTTCAAAAGGTCTGAAATACTGTATTTTTTCAAGTTTCCAACCACCTCATTTTTGACACTGCTTGCACAGCTGGAATCTCCAGTACCGCTGCAGTGTCCAAGGATAAGAATAAACACATTGGAACAGAAGGTAATTAAGGAAGCAGGCTCCAGTGGTGAAGTTGAGCTGCTGGCTTGTCTGTAGGTGATGCTGGTGTCTGGTGGATTTTATCATGTAACTGAGCACACAGTGTTGTGACTGAGTTGTCCTTGCTTTGACCCTTTGTGCTTCATTTTCCTCAGGTGTGAGTGATGAAGAGGACCAGAAGCCAGTACGACTCCCTCTCAAGGTCCCTGTGGAGCTGCAGCCACGGAATAATCACGCCTGGGCTCGAGTGCAGAGTCTTGCCCAGAACCCCCGGCTTAGGTAGCAGAATTGATTATGCTGCTCAGATTAGAACAGGGAAATAGATGAGCAGCATCCAAGCCCCTTCCTCTTTTTTCATAGAATCAGCCAGGTTGGAAAAGACCTCCGAGATCATCGAGTCCAACTCCGCTGTGGTTCCCAGACCATGGCACTGATGCCACATCCAGTCTCACCTTAAACACCTGCAGGGACGCTGACTCCACCCCCTCCCTGGCCAGCCCATTCCAATGGCTGGTTACTCTCTCTCTAAAAAATTTCTTCTTAATATCCAACTTAAACCTCCCCCGGCACAGCTTAAGACTGAGCCCTCTTGTCCTACTGCTGCTTCCTGGCAGAACAGCCCCACCCCCACCTGGCTACAACCTCCTGTCAGGTAGTTGTAGAGAGTGATGAGGTCTCCCCTGAGCCTCCTCTTTTCCAGGCTCAACAACCCCAGCTCCCTCAGCCTCTCTTCTCCTTGTGCTCCAGTCCCTTCCCCAGCCTTGTTGCTCTTCTCTGGACCTGCTTCAGCACCTCAATGTCCTTCCTGAACTGAGGGGCCCAGAGCTGGACACAGCACTCCAGGGGTGGCCTCACCAGCACTGAGTACAGGGCAAGCCTGGTCCTGTTGCCACACTGTTCCTGATACAGGCCAGGATCCATTGGCCTTTTTGGCTACCTGGGCACACTCTGGCTCATCTTCAGCTTCCTTTCAATCCAAACTCCCAGGTCCCTGGGAGTTCAGGATTCTCTTTGATAATGCAGGTGGCCTAAATGTACTTGGTCTGAAGCCTTTGTCCGGCCACAGTGGATGATTTGTAAACATGACCTATCACACTGGAAAATGAGATTACCAGTGTTCTTTATGTCTTTTGAGTAATGAAGGAGCTTTGGAGATGAATATACTTTGTGCCACTTATTGTCACAGCAGAGTGCAAAGAAAACGGAGATCGTAGCACTGGTTCCACAAAAATTTGTATTTAATGTACCACAGACAGAGAGGAGGGAAGTTGCACAGTGGTCAGAGGTGCCTGCACCAAGGCTCTGAATATTGCACCTGCACTCAGTTATATGAGCAGCATGGAAGGTATCTGTAGTTCCTTTTGCAAAAGGACTTCGATGCTGCTGTTCCAGTGTCATCAGTGGCTGTTCATCCTGGTACTTATACCTTGTCCAGAACTCATGGGGCCTATGGTGTTGAGTGTTCTTTCAAATATGGCTCAAATACACTTCAGTGTAGTGACCAAAGATCATGATAAAAATCTCCATTCAGAAGAATGTGTTAGGTTTATTTTGTGAAATGCTTTCAAAAAGTAAATGAGTGTTTTGTGCCCCTTCTTGTCTTTCTTTCTGTACTTTGTGGTAGTTTTGTGCCTTGCCTACACTTTTGCAGTTCAGCTAAATCCTGCCACCTTTTCCTATCTTCTTCCATCTGGAAAAAAACTAGTTTCTTGAATCACGACAGTCAGGTTTATCTAACAGGCTTTTAGATTGTGTGAGTTGTAGATGTGAGTTATCTAGATTTTAAAGTTGTGGGATAACATATGTTTTTGGTTTTGTTGGGGTTTTTTCTCAGAGCTTGGGAGCAGTAGGTGTGTTCTCTGTGCTAGTGTTATAGAATGCCAGTTTATTCCTTAATTCCCCTTCCAGCATTGAGGCTATGACTTGAACTGCTGCTGACATTTGTTTTGTTCCTTCCTCTGTTTCTCTCACATACAGGATGATTGTGGAGTTACATCGGAAGGTCTCCAGCCTCATTGAGTTCCTGAAGCAGAAGTGGGCTCTCCATGAAGTACGGATTGTATCCTTTTCCTGCTCGGTCTGTTCCATGTGCTCTGTGTCCTGGGAGCAGTTCCCTTCCGATTCTAAGTTCAGTTTGGTATCAGAAAAGTGAATCTATCTCATAAATTTAGAGTCTCTGCTCAGTAAAGGTAGAGGTCAGTCTCAGCATTACTAATAGAAGCTTTCACGGGAGATCCCCCAACGTTCCACTTTGACCTCAACTCTTCTCTGCTTTGATCCCGTGAAAGCTAGTGAGGAATAATGAAGCTTCTGCTTCATTTCCTCAAACAGTGATCTTAGTCTGGTTCATTATCAATGGGTGACCCCCACAGAGCCTGGATAATAACTGACAATTCTGTTTCCAATTTCAGCAAAGAGTTTAAAGACAGATCTTTGCACTTTGTGCCGTTTCACCGAAGAAGGCTTAAGCTTCTTGTCAAGCTTCTGTTATCTGTGCACTGTCTGAGACAAACAGCATTTGGGGTGTCCCTGCCTCTGAACTCTGATCCATTCAGTAGAAGGATTTGTGAGTTGACAGCTGTTCTGTTCTCCTCCTGACTGTTTTATTTTATCCTGTTCTTGGGCCTTTCATTCAGGCTTTTCTCTTCAATTTGTGAGCCTGGAAGAGCAGCAGTATATCACTTGAAATTTCGAAGGATCTCACAGCCTGTAAGGTGGAATTTGCTGCACAGAAAGGAGAGGCTGCTTTGCTGTGCGGTGACGTTGGAGTTTTTGCTTGGTTTTGTTTGGGGTATGTTGTTTGGGGGTGGGGTTTTTTTTACAATTACAGTGGGGTGTGAAGCAGAGATAAGTAATTCTGTCTGCAACGGAGATTTAGTTTGTGCTTGTAGCACGTCTTTGCTGTAGTCTTTATCACCACAAAGGACCTTATTTCTGATTATAGTGTCTTCATATCTGGGCTGAATAGAGAACACGTCCTTGATCAACTACTTTTTTTTTTTTTTAAACTTACAAAATAGTCTCCCAGGTGCTTGTTTGGAAGGGGCAGATGTTTGTTACATTCTTTGACACATCTTTTTAGCGTAAAACACTAGAAGAACAGCAGCTTCAAGACTCCAGAGGCTCAGAAACAAGAGTCAACTTCTCAGAGGAGAAAGTGATGCTCCATCTCTTTCCAGGAGAGAATTGTACCCTCACTCCACTGCCCGGGGTAGCCAGAGTAGTGCACTCCAAGGCTTTCTGCACTGTGCATTGGCAGGAAACGGGCAAATGCAAACAGAACACAAAAGACTCTCACTTACTCCCCCCTGCCCAAATCCTGGGCATTCAGAGCAGTCAGGGGACAGCAAGGGGACAGCTGAAATACCCGCGGGGAACAGAGGGTAAGGGTGTGGGGAGGGCAGAGAGCACTACAGAGCCCAGCAGAACCTTGCAGCCCACAGCTGAAGTTTCTGCAAGCACTGAAGATGGTGCTCCAGAGCCTGGCCAGGTGGAAGGAACAGCCTCAAATCTTGGCATCACCAATTCCATCCAGAAACCACCTTCTGGACTCCAGGATCCAGGGGGGCACCAGGAAAAGCTGAGCTTAATGGCCTTCTGTGTGGAGGGCAGGGAGGTCCTGGCTGGTGACCAGGCAGCTGTGCTGCCCTCGTGCAGCACAGCATGTGCTTGCAGCAAGATCCCTGATGTGGAGGAGCTGTCTCTGCTCGATCCATTCCCACGGTACATGAAGTCCTGTCAGGACCTAATTGTCCCAGAGAAATGTTCTTGCACAGACAAACTGCATGGGAAAGACGCGGCTCCAGCAGCTGGTAACGCTTCCCCGGTGGCTTTTCCAAACGGGAGGAGTGCAGAGACCTCTGACTTCTGTTCCCAGCTCCTGAGAGGTGGTGTGGCTTCCCCCAGCAGCGGCCCATCCAGATGTGAAACTCAGGCCAGCCACAGCCAGGGCCAGCAGCTCGACACTTGTACCAAGGATATCACGGATGCAGTAATGGAGGATTCTCAGGAGAAGCTGGGCTCTTCATTTCCACCTCCACCTCAGGGACAATCCAGTACAAAGTCTCTCAAGGACGACCCGAGCCGGCTCTCCCAACAGGTCAGAGAAGAAGGATGGAGTCTGCGAACCTCTGAGAGCCTTACGCTGGCTGAAATCTACCTCATGATGGGCAAACCGAACAAGCTGCAGCTGGAATATGACTGGCTGGCTGTCTTGGAGCCAGAAACCCAGGATGCTAGAGAGCAGACGTCTGAGTCAAGTGCTGTCCCTGCGTGTTCCACCTTTCACAAGCAGAGACTCCTGAACTGCCTTCTGAAACTCATCTCTACTGAGGTCAATCCCAAACCAGTAAGTAGCTCTTGTTTGTGCTCCAGATACTGAACTCTGCTTTGATTTGGGGAATAATTTTGCCCACTTGTGTGTTCACAGTAAATCAGTTACTAACCTTGTCTAGATCTTTGGAGGTTCCTGTGTTTAAAAAAAACCCAAAACCACAACACAACCCAGCTGGCTACAGAGTGGACTTTGCTTCAATATGCTTTTTACACTGCCTTTTAGTTTCTGGTTTGCTGTGACTCTCAGTGGTGGTCCAGTGAACAATTCATGTGACTGCTGGAAACATCAGTGGTGAGGTGAGGCAAGTGCCTTCTGTCCTATCTTAGGTTCACAGAACCCTAGAACAGCCCAGGTTGGAAGGGAGCTTGGAAGATCATCTGGTCCAACCTTTTGTGGGAAATGGAGCCTGGTTGAGATTAATATTCTGCATGAAAACTGCAACCCTTGATTTTCAATGTTTATGTAGTTCAAATTACACTAAGTGTGAGAGTGAAAAGAATGTATTTCTTTGGAATAGCAGAGGCAATAGAACTGTGCCTGCCACAGTTGATATATGTAAAAGTTCCCAGACTCCAGGATGGCTGTTTAACAGTCCCAGAAAAATACTTTCTTCCTTAGGCAGACGTTAGAGAATGAACAAACTTTTCTTCTTGTGCTTTGTAACCTGTATTTAAGATCTGCCCTGTGATACCTGGGCAGCCATTTCCACCTAGTGCAGCCCTTTGAAACTTAGTAAAACACCTTCTAAAAAGACACCAAGTTCAGTAGATCTGCTCATATGCCTGTGATGGAGATACGATGAGTTAAGATCCTATTCCAGCCCAGGATGCAAATGTATCCCTGTTCCCAAACACAGAGTTCTTTGATCTTTCTTTGTTGGTGCAGACTTAGCCCCCATCAAAGTTCCTTTTGATCCTGATTCTGTAGACATAGAATGAAGGATTTTATAAATTTAAACCCATCTTTGTTCAGATGCAGCTCCACATATAGACTTTATTTAAACTGCAAAGGCTTTTGGTCTGACATCTCACAGATCTGGGACACTGTCTCCTCTTTTGGCATCTACTTCTACTTCTGGTGACACAGGTGACAGCTAGACATGACATGATAAAACAATTACAGACTACAAAGAGGGACATCCCTGAGACTTGGGGGGGAGAGAGGTAGAAGAGGGGGCAGAAGTTATGATTTGCATGTGTTTCCCTGTCACTTTTTTTAATCAAAGCAGCACAGTGCTACTGAACAATAGAGAAGATCTATCAGATGTGTACCATATCATACATTCCAGCAAAAAGAAGGAACACACCCTTTCATTGATCAAATACGACTTTATTCTTGCTGTGTTTCAGAAGAAGACACTCTTATTGCAGCATGAATGTAATGGCACTGATATTCCGGAGGCCAGGAGGATATTTACTGCCTCACTGGAAGTACTGTAGCCATTTTAAAGTTGCATTTCATCAAATAATGACAGAAACCATAATATTTTTGCCATAGGGTATTTTAAGAGGAAGGATTGATTGTGTGCATCCCTGCTGTTTTCTCCAGATAATCTGTAACAGCCCAAACAGCCAGCTCTGCTGTGGTTTGTTCCTTAAATGAAGATCACCAGCATAAAACAAAGTGCGCCAAATGGCATTGCATTTGAGTGGAGGGGGTAATTTGAAGCCCATGATTGCACACAGATTCCTTAAAAGGGAGTGATTTCTAGAAAACAGCTTAAACAACATAATGAAACAACTGGATAGGCCTGGAAAATTAGTGAAGCACCTTTGCCATGTGCCTCTTGTTTGTGCTGTGTTACAGTGTGAAGGAGAAGGGAAGGGAGAAAATTCAAAACTCTACTTGATTAGAATTAAGAGCAAAATGTTTTTGTCCAGATGTATTTCCCACCAGAGCCCTCTGGATGGAGTTTATGAAAATTAGTTTTGCACTGAATTAAAACCAACACTTTTTTTCCTTTTTCTTTCTATCCTGGGGTTGTCCAGCATAAACTGTATGAAGGTTGTTGAGTGTTAACCCAATTGTAACATAATTAATGATGGTGAGCTGGTGACATCTAACACTGCTGAATAGGTAGGAAGGGAATTTCAGCTGCCCCACAGCCCTGCTAGAAGGTATTATTTAGAGTCCTGTGAGGTATCCTAGTCAGATTTTCATTTCCAGGTTCCCTGAGTAGTGAGTTTCACAAAACATGGTTGTACCAGCGCACAGTGTTCATTTAAGGTGCATTTGCAGACGCCCGAGATGAGCTCCGTTGCCACGTCCCCTATCAAGCCTGCTCAGGAGGAGCAGTCCTTGACTCCCCCGGGGAAGGTGATTGCCATCAGCACCAGGAGCCCAGGCTGCGCACGGAATCAGTCTGCCCTTCGCAACAACAAGACTTTCTCTCCTGGTGCTGCTTCCAGCTCCTCAGGTGAGTATTCCGAAAAATCCATTTGAAGAGATCTGCCCATTACTATCTCACATGGTGATGAGAACTTCCCAGTGATGGAACACTGGAAGAAGGACTGTTCTTACTCTCAGGAACTTCACTGTCTGAGAACATTGGTGTCTGTTAAATTTGCTTTAGAATTGTCCTCAGTTCAGTTCTGCTTTGAATCTCGAATAATAGTGCACATCAGTAATGCAATTCACAATCCAGGAGGACTCCCCTGAGTTGCTCTTACAGAGTGTTTGTGGGTTTTGGGAGCTGTGTCGTGGTTTAACCCCAGCCGGCCGCTCAGCCCCATGCAGCTGCTCACTCACTTCCCTCTGGTGGGATGGGAGAGAATTGGAGGAGGAGAAGTGAGGAAACTCATGACTTGAGATAAAGGCAGTTTAATAAGAAATGCAAAAGCCACACAAGCAAAGCAAAACAAGGAATTCATTCGTTACTTGGGAGGGCAAAGGCCATCCCTCTGAATGTCCATTCCTAACTTCTTCTTCTCCCCAGCTTTGTATGCTGAGCATGATGCCAAATGGTCTGGGATGCCCCTGTGGTCAGTTGGGATCAGCTGTCCTGGCTGTGTCCCCTCCCATCTCCTCGTGCACCCCCAGCTCCCTCGCTGGCAGTGCTGGGTGAGGAGCAGCAGAGGCCTTGAGGCTGTGTAAGCCAGGCTCAGCAGTAACCAGATCATCCCTGAGCCATCAACACTGTTTGCAGCACAAATCCAAAACCGCCCCACTGAAGAAAATGAACTCCTTCCCAGCCCAAACCAGCACAAGCTGACGGGCACAGGGTGTGGGATCTCAGGAGAGCATCAGCTCATGGAGCAGGTGACTAAATACATGGTGTAAAGTTTGTTGATAAATAATTACTGAAAATTTCCTGTGCCATCCTGCCATTTTTGGTTTAGATTAGATATTAGGAAGAAATTCTTCCCTGTGAGGGTGGTGAGGCTCTGGCACAGGTTGCCCAGAGAAGCTGTGGCTGCCCCATCCCTGGAAGTGTCCAAGGCCAGGTTGGACAGGGCTTGGACCAACCTGGGATAATAGTGGAAGGTGTCCCATGGCAGGGGGTTTAGAATTAGATTAGATTTAAGATCCCTTCCAACCTAAATCATTCTGTGATTCTGTCATTATAAGATACAGAATGATTATGAATTACCTTTTCTTTTACTAGCAGGTACAGCTGCTGTAACCTGTGAGCCCCAGCCACGAAGGCCAAGAATTTCAGTTCTGTGCTTCAGCCCAGCTGCATTGGCCACCAACTGTTTATGACTTTAGGAAAGTCTTTGAAGGTGTTAGGGTTACTGGGACCAGTTGTGATTCTTAGGCTGTCCTTTTCACACCCAGGCTGTGAGAAGCAGTGGACCAGGTTAACTGGTGCTGTAAAATCTGGTTGGTGCTCTGGGTGGTTTTCATTTAAAATGACATAGCAATTTCACCTTTGTCTAAAGCTTCATTGCACTTCTAGGCAAGGTCACACTTACTTAAATATCTAGTAAAAGGCAATAATTTAATAGATCAAACAGATAAATTGCATTTCAGTGAGATCCACAGGCTCAAAGGACTTTTTAAATCTTCTTAAGTCAGACTTGAAATAGAATCAAACTTCCTGAGTTTGCAACATTCATTTTTATGAGATTATACTTCATGCTTCTCTAATGCCTTGAAATTTTTTTCTGAAGCATTTTAAGCAAGGATAAGGTTCATCCACTGAGGATCCTGGGCAGAAACAGCAAGAAAATAACAGTATTTGTATCTGATCCCCAGAAACAGAGACCTGTTCTGTTGGAATAGAGCTTCTGTGATTCAAAGCCAAATATAATTGTCCATGTTAGTCTTTGATTTGCACCACTGGGTTACAAGTAGCTCTGTGCTTTAACATATTATTAGGAAGCAGGTTGCCTTTGGTGCAAAGTGGAAAACACAGACTATGTATTCCTGCTTTTGTACGTATCAAAGATGCCACGTTGGCTTCAGCTGAGTGTTTTGGGAACAGAGGAGCAGTACAAGTGTGTTCAGTACAACTGTTATACCTAGTTAACTAGGTCAGCCCCTCAGCAACTCTACCTGGGCCTTGGGGATGCATTCCAGGGTGTCAAAAGAGTAACTGAGTCTGAGATCCCCACCCTGAGTTGGGTTGTTTGGTAGACAAACTGAATCCCTTGTATGAGCCCTGATAAGGGTGTTCTGAATCTAAAATAGGATTCTTTGTGGTCTGGATTGCAACCTGCAGTATACAGTAATTACTGAGCTCCTTTATATCTTCACACAGTGCTAGTAAATGCCTGCAGTAATTTGGTCAGGCAGGAGGCACAAATTTATGTGTTTCTCTGCATTTAGTTGATTTTTAGGTACATTAGCACACTGAAATTTTAACTAACCTTTGAAAAAAGAATTTAGAGCAGCAGGGTGGAGGTGGCCATTTCGTCTTTAAAACAGGAGGATAATTAAAACCTGCTGGTTTATTGGTTCAGTAAATAAAGTTTTATGTTCTTCAGAACACTTCTGAACGCTGTTGCATGTCTCTGCTGTAGTGAGTAAGGAAACCCAGTGTTCTGTGTGGAAAGAGGCAGGTCCGTGTCCATGAATTACTATGGGAAAAGGGGGGTGGGGAGTGTAAATAAATCATTCATGATGTGTTTGTAATGGATCTGTGTTTGTATTATCTTCCCCTACGTAAGGAGTGGGGGATATATAGTTGGTTTACTGGGATAGGCCCTCAAGTATTCCTACAGACTGAACAGATAACAGATAAACTGGTGATCACAGTCGGTATGGGGCTGAAAACTGAGGGCTTCAATTCTAGTTACTTTAGCAGTGTAAAATGGCATTTAACCCCCTGCTTCCAAGGATTTCAAAGCAAGTGAATGTTAGTGGTATCCCTGTGAAGTGGGTAAATACTGTCGGTTTGCAGGTGGGAAAACTGAAGTATGGAGAGATTCCTGACTTGGGATCACACACAGCTGGTGGCAGAGCCTGAATCCCTAAGTCCCAGCTCTCCCTATGATCCTTCAGTTACTAAAAGTTACTTCCTTTTTTTTTTTTCATTTCATCTCATTTGAATTGCTGTTAAAATCTTCTAGGTTTGAGAAGCCTCCCTAGACCTCTCTTGGTGGCTGGTCCTTCAAGTTCTGGGAGCACTGAGGCCGACAGTGGGCTCTTTGCAGTTCCTACAACCCTGCCCCCCAACAGCCGCCATGGGAAGCTGTTCCTGCCCAGCAAGGAAGCAGAGCTGACCTTCCGGCAGCACCTGGACACCATCAGTGTAAGTGAGGTGACTGAATGGAAAATGCAGCCTGAGCCAGCTTCCAGGAGGTATCGCAGGGATTTTGGGATTTTGGTGCTTCTCATGATGCTCAAGTCTAACGTATTAGCTGAGATGAGTCAGATTTGGACTATATAACTGTGCTTTGAAGTGACATTACCTGTTCAGACCCGAGTCTGAATGCCATCACACAGCCCAATGAAACTGGTTCACTCTCTAATTAAGTTGCTCCAGCAAATATATTTGCCAGGTTTAGCAAAAACTGATCCCCTTCTGATGTGCAGCTAGTTTTAACACGTATTTAAGTAAAATACAATCTCAGTAAGAAAACTTCATAGGGAGCTACAGTAGTTAAGTAGTGAAGTGCCTTTTTTGGGGAGAAAGCTTTATCTCCATAAAGAAAAAATATGTTCTTGGTGGAAAATGTTCTGACTGTTGCAGAAAGGATATTGTGCTGTCTGAAACAAACCACAGTGTCTTAATTAGAGTCAACTTTACTGACAAACAGAGTCTGGGGGGTATAATTTATTCTGTGTCTGGATGCTTAAAATACTTTGTAATGCATTTCCTGTTCTTGTCCAGATGCAGTCGGACTTCTTCCTGCCAAAGCCCAGGAAGTTAAGGAACAGGCACTTGCGGAAGCCGTTGGTAGTACAGGTCAGAGCAAAGTATGAATGCCTGTTTTGCTCCCTGAGTAGGTATCAGTAAGGCTACAGTGATTTGAACCTAATGAAAAACTGAATTTCCTTCATACACCCACTGGAAAAGTGAAGCTGAACACAGAAGGGAACAGACATTTTGGTCTCTGGTGTAACCAGCCATGTTACATTCGCTGAATGAGGAATATCAATAACAGCAGAAGTCCAGTGCCTGAGGTGGTTTGGCAGAATAAAAAACCCTCTGTCTGGAAGCAGGTTCTGCTGCCTGGGCCTGCTGGTACTGAGGCAGAGGCAGCGTGTCCCTGTGCTGTCCTGCGCTGGCAGTGTTGGAGCTGGCAGCCCTACTACAGCAAGATCTCCCTTTAGATACTTTTCCTGCTTCCTGCTCACTAGTGGCTGTTAAACTGTGGTGGGTATAAACCCCTGTAGTGAAATAAATCATAACACACTTTGAAAGAACAATGATCGCAGGGGAAAAAATGACGTTTGCAAAGAGACATATGGAAAAGGTGGCCTGTTGTCATGGTGCTTTGGCAGCAGACAGGCACTGCCCTCCTTCAGACTGCTGTGATAACCCAGGGAAAAGGCACGTGCCACTGGGAACACCATGGACAGGCAGGGAGCAAACAAGAAATCTGAAACCCAAATAATGGAAACTTAGTGGAGAAAGCAAAGTTCCCAAGTGCCAATATACCATTTTGTCTCCTCTGCTCTGTATAAGAGTAGGAGACTCAGAAATTACCCCTGGACTATTTTTTTTTATCCTGGGGTCTTCAGATCTGTGGAATTCCCTGGTTTTTAAGAGCTCCAAAGTACATACAGGTGTCTCATAAATTCACACTTGTTCAATTTTAAGGGAAGATCAGTTTGCACAGAGACTAGGTCCTGTCCTTAAGACCACCGCTGTAATTCTCTGAGAGATTTGAAAAATACTGCAAGTATAATCAGAGAGGAATATAGTTCTAATCAGCATTTCTCTGAGAATTTTTCACATGGAAATTTTCTCTTGTAGTAGTTTACAGAGAAAATACATTATTCCTATCTGCAACTTCTTTATCAAGAGTACACAGACCTTATTGCTGTGTCTGCTGCATGGTAGCGATGCCATGGAAATACTCTGCTTATTCTGGATGGTCTCATGAACTTCTGTGCTTTGAAAGATGAGCATTACCCTCTGTGTTTAAATCTTGTTCTGGTTTATTGTTTCTCTCACATAGAGAACACTGCTCCCCAGGCCATCTGGAAATCCGTCCCAGCATGTCTGTTCCTTTTCTATCTTATCCAACTCATCCATTACAGGTGAGTCTCTTTTAGCACTTCTTTGGTCTGAAAAGTGACCCTTAAGACTGCATAAAGGAGTAAGCTCTAAAAAGAGGAAAATGCCCTGTCAAAACAACAGTGTCACCAGCCCACAGGATGATGGGATTGTTCTCCTGGATCATTGTTAGGCAAATCAGGCTTGTGATAGAATTTTTTTCTTCCATTTCCCAATACTGAAAGTAGGGAAGAGCAAGGAGTTCTCAACCAGGAGACAAAATTTGGAACAAATTACTTAGAAATTTTTGTTCTGCAGTGTGTAATCATTTGTCTAGATTTTATATTGGAGTTTCTCTAGTACCTGGCATACTATCTAAATTTCATACAGTATAATCAATCCACTGCCCATGTGTCCTTTTCTGCTGGTACACTCTTGAGTATAGGTGTGGTAGTACAGGTGATCCCCCATCAAAGCCAGCATGAGATTAAGGGTTGTCTTCACTGACAGTATGAGAGCAGCCCCATTAGCACAGCAGCACTTGTTGTTGCCTGTCTGTGGCAAGGCACTGGTTAGTTCACATCATATTTCAGCTCTCTTCCATCATCTCCATCACTTGCATTCCTGGGGCTTGCTGCTGCTTGGAATTTATTTGCTTCCACTGAATTGTGTTGTGCTCTGCTTTAAAGGTGTTAGATTTCATTTGCCTGAGAGGTATTAATCCTTCCCCCTAGGGAGAGGTTCATTTCGGCCAATCCAGTCCTCACTGACTAAAGCTGCTGTTTCTCGTCCAATTGTGCCCAAAGTTCTTCCAACACAGGCCACCAACCATCTGTCTAGTAAGTCATTCCAAATTCTGCAATAAAAGCCGTGCCGGTGCCCCCCAGGCAGATAACTGTCTTGCAACAGAGAGTGGGTCCCATCATTAGAATGATTAGTGAGGTGAAAACAGCGACTGCCTCTAGGTTTTACCTAGAGGATTATTTGGGATGGAAAGACATTCAGATGTTTGAAGTGGATTTTAAAAGGTCCAGATGAGGTTGACCCTTGCAACAACTTAAGTGTTTTAAATTGAGTCTGTATGGCTGCTAGAGGCAAGGTAATGAAATAAGGCTCTATTGTTTCTAGAGCCCCTCTAGTAACCCACAGGAAACTTCTAGAAATTGCCTAACAAAATACTTACCAATTTGCAGGACAAAAAAGCAAAAATATAGGAGGAAAGGGTGGGGGGAGAACTGGAATGTTTCTCATCTATTTTGATATACCTGGTAACAGTTTGGAACAGGACAGAAAAGTTAAACCGTTTAGCTAAAAGCAATGCTACCCTTGGTGAAGAGGAGATGCTGACCCAGCTGATCAGGTGTTCCCATTGCCAATTTTTATGTGGGTTAAGTTTTGCCTCTGGGTCATTTTAAAAAAATTATCTTTTAGAGAATCACAGCAAAGTGAAGAAAAGGCTTGTAATGTGGTTTTTGGTTTTTTTTGTTTCACACAAGGTGCTATTGACTTGGCAGCTAAAAGTGCTGGCATTATCCCTGGCAGCCCTATGCCTGTCCTGGATGCAGATGGTTTGCCGGGTGTGTCTCCGTTGTCACCAGACGCGGTGCCCACGGTGGTGACAGGGCAGGAGCCAGCAGTAGCACATCAGAACGGAAGCTCCATCACCACTGTGGAGGTCAGAGGCTCTTAAATGAGCTTTTTTCAAGTACTTAAGTGTCTTGCTCTTTCATTGTGTCAAAAGGCTGTATTATTATGACTCCTCTGTGAGCTTTCTCCTGGGGCTTGGTGGTAGACACTGCTGTCATGGCAAAGCACCCTGTGTTGTGTAGTGTGTATTTGAGGTTGAGGGATCAAACCATCATCTCATTGAGCAGATTTCCATCCTGTAAAGTGGCTTGCAGTTGTGAGTGTTGAACTTGGCCATCCAGAAATCTGGCTTAAAAAAAAAATGGTGGCATTTCAATAGACTAATTCAGGAGGAAATCTGGCGCAAAACATGGACTTTTAGAGATGTATTTGGAATGGGAACTCTGATTTCTCCTTGCTGTTACTTTCATTGCGACCAAGATACACCTTAGTCCATGTCAGTCCTGGTCACTTTCCCAGGGAGTTGATGGACGGTTTTAAAAGACATGAGATGTATAAAGAGGATAAACCGTGATATGCCGTTGTCCCTTCCCTCCCCAGCTAGTCACTCATGTGGTTTCTGTTGTGTTCCAGGGCTCAGGCCCTGGGTGCCGGGTACCATTCATCAACCTGCCGACACGGCCTGAGCAGGAGGCAGTTCCTGATGGCTTCCAGGTACAGTGTGTGCTGAGAGAACAGTGCCGTGGAGTGGGGAATGTTCTGTGAGAACACCACTGGTATTGCTAGTTTAAACCCCACATCCCCAGGTAATCGTGCGCCGCTCGCACTGTCTGGTGGGAATGAAATCCCTGGCATCTGAAGAAATTTAAAGAAATTCGGGAAAGCTGCTTAAATATGTGTGGGTGCTGTTCCCTAAAATCACAGTGAGGCTGACAGTGCCTCTCCTGTGAAGGACAAACAGGCTTTACCTATCTCTTGGTGGAGCAGAGGAGTTTATGATTGCTGTGCTCTATCTATGAGTGTATTTTAGACATCACAAGGAGAGGTTTCAGCAGCTGGCAGTCCTGCTGCCTGGATGTTGCTGAAGGAGGAATATTAAGACTAAAAGCCTGATTGCAATGCCAGAATCCTGTCCAGAGGATCTCTGTTCTTTGTGCTGGATCCAGTAAGACGTAGACAGATACCTGAAGAGTAACTGTGGCAGCACGTAAGTTGTGGGAGTGTTGTCATCCTGTCCCCAACCTCTCTCTCCAGTGGGATCCAGGACCTAGTGTTGGATACTTAAGCCTCAGAATACAGGCTGTTCTGTTTTCAGTGGAAGCTTTTACCACCCTTCCTGTGACACCTGCATGTGAAAAAGATCAAATTAGTTTGATTGGAGAGCATAAAGGAGAGGAAATATTTTTATAGCACAGAAGTTAGGAAGTGAACCTGTGAGACATTTATTGGGGTAATGGGGCCTTGGGTTCTGGTTCTTGCTCTCAGGACAGCTGTGTACACTACATCAGAAAAACAAAATTGCAGTTCTGAGATGAGGTAATGAGACTCCTTAAAGATAAGTTGAGTTTTGGGAAGTCTGGCTGTAAAGTGTGAGTACAAAGTGAGTTATCAGTCTAAAATACCTATATACTCTTCAAGCAATTACAGGTTTTTGCCTATACAAATACAAATTAATACATATTTCTTAGGAACTCTCTTGTAGATTCATCAAAATTATGTTAATTTCATGATTATACAAAGATGCTTGTTTCTGTTGTGTAGGTGTTTTAAATATTCTTTGGAATGTTTTTTCAGATGATTTGGCAGGATACGGGCTGAAGCATATTTGCTCATACTTACAGATTTTTCATGAAAATAATACAAATTTATTATATAAATAATATATTCCTCTAAATTTAGGAATATTATCTACTGGATTTTTTTTCCTCTTAAAGTCTGGTTTTAATCTGATATTCAGGAGCTAAGCTGTGCTTTTTAGATTTCCAAGTTCTTCATAAATTTATGAGCAATTAACTCTGTTTCTTGTTAACAGGGCACATCAGTCCTTTCTCTGCCAGAACTGGCCAAGACTCCTCTCCAGAATGGTCTGTCCACCCCTCCACTTCCCTCATCAGAAGCTTCCAGTACCCGGCTCTCTCCTCCCAATGTTTCTGCTCTCTTGGATATTTCCCTGCCCGGACCACCTGAAGATGTGCTTTCCCAAGGGGAACCTGCCACTCAGATCAGTGATTCCATCATCGAAATAGCCATCAGCTCTGGCCAGTACAGTAAGTCTGAGCTTAACTAAAGTCTGCCTGACAAGTTAAAAGAAAATCCCAAATCACTGGCATCTTACATGTCAGCAGAAACTTTTCCAGAAAGCAGTTCTTGGGTTGTGGTTTTTTTGTGTTTTTTTTTTTTTTTTTAATATCTGTTTTCCAAATAAAATTCTGTTCTTGGCCTTTATTTTCTAGCAGATATGGATGAGGGGCTTGTTGTTTTGTATTCTTTTCCTTTCCAAACAAAAGTTGGTGCAGTGTCCTGTAACTGCATTGACTGAATCAGTGCCCCCTGACATTGGTTACAGGTGAAGGTGTTTCTCTCTCTCCTGCAAAGCTGAATGGCAGTGACAGTTCCAAAAGTCTTCCGTCCCCATCCAGTAGTCCTCAGCAGAACTGGATTGCATCTCCCAGCCACGATCCCCAGTGGTACCCCAATGACTCCACAGACTCCTCCCTCAGCAGCTTGTTCTGTAAGTGTCCAGATTCAGAGAAGTGCCCAAAAAGTGCTTTCCTGTAAAAAAAAAAAAAAAAGGCACTTTTTATCAGAAGTGAATCCTTTGGAAAATTGTAAACCCAGTAGGATGTTTGTAGAATTATTCCATTATGTCTTGCTTTCATTACTTCTTGCTTTCATTTCCACAGTGTTGCCCTGAATACATTTTCTTTCTCTTTGCAAGTCTGTTCCTGAAAAGATCCCATTGCTAGATTATGACCCATACCTTGGGACAAGTTCTTTGTAGTCTGTTTGGAGCCTGACTCATCAGTTAGGGTGAGGCATTTGGGCTATTGTGCCAAAACAAAAAGATGCCCTTGGCTTTGCTGCTGGAAAAATAGACCTTGTTGCGTGCTTGGCAAGCACTGTCTCAAAGACATGAGGTCACTGGGTTTGATTGTGGTTTGGTTGTTGTTTGGGGTTTTTTTTCATTAATATTTCATGGCACCAGTGTAATGAGTGTCCCTACTCTTAGCAGTGTGCTGATGGTGTCCATGCTGGTAACACATCATTTTTAAGAGAAGAAATGGATATCTGTCCTCCATGTCCTACTTCCTCGTCCTTCTCTTTATCCTCCCAATTGCAAACACTCGGTGCAGTGACTTACTGATGTGCCTGTTCTTTGTAGCAAGTTTCATCTCCCCGGAGAAGGGACGAAAAATGTTGCCAACTCCTGTTGGGAACACCAGTGGCACCTCCTTACTGGGACCCAGCCTGCTGGATGGGAACTCGCGGGACTCCTTTGTGTCACGGTCTCTGGCAGATGTGGCAGAGGTATGTCAGCAGACTACACTCAGAGCCTGCTTCCTCCTGCAGGGCAGTTACTGGGTACTGTCCGTCAGACCTTCCTGAGATACTTCTGAGGCAAAGGCGCTTTGACACCTGTGCTCCAGCTCAGTAAAAGAGCACTAGAGTCATAACAAAGAGATATGTAAAATGACCTGAGGGCACTCGGCATCAGAGCTGGTGTGAGAAGCTCTTGTGAGCAGGTTCCTTTTGGTGGGGGAGATCATGGTCACCTGTTGGACATATTTTTGTTTTAACAGAGAGAGAGAGATTTGGTCCTGTTCTGTATGTCCTGCTTTGTAGAGCAGGAACTGAAAGTACTAAAGGTAAGAGAAAGGTTAACAGTGATGCAGCTACAGTACAGTTGGAGGGCTGGTAGGAAAAAAAAAATAAATCCAGAAGGAAGAAACAGGAGATGGCTAATACAAAATTACCTGAGAGATGGCAGAAGGTCCTGTGCTGCTGAGTTATTGTCTCTGTTGGCAGAGCTGTCCCTTTGTGTTGAACTCTTTTAAGGCATAGAATGAAGCCCAGCAGTTACTAAGGCTGTGACATGCTTCAGGACAGAGCTCCCTTTCAGAGGGACAGACAGGACGAATGAGCTGCAAGGAATATTATGGAACTCAGCAAGGAAAATGCAAAGTCCTGCCCTGGGAAAGAATAATCCCACAGCAATATGGGCTGGGGACTGGCTGTTTGGGAAGCAGCTCTGCTGCCCCTGGGGATGCTGATAGACACCAACTGAGTGTGAGCTGGGGCATCTGTGGCACCTGGGGTGATCAACAGTGTCGGGAGCTGTTTTAACAGAAGCATGGCCAGGATACTGAACAAAATGATGATTAACCCCCTCTACTCTGTAGAGTAGTAGAGTCTAATCTACCTGCTGTGAGACCATGTCTGGAATACTGTGACCAGTTTAGAGCACCCAATATAGGAGAGAGAGAGAGAAGAGAGAGAGAGAGAGAGGGAAACTGGACCAAGTTCATCAGAGGGTCACCAGCATGATCAGGGGTCAAAGCACCAGTGATGTCTAAAGGCTTCAGGGTGGGAATGACCCTACTGCCTGCCAGTACCTGCAGTAAGGTCATCAAGGAGATGTAGCCAGGCCCTTCACAAAGTGGTGGTGGGAGGTGGGAGGAATAAGCAAAAGCTGAATTGAAAAAGGTTCAGACTACACCTAAAGAAAAGGTTTTTCACCCTGAGGATAGGCAGGCGGGAAAACGTGTTGCCCAGAGATGTTGTGCAGTGTTTGTCTACAGAGCTTTCTAGGATTCACATCGATAAAGCCCCAAGTAAACTGGTCTCTCCTCATAGGTGACCCTGCTTTGAGCAAGAGGTTGAACTAGAGACCTCTTCAAGTCCCTTCCAGTCTCAAATATTCTACAATTTACAGTCATTACCTCAGTGCAACATCACATACCTTGTAACTTCTTGGCGACTTGCCCTTATGGAAGGAACATGTAATTCCTCCATTGCCCTTTGGATTTGGAAAAGGAGGTTCTGTACAGACCTTTTAACTGGGAGCTGCAGTGAACTCATGCTGATTTAGTGTGTCCTTGGCTGTTTCAGACCCTGATATTGCAGACCTTGATATTACCAGCTGCCTTTAGAAGAAAATGGGGTTAGCCTCTGTGTTAGGCACACCAGAGCAGTTGTGAGAGAGGTGGGCTTGTGTGGGTCTTCAGAGAAAGCAAGTATTTAAAATGGGTTTAGTGATGGCAGAATTTTGAATGACTTTTTATTAAGTGTCCTGCAGAGTCAAGGTTTATTTACAAACACAGTTTGTAAATAAAAGAGGTAATGTCTTTAGAGCATCTACCTGTGCACCTTAATGCTGAGGTAAGGTCCACTGAGACTATGGGTTGTTGGGTTTTTAAGAAGCTTCCATTTAGCTGTGGATAAGAGCTGTTCTCTAACTCAGCTCAGGTGAGATGAAGTGTATCTTTCATATGAGGTGAGGCTGGGAAGGAAGCTGAGAGAACCAGACTCTTCTCAGGACAAGAGGCAGCAGGCAAAATTTGAAACGTGAAATTCTACCTGAACACAAGAAAACTATTGTGAGATGGTCAAACACAGAAACAAAGTATCCAGAGTTGTGGCATCTTCATTTGTAGGGGTACTTGGCACCTGCCCAACTACATGCAGGGCAGCCGGTTCTTGAGTGAGATGGTTGGATAAAATGCTCTCAAGATGTCCTTTCCAACGTCAACAGTTCTGTGATTCTGCAAAATTTCCACTGACATGTCGGTCATCTCTTCTGTCTCTTCTAGGTGGTGGATTCCCAGCTGGCCTGCATGATGAATGAGAACAGCATAGATTACATATCCCGGTTTAATGACCTTGCCCAGGAACTGTCGATACCTGAGCCAACTCGCAGGGAGATCCTGTTTGATGGAGGAGGTGGTGGTCCCCCAATTGGGGATCTCTCTCAGTGAGGCTGTGACCAGCAGGCTGGTGCAGGCTGTTTGGCTGAGCTGGATCTTGATGAGGGCGGGTTGGAGAGCAGCAGCTGAGGCCCAGTTGTCCCTGTCCTGCGTGCTTCTTTCTAACAGAGAAGCATTGGCTTCAAAGGTCTGAAGAAGTACTTCCAAGTCCTGGAATGTGCAATATATGGGGAACAACAAAACATGGAATAACATTACATGTGTCCCTGCATCAGTGATGTAAGATGGCAGGTTTGTGAGACAGTCCTGGACTTGTACTTTGGAATGGCCTAAGCAAATGGCTCAAGAAGGGAAGGGATTGCCACAGGCTCCCCTACACGAATTATTGTTTGAGTAGTGATCAAAATGCCTTGCTTTCGGATCCGCGTGTAAGTTGTGGAGGATGAAGGGTAGGGGTGGGTAGGGGAACCATTGTGCATCTTGAGATGTCCTAGTTGGCACTCTTCTTATCAGTCAGTCAAACTGAAGTTCTTGCACTCTGCCCAGGGCACTGCCACTCCTCGATGCTGTTCCTACAGACCGTTCTGTTTGTTTGGCTGTTTGACCATTCCAGCAGGGCTCACTCCTGCCTGCCTGTTTGGTAGGAGAGCTCTGGTCCACCCTCCTCCCACACTGCATGGATCCTCTAGTTTTTAAACCCCATCACGTCACAACCATCATCACCCTGACTACACTCACATTCTTCACCTTTGAGACTCTTCAGCACATTGCACAGTTCACCTTGTGATTGGGGAGAGTGCTTTCCTGCTTTCCCCAAAGAACGGTTGCTTTTTAAGTCGGGAAACACTGCAAAAGAGCTTACACTAGGAAAACTGTGTCATAATTACTCTTGGCTTTGCTGGAAACCTGTAAATATTGCCATCTTTCTTCACAAAAACTGAGGATTTACCTGGGAGAGGAAATAGGAAAGAATATTGTAATGTGTAGGAACAAATACTAGGTTAACGCTAAAGTGGTTAAGATCAGTTTTGTGTCATGAAGAGGAGAGGTGTCAAGTCCTAGTTTAATCCCTTAGTCCTTCCTTATTTCCTCCTTGCTCTGTGAATTCCAGGTGCTCTGTATACCTCAGGGCATCATTCTTCATTACAGTCACTCCCAGGCATGAGTGGGTCTGGCACTCCCTCTCTGAAATCCCTATGCATTTAATGTTGTGTTTTACTGTAGGAAAGACCCAGATCCTGATTGCAGTGGGTTCAACAGGATATCAGGTTACTTTCTGGAGAGCTGGTTGTCCGTCAGTTCTAGCTTTGTAACTCAGGAGACTTTTCCTATTTCCTTTCTTGCCAGTCCTGAGCGAGAATACCCTTGTTGTGCCCCTTTTTTAAGCACTTGTCTGCTTCTCCAGTTAGAGAATGTCCCTTGGCTGGTTTGAGTAGCTCTGAATTTATCCAAGGGGCTGCTCCTATATAAACCTCAACTTTGTATTATTAATAAATAAACAAACCTTCTCCATCCCTTAGGCTGTTATCAGGGGTTCATTTCCCAACTTGCACTATACTTGGTGGATGTAGTTCTGCCTGCCTTTAGCTACTTGTACAAGGCATTTCTTTGACTGGGAGTCTCTTGTAACCTTGCTCATGATGCACTGACTGTGTTTGTTGTTTGCCCAGTCCCTTCACCCTGCTTTAGGCAGATGATTTTTAGCTGCTCTGGAGTTGGCCTTATGTTTTCTGTCTTTAGGAGAAAATGGAACAAGTTTTCTGATGCACTTTTTGTGTGGCCCAGAGCAACCTTCCTGTTTCACTCAGAAAGGGGTGAGATTTGGATGACATTCCAAGAGCCCACGTACCAGGTTGCTGCATTCTGCTCTGTGACACAGGAGCCACCCAGTGTGTAAACCCAGCATGAGTACAGTTGGATGTTGCCAGCAGGAGGACACACCTCTATCACTAGCAAGGGGGAAGATCATGACTAGAAGAAAGAAGTTCATAGCTGTGGGCTGACTTCCCACCCTGACTGTAGGTCCTGTGAGACACTGAGTCCTTCTGTCATTATTTCTCCTTCATTATTCTTACAGACCCTTGTTTGATGCAATTATCAGGAAATCACATGAACCTGGAATAGGAAAAGTTGAAGGCTGCCACAAAAATGAATGCTGGGGCCTGTTTCGTTCTGAGCATTCCCCCTTGGTATGGAGAGGACACCGCCTTAATATCAAGAGTCATTCCCACTAGAAGTTCTCAGTTTTCCTTGGAGTTGATCTGTATCAGGTTTTCCCAGGTTGTTTCCTCTTGGCTTTGGGTCTTTACATTACTCATGCTGATTTTCCTGTATGCTATGTCTCAAAAAATCCTGCAGATTTGCAGGACAAAAGTAGAGGGCACCTTCTGTGGCTGTGGATTACAGAATATGCAGGAGGAAATGTGATGTGTTCTAATCAAGTACTGTATAAAAAGAAATATGAACTCTGATTCTTAAACTTCTAAATACCACAAGACCAGCATGAGGGTCTCCAGTGTATTTGTATCTTGACAAACTTTTTATCTTCCCTACTGATGCTGGCAGTGCAGCGGCTGTGACGGTGGATTTGGCTCTGCTGCACCTGCAGCCGAAATGGAGAGCAGAGCACTCCATCCAGATCTGGGAGGGCTTTTTTTTGTGCCACAGGGAGCTGTCAGCTCCTGCTCAGCCCACTCAGTTCCCAGGGGGAAAGGACACAATTGCAGAATGAAGGCAGCAGAAGTGGCTATTTTTGATGATGCCAGAAAACTTTAATACCTTGAACCTTTGCAAGTGGGCATGGACCACCCAGTAGTAACAGAGTGGAAATGACACGGGTTGGTTCTGCACTCAGACCGTTGGGGTTAGAAATGTGTTTGGCATCAGCCCCTTAAAAGTTGGCATTATGAAGTTCAGAAATTGAGTTCAGAAATGAAATGCTTTGCAAACTTCAGTTTAAGAATGAAGCCCTTTTAGGACAAGTTTTACCAGGGAAAAAATTAACAATAATTGAGATCATTGTGGCAATTCTGAATTGATGCAGAATTTGCTACCCTTCCTATGTGAAAGGCCACTTAAACACATCTGTGATCCGACCAGCTCTAGATTTTGGGTGGCTGTGCTTTACAATAGTAGTCATCATCAGTTTGTGCCTGAGACAAAGTGAAAAACTGGGGGGTGTATCCACACACACACATAATATGTGTGTGTGAGAGGGGTGTTTTTTTGTAAAACTGAAAACTTTTTCAATTCTAATTATTTCAGCTTCTCCACCAGCAGTAAGAAAATCTGTTTATGGGACAATGTCAGCTTAAGCAAAATCCAAGCAAGTGACAGTGAAATGGCCACGGGATTGTTTCTGAGGTACTGCGAGGTGGTGGAGAGTATTGTTTCCAGGGCACTGTGAGGTGGATGTTGGAGAGGACAAATGGATACTAACAGCCTCCAGGTCTAGGCTCTTCCCTCTCAGTGATTATCATCAGGCAGTTCTGAGTAGCTGATGAGGTGAATGGCAGAAGCATCAGTGTCTGTTGTCACAGACAGGGGTGGGTCCACCCGGTCATGCACACACTGATGGAGGTTCTGCTGGGTGTTGCATTCTGATCATCTACACAATCCATTTTATCCCATATCACTAAATTTACTAAGCATAGGAATACTAATTGTTTTTCATATGGCATTGTTTAGCCTTTTTCTGACACCCCCCTATATTTCTAAATTGAATTA
Organism: Lepidothrix coronata; assembly: GCF_001604755.1. Lineage (NCBI taxonomy): Eukaryota > Metazoa > Chordata > Aves > Passeriformes > Pipridae > Lepidothrix > Lepidothrix coronata. The sequence continues at coordinate 256,858 of NW_016690204.1, read as the reverse complement.
CGTGGCTTGAATCAAATCTAACCTACAAAGACATCTCATTTACCGACTGCAGAGTGGAAATTCAGTTGCATTTTGTTTTCTACACTCAGACTTCGGATGCATTTATAAGGAAAGTACTGCACTTTTTTTTAACCTTTTCAAACCTTTGAATCTGTTAATTTCACAGCAATTTGTAAATGTTAACTAAGCGAAACCTTGGCAAGCACTACGGCAATAAGTTATCATTAATTATTGAAACATGATAACTGCTTTAGAGCTTATGGTTCTGGCAGCAAAATTTAATGCTGTTTCTTTTAATAATAGTTAAGCCATATCATCTAAGGTTTCTGGCTTGTTTGAGATGTGAATTTGTTTTATAGATTATAAATATACCTATATAGTGTATGTATAAAGCAGAATGCCTGTCCTTACTGATTATTTTTTGTACCATATTGTAAATTATATTATTTATTCTTTACCAATTTTGGAAAAAGGTGTTTTGGTTATTTAATATAATATACAAAAGCTGTTAAGCTTCCTCTGTTTAAATTTCCAATTCAACTTGTAAAGCTGTTTTTATTCTTGTGCATAAATACATACTAATACTTGGTCTAAATTAGGTCCAGTGTGTTCCTTGCTGTTTATGCCCTCTTAGATTTTTCCATTTAACCTTTATTTACTTCATAATGGGGGGGGGCCTCAAATTTGTCTATAAGGCCAAGCCTTCAAATGTGAAATTCTAGTTGCATTGAAATCAGTGGCATAACTCCCATTGGCATCTCCCATCCCAGAATTTTAGTGCTTCTTACCATGGGCAGAGAAGGTTTTGGTTGTTTGGGTTTTTTTGTTTGATAGCTTCCATTCTCAGTAGCATCTGCTCATGGTGAGTGTCAGAAAGGTGGCAAAGAGGACTGGCTATCCTGAATGGCCTGTCTTGGGCCATGGGCACCAGTAACAAGGAGGAGAAAGAGAGAAAAACAAACAAACCGCACCAGAAAAATCCCAACTACCACCACGAAAAAAAGGTACAATAAAAGGGTAGTGTATATCTTGGGGGTTAGTTTGGGGTTTTTTTCCACTGACAGCTTCAGATGAGCAGGAACTCAGCTGTGGAAGTTGGTTTTAGGCCATCATGTTTTATAAAACCACTACCAGAAACACCTTTTTACCCCAGGACACTCAGGAACAGGAAGCCCAAAGAGGATTGTACACCTTTAGCATTTTGGTCTCTGTAACATACAAAGGCAGCTTTAACATTGCATTGAGAAACTGCAAGTGTGTTCTTGATAAGAAATGTTCTGAAAAGCTCAACAAAAGCCTTATCAGTAATATTTTGAGGCTTCCTTCCCATCCAAAGAGTGAGGACTTGTCTCTCCCATCTGTTCACTGAGAAAACTGGGCTATGACCAGGTTTGAGCTCTTTCTATGCAGCTTCTCCCCTCCACAGACTGCGAGCCTTCAGCACGATAAGAGACCTTTAAATCTTTTCCACCTTATGTCAAGGCTGGTACTGAATCTTTTCTCACAAATGAGCTAATTTTGCCCTTAATGACTAAAACTGAAGACTAAAAAAATAATGAGTCAGAAGAGTGGCAAAGCAAGAAATTAAACAAAGCGAGACATTGCAGTGAGAGTACATATTTTGGTGCTTTTTTGTTTTGTTTGGTTGGGTTTCTTTAATCCTTCGAGACAAAAGTATGCTGCTAAATTTATGCCTCTAAATTTACTTGGCATGTGTATGGAAAGCTGTGGAGCCATGAAATGAAACCTTCAGCTGAAAGTGTTGGCCTTTTTGGCCCCCAGGGCACTGTGCTGGTCAGGGACAGGTAGTTGTCCACCAGGACCCCCAGGTCTTTCTGTGCAGAGTTGCTCTCCAGCAGATTCCCCTCCCCCCCCCATCCTGTACTGGTGCCTGGAGTTGTTCCTCCCCAGGTGCGGGACCTGCATTTGCCCTTGTCGAATTTCAGATGGTTCCTCTCTGCCCATCTCTCCAGCCTGTCAAGGTCCCTCTGAGGGGCAGCACAGCCCTCTGAGGTATTAGCCACTGCTCCCAGCTTTGTGTCATCAGCAAACTTGCTGCCCCTTCATCCAACCATTGAGGAACAAGTTAAACAACACTGGGCCCTGCATAGAGCCCTGGGGGACACCACTAAGTGACAGGCTCCAACCTGACTCTGTACCACTGATCATGTCCCTCTGGGATCTGCCACTCAGCCAGTTCTCAATCCAGCCCACTGTCCCCTCAACCAACTCACACTTCTTGCCTATGAGAATATCGTGAGGGGAAAGTGAGGCGGGTGAAAAAGGATTTTGCTTTCTTCTTCGAGTATGGACTACTATCCATTCCGCTTTTCCTTCACAGCTGGTATCTACTCCTTGCTGGGGGATGGACAGAGGATCCCCTTGATCTGAAGTTGTTCCTGGTGGCTGCTCCTGTCTTAGGGAGACCAGAGGAGAGTGTCCCCATTTTGATTCTCTAATACTTCTCAACCTTTCTGCTTTGTCTCATAACTCTGCTTCCAGGCTGAGCAGTTCATCCGACTACTCACATCTGCTGCCATCTCTGTACAATCCACTGAGAGGTTCAGGCAATCCCTACGGCCTGAACCCCGGGCCCCAGCTACATGGCTTTTGGCATGTTTTGCATGTCTTTTTGGGAGCTCTGCCTAGGTCGCTGCATCTTTTTTGGTGAGTTTAGAGGACTTGGTTCCCTGCCGAGAGGGGAAACATATTTGAGCTCCCTCAGTAAGTGTAATGACCAGCAACTGAGTAAACTGCCTGTGCTGCAGCGCCCTGGTGCCCTTCCCGCTCCGCTCCCTGGAGCCCGTTAAATCTCCCGCGGATGTTCCAGGCATCCTGTTAGTCTGCCGAGAGCTGCGGGGCCCGGGGCTGCTGCTCGCGTGTCCCTGAGCTCGGGGACGATGCCGAGAGGCAGCGAGTCGCGAAGTCCTCTCTGAGGGTATTCCGTCTGAGGACCTTCCCTCCTGGTCTCTGCTCTGCCCCGGCGGTTCCAGGTGAAATGCCTGCGGGGCTGAGGCACTGACCAGGCCCCTACGCGCTGCCGCAGGCCCTCAGCGGACACAGGGTGGGCCGCTTTAAATGCCCTTCCGCTGCCCGCCCCCCGCCCGGCTTTAACCAATGGCTGCGCAGTTTTCTCTGACGGACGCGCGATGTAGTCAATAGAAGGCAGCCAGGAGGATCGATGGCGCAGCTTGTTTCAAGCTTCCCTCCCTCCACGGGGTCGACCAGGGGGGTGGGATGAGGGGAGGGCGGGCCGCGTTCGATAGGCTGTTGGGTGTGATGGGCAGCTACTCCAGCCAAGCGCGAGGCAGGGCGGGCCGGCCGGTGCTCCCCCGGCGCGGGCGGAGCGGGGCCGGGCAGCGGAGCCGCCGAGGGCCACCATGTTCCAGGGCGGCGAGGCCGAGCCGGCCAAGCCTAGCTCCAGGTTCGGCAGCGGGGGAGGCTCGGGGGGGAGGAAGAGCCGCTCGGCGGCGCGGAGCCCGCGGTGGGGCTTTATTCGGTCGCGGGGGGTGCGGCGCTCCGGCTGAGGGACGGGCGGGGGGACGCTGGCTGAGGGGGTCGTGTCGCTGCTGAGGGGCCTCTTCGCCCCGTCCCTGCGGTGCCGGGGCCGGCGCAGGGCCGGTGCCCCCGCCGTGCCTCAGTTCCCCTGTGCCGCACCCCGGTGGGCGGGAGCGGCCGCGGTGCGCCCCCGGCGGGGCCGCCCGAGCTGGGGCAGCACCCACGGGACTTCATTGCCTGGCCCGGCTCTGGAGCTCCTGTGAGGGGTCCCCGGGGAGGGGCGCGGCTGCTCCGTGAGGCTGTGAGAGGGAGGATCCAGCACAAACGCCGTCTTGTTTCCGCCCTGCGAAGTTGAAATATATTGTTATATATTTGGAGGAGGGCAGATCTCCCGAGTACTGCAGGGAGCGAGTGCACTGATTAACCCGTCTGTGAGGCTGTGGCGGGAGGGAGGGAGGGAGGGAAGGAAGGAAGGAAGGAAGGGTTTGGGAATTGTGTAACAATGCTTTACGTTTGCCTGGGTTCTAGTCTTTCTGAGCTGTGACCTGGTTGTAAAAGACTTTTGAGGATGCTCTGCCCTTGGTATGGTCCCTGGGAAGCCTCTCTTCTCACAGGACCTTTGAAACCACGTTTAAGGTATAAACTGGGCAGGGCTGGACTGCAGCCCGTTGTAAGGTGTTAGTGAACAGCGAGCAAAGGGGGTGTCACAGCTTTGTCCCAGCGGCGTGGGGTGTGTTCGTGGCTCCTGGGAGCAAAGATGGAGCCACCCACAGCTCGGTACCAGGTTTAAGGTACACTGTGTCCACAGCTTGTTCTGTTCATTCCCTAAACAAAAGTTTATTTAGTGGGAATGCAAATCCTTTTGCAGTTCTTGATATGTAGAAGTTTCTCTGTTTAAAACTGAGCCTAATTCCAAATCCCTGCAGTGACTACAAACACTTGTGAAAGTGGGAAAAAAAAATAACTCATCCTAAGATGAAAATCTTTCTGAGGACATTTTGCGTTTTGAGAACGTCAAAATTGCTGTTAGAAATAAATGATGCTAAAAAGATTTTGAATGAAACCTTTCACTGAAATAAATGAGATGTGTTTCCAGTGATCCTGTTAATGTGCACAGCAATAGAGCAAACATCTGGTTTGCTGAATCAAATTAACTGCCTGTTTTTATTTTATTAAACTTTAATAATGACACTTTGTGTTTTTAAGGAAGCTTTGCTTTTCCAAAATGAAACAAGGGATTGCATGTCTAAGAGTTTCTAAAAGCAAAGCAGGACAGATTTGTATCATTCTTCTGTTACACATGGTAAAGAAGCGTTGCTTAAACTTACCCTCACTTCATCCTGTTTTACTTCTGTGTTAGAACTGTCTGAAAACTGGTGGGAGCTCAGTGTTTAACTTTCAGGCAGAACTAAAAAAAATATGTATTTATTTATGTAGAAGGTGTCTTGAAGTAATGGGTAAGTCTTGCACCCCTTCCATAGGTTGGCTGAAAGGTTCAATGAGGAAAGCGCATTCAAATTCAAGTGTGTTCAGATGTAGAGAGGAAAAAAAAGATCAGAAGAACTAATTAAAATTCTTCAAATCTACCAGAAGAGAACAAAGCAATTAGTAGAGGCTTTTAAACTTGCAGGGTAGGGCTCTTGATTTAGCTATTCTAGATGAATTGGCAGACTTCTGTTTTGCTGGAGAGGAGGGGGAGAAAGGCAGATTTAGATTTCATAGAAGACAATTTTTTAATTTTTTTTTACTGCTTAAAAAGAAAACACCTTCCCTTCTGCCCTTCTCCCAAAGGAAGAAAGACCTGGCTACAAGACACAAAAATGTCTCTATGTAAACCGACGTAATACCAACGTAAACTAAAATGACTATAAAGTATAAACTGAAGTTACTATGCAGTGCGTGTTGGATTTCCATGTACTCTGCTGAAGCAGCTCACACTGGCTCACCGAGCTTGGTGGGGTTCACAGGCAGAATCTGACTTTCTTGTTTGCTGTGGGGGGACTTCACGTCCCACTCTGGTCTAGAACTGAGTGCACAGGAGTACAAGGAGCCAGTAGTGCTCTAGAGACTCCACAGCAGGAAAATAGCTTTGTATTCTCCTACGTTTTTGGCTGAAGGGAAGGAGTGCAAAGCCCTGTCCTCTTTGCTGTCACCAGCTGGCAAACTTTGTTGCTGTACTCAAGATTGGTTTTGGTAATTCCTGTGAATGACTTAGTTATCTGACTTGGCATTCGTTAGAATTTTATGAACCTGGTGTCACAGTCACTTGAAAGTTTATGGAATGCTTGGAAGGTTCCCAGCATTTAGAGGTTTCTGAGATTGAGGTGGCAAATGCACTTTGTGTATGTAGAGTTATTTTGGGTGATGCTGGCAGGAAAGGTCGCTTGTGCTGATTTCCAAGTGCTTCATAAGCACCACTAGTGATGCCTCTGGCTTATTCATTGAACAGTAGGGTGTTCTTAGTGTGGATACTGAGCTGAAAATGGGAGGACAATATAAGATTAATCAATGTTGGATTTCTTTTGATGCTTAATTCAGTTTGTTTACTGAATAAGCAAGACTTTTAATCTTAAAATGGTGTTTCTCTAGAATTTTCTTTTACAATAGGTCTTAAAACACATTACAGGAATGAGAAGTAATTATGACTGGTTGTTATTCTTACACCAAAAAAGTCTGAATGTAGTTATTTTGTTATTCCCCTCTATGCTTGTAGGCACGTGTTAAGCAAACAGCATGGTAAAGGGAGTGAATCTGTGGTGCAAGAGACTCCAGCCAAATAAATAACATTTTTCTTCCTTTCAGTCTCTTTACTCATATACTGAGTATACTTGGAATGCAAGAGAGACTAGATGCATTTAAAAAAAGTATCTGAAAAGAATGGGTAAAGTCAAAAATCATTGAAATTAGGTGAGAGAAGCCCCTTTTAACAGAAGCCCCTTCCCAAAGTACTTTTCTATAGAGTTCCCTTTTCCTTCAGTCTCCCTGGTTTAAATACTTAAACTGCCTTGTGGTTTCTGGACCATTGTGAATGCTCGAAATACATAATTTTCCTATACAATGTCTGCATTAATAGTGGGTTTAGATCTTCTAAGATATGTGGAAAGCACATAGGATAGTTGGCTCTGTAGTCTGATGAACACAAAATTGTAAATAAACCTTCTGCTTTGTGTAATCTAACCTGTGCCATGGACAAGAAATTGTCCTGTCTGCTGAAATTCTTGTTACTCATCAAGCTTAAGGGGTTCGTTAAATTCACGGTCATGCTAAGGATTAAAATATTGAAATTGGGCAGCAAAGACAGTCTCTCTGAGGCCCCTACTATCTGTGAAAACTATTACCAGATTAAAAGAGGAACTTTTTTCTCCTTCCTCCCAAAGAGCCTAGAACTGCTTTCTGCATCTTGAGATCTGAAATGCATGCAAAGCTCATTTTCTAACAGGGCAGCCAAATACCTCTGCTTCTGTGAAATGAAATCTTAGGCTGGAGTAGATCTTGGCTCCAAGAGGAACCTTGGAGATAGCTCACCTGAAGTGGAGTGCTGCAGTCTCATCTAGGGAGAGGAGGGGTTGTATTAATTCACTGACGTTTGACTTGTGTTCAAATTGAGTGGGATGAAGATCTTGCAATTTATAACTGTTGTCTTGGTTTAAAAGTAAAGGCTGGTTTAGATCCCAGATGAAGGGTTCAGATGACAATTAATAAAATTGAGTTCAGCTGCTTAGACTGTGGGTAGTTGGTCAAGTAGATGTAACTGTAAAGATTATTTCTGATGCAGAATCTCAGAATCATTAAGGTTGGAAAAGACCTCTGAGATCATCAAGTCCAACCTCTGCTTGTCAACTAGACCAGAGCATTAAGTGACACGTTCAGTCATTTCTTGAACACCTCCAGGGATGGTGGCTCCACCACCTCCCTAGGCAGCCCATTCTAACATTTAACAACATAGGCATTAACTGTGGACTTACTACCCAAGGACAAGCATGACTTTTGGTAGGTTTTCTAGAAGTCAGTCCATATCTGCTGTAACCTCCAATTTTTCTGCAGATCTGTTTGATATCCTCTGGTACAAAGCTTTGGTTTTAATGGATTTGCAGCTTGACCACTAAAAATCTGGCTTTTTGGTATTCCACTTCTCCGTTCTGAACTCTACACCAGCTACTATGATAACTGATGGTTGAGTTAGCAAATTTTTTAGTAGTTCTGAAATGTCTGCTTTTAAATAAAAGTCATTGGGTTTGAATTGTATCAGGGATGCATAGTTGGTATGTGCAGTTTAGCAGAAAGTCTGATTCTGTAATGGTTATTTTTAAAACTCTAACCAGTCATATACCTTCTCTTAATCTTCTGTTGCTTCTGGAACACCACAGGGAGAGTAGTCATTTGTGCTGCTGGCACCATTAGCATCATTCCAAGTAATCATGGATAGCTTCATGATCAAATTGACTCACCAGGAGGTTGGCAAAATTTGTGCTGAACTTGGGAATACTTTATTAGAACAGCTCTTGAAAAGCAGATGCTGGGCACAGCAGAATTACCTGAGGTAATTTAAAGTCAGAATAGTTACATACAAGGGAGAATGGGAAGAGGTCATCGAATATGTTGAATGCTATAAATTTTAAATGAACTTTTGTATCTTGCTCCTCATTCTGTGATGCAGGGTATTGAAGCCCCCGGGAGGAGGTTCTAGTAATCTCTTTGGGAGTACAGAAGAAGTGCCTTCTTCAAGTAGACCACACCGGATGGCATCCAATATTTTTGGAGCATCAGAACAACCTCAAAACATTCCAAAAAGAACAAACCCTCCAGGTAAGACCTGCCCCCTCTTTCTGTGCCATTAGGCTCTGAGTTGCAGCACAGAACTGGTTTCATGTTTCTAAAGTGGAACACTGTGATCTTTTTTATGTTGCGTTTTTGCATATTGAGCAGGCTTGAACAACAAATCACTTCAGACTTTTGAATATATGAATATTTCAGTGATCTGCATGTTCACAAACTTTTTAGCACATCACCCAAATGTTAATTCTTTCCAAGTTGAGGTCTAGGAAATGATGAAAGGAAACAGATTCTATTCTAGAACTGTGTCAGCAGTTAGCTGCAGTGGGCACAGCCCTGAATCTGAGATCCACTGGTGAATTGTTGTAACAAGGGTTTTCAGCTAGGCAAACAAAAGCAAGTTCCTAGGCAGCAGGGCTCTGGAAGTCCTTGAGTTCCTATATCTTTTTAAATATTTTCATATAGAGTGATAAAACTAAGTCATCTTGGAAAAAAAAAAAATCTAACAACTGCCTTGCAGGAGGAAAAGAAAGTGGCATTTTTGAGGACTCTAGTTCTGCTCAGCCTCGTCCGCGCATGAATCCACCTGGTGGGAAGACGAGCGATATTTTTGGGTCTCCTGTCTCTCCCAGCATTGTGCGAGCACACCCCAACAAGCCCAAGGTATTTGTACTTCTGTTGCTGTCAGAGCAAGAAGCAGCTCCAGGGGTCCTCTCACACTCTGTCGCAGTGCTCTCTTTAAGAACAGACCTGAATTGTGCACAGAGGGACTTTGAGTTAGACAGTTATATTCCCAAAATCTCTTTGATAGCTTGTTATTTTGGGTGCATCACATCTCTGCAGGCTCTGCAGTTTGCTGTAAAAGTATTAATTAGACTCTAGATATGTGTTCAAAAAAAAAAAAAAAAGAGAAAAAAGCTTTTGATCATTCTTGTGAGGTGCAGCTGGAGTTCTTGACAGAGCCAAGAGGCATTTAAGGTGGATAGGGAGGAGATATTTCTCCTTATTCTGCAGTTTGCTAGAGGTGATCTTGATTCAAATTTGGTGAACTCCAGTGAGCTACAGTCATAAACCTTCATGTGGCCTGACTGTGCACTTTGTCTCCCTTAAGTACCTGTATCTACAGTCACTGTGAAAGCACTTCAGCAGGAGATTAGGCTTAAGTGATCAACAGTGAAAAAGTGAACTTGGGATCAGCCATGGTGTCAGGCCCAGCAGATGCTTGATTTGTGGTAGATGAAAGTGTCTCTTTGCAACTGTAATAACTGTAATTGTTATTACAGTTGTTATACATATTTTATACAGTTGGGTTTAGATCTTAAACCTGTGATGCGTAATAGTTGCTTGTAGTTATGACCAAATCTGGGTTTGGGTAAAAAGCAGGATACGTTGCCAGTTATTTTATTTCTGTATTTAGGTGCCCTATATGTGGATTTACAACCTGCTGCCTTACTCTAAGTAGATACTAATAAGTGAGTAGCTATTATGTTGATAATGAGGTGGTATAGAATAACCTCCTGGCTACTGCAGAAATTAACTCTGTCCTGACCGGAACCAGAACATTATTTACCCCTTATTCTATACAATCCACGTCATGTCATTTCCGTAGTCAATGAATGAACCTCTAAGATGTCTTTTGAGTTCATTTAGTCCAGGACTGTGGGTTCTATCCATCCTAAAATGTCTCCCAGGGCAGGAGGCTTGGTGTGCTGTCAGCTGGTTCAAGCTGCACAGGGAGCTCAGGACTGGTGTATCTGGAGCAATCCATCCTCATTGTCCATGGTAGCTATGGCACACAGTGGCAGTGTCATTCAGCAACCACTGTCATACAATTCAACATTACAGACTGTTCTTACCCAAAAATCAAATCCCTTTGAAGGACACATTGTGTTTCCCTGTCCTTCTGCACTACCCATCAAGTGCAAAAATTCAAGGACTTGGTGTGTCCTTGAGCAAAAACAAATCCATGGATGGGTTTGCCTTTGCTTGAAGCAAGACTAATCCAAACTGTCTTGCCCAACATATGCCTTGTATGCCCCACAGGGCCTTTATCCCCTTCTATGGTACATAGTGGTTTTGATTGGGCAGGACCAGCTCAATTGGTAGAGCCTCAGGTGTTAACTAACTAGCTGGCCTTTGCTAAATGTAGACCCCAGTGTTTGAAGGTCCCACCACCCATTGCTTTTAATGTGGTTTTTAACAGTGCATTGTACTGTTCAACTTTCCCAGAGGCTGGTGCATAACTGGGAATGTGACACACCTACTCAATCCCGTGCTCCCTGGCCCAGGTGTCTGTGAGGCCTTTTTTGAAATGAGTCCCATTGTCTGACTCAGTTCTCTCTGGGGTGCCATGTTACCACAGGACTTGCTTTTCCAGGCCCAGGATGGTGCTCCAGGCAGTGCTGTGAGGCACAGGGTGCATCTCCAGCCATCCAGTGTTTATTCCCACCACTGTCAGCATGTAGCACTTGCCTTGGCAGGTTTGGGGAGAGTGATGTAATCAATCTGCCAGGCCTTCCCCTATTTGTAGTTTGACCATTGCCCCCCACACCACAGGCGCTTTACCTGCTTGGCAGCACATGTTCTACAGTTATGGATAACCTGGGAGATGGTGTCCATATTTAAGTCCACCTCTTGATCATGAGCCCCTCTGGATGTTGCATCTCTTCCCTGTTGACCTGAGCCGTTATGGGCCCACAGAGCCAGAAATAATTCACCCTTTTGTTGCCACTCCATATCCACCTGAGACACTTAAATTTTGGCAGCTCAATCCACCTATCCGTTGTTGCGCTGTTCTTCAGCAGCCTGACATGATGGACTTTCACAGCCAATCTCCCTACCCAGGCAGTGATATCTTGCCACACTTCAGCAGCCCAGATGGATTTCCCTCTGAGCTGCCAATTGGCCTTTTTCCCTTGGTCCAACCACTCCCACAGAGCATTTGCCACAATCTATGAGTCAGTGGAGAGGTAGAGTGTGGGCCATTTCTCTTTTTCAGTGATACCTAAAGGCAGCTGGACAGCCTGCAGCTCTGCAGCCTTGCTTGATCCGCCTTGTCTCCCTCAATGGCTTCTGTGACTCCCCGCATAGGACCCTGTACGGCAGCTTTCCATTGTGCATGTGTCCCTACAATGCGGCAGAAACTGTCAGGGAAGAGAGTGTGTCACCTTTCGTTTCCTGGTAGCTGACTATATGGTGGGGCCTCCTCAGCACGTGTCACTTCTCCTCATCCTCTTCTGATGATGGTCTGAAATTTTGGCCTTCAGGCCAATTCGTGATGAATTCTAAGATCTCTGAGTGATTGGGGTTTCCTGTCTGAGCTCCCTCTATGATCAGTGATCCACTTGCTCCACGGGGCAGCAGTGGCATGGTGTGTGGAGGGGACTTTCCCTTTGAACATCCAGCCCAGCACTGGCAGTCAGGGTGCCAGGAGGAGCTGTGCTTCAGTGCCGGTCACTCCTGAGGCAGCTCAAACTCCTTCAGAAGCTGCCAGGATCTCTTTTTCAGTTTGAGTGTAACAGGCCTCAGATCCTTTGTATCCCTGACTCCAGAACCCCAGGAGTCATCCTTGGGTCTCTCCCCAGGTGCTTTTTGCCAGAGACTCCAGTAAGGACCGTTCTCCCTGGCTGCAGTGTAGAGCACGGTTTTTTACATCCTATCCTGTCCTGACTGGCCCAAGGATTACTACATGAGCAGTCTCCTGTTTATTGTGTTCAAAACCTTGTTGTTGCTCAGGGCCCCACTTGAAATCATTCTTCCATGTCACTGGATAGAGAAGGCTGACAAACTGACTGTAATTTGGAATAATCATCCTCCAAAAACTCACAGTGCCCAGGAAAGCCTGTGTTTCCTTGTTGCTGGTTGCTGGGGACATAGCTGGTGTTTTCTTAACCACATCCATTGGAATCTGACAATGTCTGTCTTGCCACTTTACTCCTAAAAACTGAATTTCCTGGGCAGGTCCCTTGACCTTACTTTGGTTTATGGCAAAACCAACATTCAGGAGGGTCTGGATTATCTTCTCCCCTTTCTCAAAAACTGCCTCTGCCGTGTTGCCGCGCACGATGATGTCATCAATGTAGTGTAAGTGTTCTGGAGCCTCACCCTTTTCCAGTGCAGTCTGGATCAGTCCATGGCAAACGGTGGGCTGTGTTTCCAGCCTGGGGCAATTGGTTTCAGGTGTACTGCACACCCCTCCAGATGAAAGCCAGCTGTGGCCTGCACTCTGCTGCCAAAGGGGTGGAGCAGAACTCATTAGCAGTGTCGATGGTGGCTGCCTTGGACTCCAGTTTGTACTGAAGTTCCAACATGTCCAACACCGCGGCATCAGTGGTGGGGTGACTTCAGGCCACGATAGTCCACTGTCAGTCTCCACTCTCCACTGGACTTACACACTGGCCCTGTAGGGCTATTAAAGGGGGTGCAAATCTTGCTGACCGCTCCCTGGCTCTCCAGTTCACACATTACGTCCTGGATGGGGCTCACAGAGTCCCAGTTGGTGTGGTATTGTCAGTGGTGTCAGTTTGTTCTCCTCCTTTCATTGACATCACTGCCAATGAGTCGATGTACGACGATGGTGCTCTCTGTATAAACTTCTTCCCCAGGGATTGTGTGCACTGGTCCTCATCTGGATCTACAGGGCACTGCTTGTTATTTGAATCCCTATGGATTACCTCCAGCACAGCTGATTATCTGAGGTACTGGATACCTTTCTCCATGGTGTTCCACCTGCTTGGGTCCACTACTAGAACATCCTTGGAAAAGGGAGCCTTTCCTTCATGCCTGACAGGAGTCGCCTGCAGAGGCTGAGAGTTTCTGTTCTCTTCCCAATCCTGTGTTTGATGCCCGTATCCCAGGACAGGGATCCCACTTGCTTGGCTTCACCACCATTTGGTTTCGTATTGTGGGCCGCAATATCCCATCTCTAGAGCAGCCAGGTCACCAGGGGCTCTCTCAGCTGGAGGCTGAAATCTTTTCGCGTATCTTGCAGCTGGCCCTGCCTCTTCCTCCTGTTCTGAGGGCCCTGCTTCCTCCTCATCCCTCACTGGGAGAACTGATTTGGTCTTGGATTTCTTCTTCTGAATAGGGTTGCCTGCTACTGGCACAAGTTGTTCCTCTGGTTCAACTGCAGTTTGAGTGGCCATGGTGCCTGTTGCTCTGCTTTCCTTCTCCTCCCCCTGAGGGTTCTGTCTGGTGATGAGCAGTGTCTAATAAATAGCAGCCAGGGCCCAGCACGTTGCAATAAGTTCTCTGGAGTTGCCACAGCATTCTCTTGTCAAAGATACTGCACTTCATCAGGATCCTGTGGTTGTTCAGAGGTGAACTTCCAAACCATTTCTCCAAAAGCTGGCCCATTTTCTCCCACATTCCATGACACTCATGACTATCCACCCTTGGGGCTGATGTCCAAATAACCTCCATAGAAATCTCTTTCTTGACTAAACAGTGCAGTGTGGACTGCACTGAGGAGACCTGGCAGACTTAACAACAAGAACATGCTTTCATTAACATCCAAAGGGAATTCAAGATTCTCAAAGGCTGTTTTAACAAGCCTGAAGGAGGAAAAAGGGGTGAAAAGCTGGGGTAAATCATTCTCCCCTGTTCTTCCCACAGACTGGGTATGATTATTAGTGGACTCCCAAAGGTAGGGGCAGGAGAGCAGCACTGAACACACATCCCAAATGACCCTCGCTGCCCTTGATGTTATCATGTCATGAACCAATATCCCACAGTGCAGCAACAAAGCAATCCTGATCCCTCTCCCTGCTCTGAAAAATATCATCACAAGGAGCACATATTGCATATATGGGAATATATACAGGATTAGGTACCACACCCACATGAACAGACCAAGCAACATTTTGACCAGTGGTTCCCTACCTAATACAACAAATGCTTAGATCAAATTTGTTTCCAACTCACTCTGGACAGCTCTGTTATTATCTCAACCCTTCATGCCCCATGTTGGGTGCCAAATAAGTCTGTTGTGGCTTAGGAATGGTATTCCCCAATTTAGTGTCCCCACTGAAACACTCCAAACCTCACACCACTTGCTCACTCCGCCCTCCCCCATGGCAGAACTGGAGGAGAGAATTGGAGGCACAAAAGGTGAAGATCACGGGTTGAGATAAGAACAATTTGCTGGAAACGGCAATGAAATAAGAAATTAACAGTAACAGCAACAATATTAATAACAGAGTGTGCAAGAAAGGCTTAACCTTTTATGCATATTCTGAGTAGTGTTTGGGGCAGTAAGAAAGTAGGAGGAAAAATAAGACTGGGAGCTGGGTTTTGTCAGGAGTAGTGCTGTTGGTGTAGGAGAGGGCTTTGCTTTGTTCCTCTGTACCCCTTTATTGGGATGGTCACTGTTTCCTTTTTAGAAATGTAACATTAATTCCCATGAATTCCTGACTAAATGGAGGACAACACTTCAGAAATTCCTGTCTTTAATTAGAGTATTGGAACTGTGGGAAATACTGGGGTGGAAAGGAGACAGCATATTTACAAAAACTACTGCAAATTGAGTTTCATGGCTGGGAAAACACATCTCTCTAAAGTGTGACTCTGTATTTGTGACAGTCAGTTGGGATTGTTGGGGAAGTGGTCTTAAGAGGTTTTGTTTATTACCTGACCGTTGGGATACTTGCTGAAGACAGGAATTGCTGAATATAAATAAGGTCCTCAGGAGCTGCTTGTGTTCTAGCTGTGTGTGCCAAACTTCTCCTGGGTGGTAGTGGGTGCTCAACAGGAATGGTAATTCCAGACCTTACGATCAATGAATCCTTAAGGTTGGAGAAGACCTCTAAGATGGAGTCCAGCTGCTAGCCCAGCTCTACTGTGCTTACCATTTTGATGATCCACTGTAGCCTCTTCACCCATGTTTCAATGAATTGTCTGAGATGGGCACCTTGCCATAACACGAGTTTTGTCCCCCTGCTTTTGGGGTTCTGTAGTGGAGGAGGGGATGAAGAGCTGCACATGGTGCCTGCAGCTGTTTGCTTTTACTGTGATCAACATATAAACTTAGATCAGAAACAAAGCAAAACTTTCAGAAGGCTTTTGTGACAGACTTGATGTTTGAGAACGATAATACACTAAGACAGTTCTTGATTTCTTTGCAGGATCACATTGTCTTGAAAGAAGATGAAACGCCAAAGAAGCTAGAAGGTCAGCAAGAGAGATTCCTTTCTCTGTGCTCTTTGAGATGATATGCTCTGAGGAACAGTTTCTTATGCTTCCACTTAAACACTAGCCTTAGTCTCATGTTTTTGGGATAATATACTGAGAAGTCAGAGATCTAATCTCTTGTCTAAGGGAGATGGCTTTCTTCCTCCTTTGAGGAGAACACAGGCATGAGTCTTGCTACTCTATGTCTGTGTGTTTATGCTTTGCTTGATACCATGTGTGTATATATAGATATATATGGAATCTGTATATAGCAAAACATCCCATCAGGTTACTTCTTCCTCCCTTGCCATCTCCTTCAAGTGTGTAATCTTGGCCTTCTGTAATTGTAAATAACAAATAGCTGACTGAAAAAATGTATTATTGCTCAGCCAGTTGTTAAAGAGTGATGGGAACCCTGCTTTTCAACTCAGGATGAAAGGATTGATTGGTATTTTGTATCTCTTAATTTCCTGAAACTGCCAAAATCATTCTGAAGGTGTATTGCTGAGCCTCCCCATTCTCCTTAGAAAGATTGCTGAAGGAAGAGAGGAATTGTTGTGGAAAGTGAAATTCTTTTCTCAGCACCTGTTATCTTCAGGAAAAATAAACAGATAATGGGAAACCTTGGTGTGCTGGGGATGGGAGACATGGGAAATAATATAGTCTACCGAAAATGAGGCACTTTGTGGACTAAGAATGGTGATGTAATGATCTAATCCCTTTTCTTTTATGCAGCTACAGAAAATGTCAAACCACAGCTGGAAGATGGAGGCAAGAAAAAAGATGTGGGCAAAGAGGAGCGATGCAAGGAGCCAGAACCCAAGATAGACAATCACGAGCCCCGCCTGGGGCCAAGGCCACGCTCACACAACAAAGTCCTCAATCCACCCGGGGGGAAATCCAGTATTGCCTTCTATTAGGGTCATCAGGGCACTGTCCCTAATGGAGTCTGCACAGAAACTCTTGTCTGTGGTGGCGAGGTCAGTTTATAGACTATTGTTTGTGGGTAGATTCTTAGGCAGATGGATGAGGGTTATGTTAGAGTGTGTAGGAAAGGTAACCTGATGATTTGGGGAGGGCGGGCTGGGGAGGGAACGGGTGCCCTGTGGAAGATGTAAGTATTGGCCTGCCTGGGTGGGTGGCAGAGGGGACATTAGTGTAACTTTGTGAAAGATCAGTGCTACTTTGTGGTGAGTTCCTCAGACTGTTAGGTTGTTAGCTAGCTCGTGGCTCAGGACACTCTAGGGGAGTCAGGCTTGCCCATGGAGCCAACATGTCAAAGATCGTGAATGGGGAGCAGCCTGGAGATTCCAAAGTACAGCAGGTAGGCTGGGCTTTCCCCATAGCAGTGGGATGCAGCTTCACAGCATGAGCTGACTTGCAGTCACATGAATGTAAATATGTTCCACTGGAACAAGTAGTGCTGCCACTGTTAGAAGTGTCTTCAGTCTTTGGTTCTCTTTCTCCTTTCTTGCTTTGCAACACGTGATTGCTGATACAAGGACAAAATATGCTGAAAGTTTCTTTTATACTCATAAACCATCGCTACGTTTATAAAGATTGTGGTCTTCCCCTCCCAGGTATTCAGGCCTTTCTGATGCCTTTGGTAATCTGCTGATTACAATGACTGGATCTTGACACGTGGCAGTCCAACATACTATTTCACGTAGGTGCTTCTAGAAGACTTTTATTTAAAAGTGCCCTGGTTGAGTGCTTGCACACGTTCTGGTAAAGATGTGGGTGCAAAAAATAGCTTTATGGTACTCTGCACAGAGGCAACTTGAAGTTTACAGTTACCATGGAGAATATGCCCAGGTGTCCAGCCAGGTCACTCTGACCCAGCGTGTGTGGAAATGCCTTAGCTTTGGCACAGGTTTTCACTTTGCACCCCATGGAAACTATGACTGTTCTCCTCTCTCCACCACAGTGAATTTCCTGTTTGTTTTGTCTGTGCTGACTCTGTTAGTGAATTCTCCTGTCTTTGGTGAGCCTTACCTTTGCCTTTGACTGCCTCACGTTTTTGTTGGTAAGGTTGGGAGAGCTGTGTGGGTTCTCACCAAGCCATAGTTGTTTTTGCTGTAGACTATCCTAGTTGGAAAAACAAACACTTAAGCAATACAAACCTTCTGTTAGTGCTGGCTATTGTAAATCATGTTTGGAAGATGTGCATGTTTTGCACAGACATTTTTGGGGTAGGGTTTGTTCTCTGAATGGACTTTTTGATTGTATCCACAACTTTGATATATGAATGTTAACATTAGGTGCTGACTGTTCAATATATTGAATAGTGACTTTTTAAATCTGATGTATCAAACAGGAGTTGTTCAGGTACACCAAAGAACAAGTGGCCTTATCTGTATGTCCACTGCTGTTCTAGCCCAGGTTCCCTGGGAAGTGCTGCCAGTGAGGGGATGCTGGGCCAGGTGCTAAACCTCTCTGTGATGGTGGTGCTCTCCAGGCCACAGTTCCCCTGTGGCAGCAGGGTGGGTGATTGCTTGGACACTTATTTGCCTTTTCAAATCGTGAAATATATGGGGCAACGCTAAGGGTAAAACAGCCATGGAGAATAGGGATTTCAGTGTCTTTGTACCTTTCAGATTGCTTTGGAGCTGCCTGTTATTTGTCCCCCTAGGAAAACAAGGCAGTGACTCAAACTACAACCCTGGAATGGACTTTTGTTACTTCCAAACATGTATTTCCTAGCAGCTGCTCCTGAGTCTGTGCTCTCTAGCCTCTGGCTGTCTCAGACACATCTATCTGTTTCAACTCCTTGTTCCAGTACTTGACAGGAGGCTGTCATGTGGGAAAGTTGACCAGAGGCTGCTTCCTGCACTGCAGGCTCTGGTGCTGTCTGCAATACTGAGCATTTGGCATCTTTTAGTCCCTGATGTGCATTGGCTGCAGTGCCTGTCTTTTAAACAGCAACTTCTAACTAGGCCTTAAATTAGTTAAACTATGTTAATTTTCTTGCATTTCTTTCTTTGGAATCTAAACAATGTTTTCAACTCATCAAGTAAGATTGATCTGAGCTTTTCTTCGGGACAGAAGGAGATTGGAAATCAAATGACAAAACATGCAATTGTCAATAAACCTCTGTATTTTGTTACTTCATTGTGTGCTGTAGATGTCTGCTTTTATAAATCAGTCAGTAATATATTTCAGTGTAGATACACTCACGAATTTTATTGTCTGAAGCGGGAAAAATTACACATAAATTTTCAGGCCTTCCATACATTCTGTGCTCTGGAGCTGTGACATCCTGCCCAAGGCTGCCAATGAGACAGACACTTCTTATCCTTGGGGAGGGTTCAGTTCAGTGCCTTTTTAGGGGCAACATTCCATGATGTTCTGTACTACACAGGGATTGTTATGTTCTTCAGCAAGATTATAAATAGACTTAAATATCCAAATAATGTAAATATTTAAGGCTGCTTAATGTAGAATAATGTAGTAATTCCCCTTGAGCAGGGGATGTTCTTTAGATGGAGAAGTCATACCCCCACTTTTGTTCTTCCAGCGAGTGCATAAAACCCCCCTCACGTGCCAGACTGCCTTGGCTGACAGGAGGGAACTACACCCACAGAAACTGCTCTTCTGGGTGAGCTGGACACAGTGGCCTCTCAGCCAGCGTGTTGTGTGTCTGTGTTGTGTGTCTGTGGCGTTCATCCTCCAGAGCCTTCCAGCCAGACCTCACTCCTACATCTCCTGCTGTGTTTGGCCATTTACAGTTCAGAACTCTCCTCTGAAGCATGCACAGTGCTTTGAGTGGGATCTGCATAGTGTGGGAATTTGGGAATGTCCTTGGTAGACACATTAGCAATGAAGG
Organism: Lepidothrix coronata; assembly: GCF_001604755.1. Taxonomy (NCBI): domain Eukaryota; kingdom Metazoa; phylum Chordata; class Aves; order Passeriformes; family Pipridae; genus Lepidothrix; species Lepidothrix coronata. Next base: position 237,594 of record NW_016690204.1, on the reverse strand, counting down.
ATTGTCCTTCCTTTGAGTTGTGGCAGTAGACCACAATAGAGCTTCACTCTGCAACTCTGTCTTACCTCTGCTTTCCCAAAACTGCAGATTTCACAGAATATGCAAAGTTGGAAGGGACCTTGTTATAGGTTAGAAATCCAGGAGAATTTTCTTCCCCCTGCCTCCCACTGTAAGAAAGGTGGAGTCCAAATAGAAAAAAGGTCAATTAGCCTTACAAAAGAATCTAGCTGGCCAAGCTGCATTCCTACCGAATGGCCCATCAGAGGCTGGGGGAAGAGGGGAGGAGTTTTGGGAGGAGGTGGCTGGCTCTTCTGGGAGGGGAGAGATCAGACTGGGGAGACAGACCGGGCATTTTTGGAGAGGGGGCCTGGAAGCCGGTCTTTCTGGCTTTTCATCCTGGTGAGGCCTGACCACTGTCCGCAATCGGGTATCACGCTGCCTTGTGACTCCAGCCGGGACCTACTGGGCTTTCATCGGAGAGTCTCTGTGCTCGTTGGGAGAAAGGGAGGAGCTTTGGGGTGCCGTCATCTGAGAACAACAGTGAGTCCTGTGGGGGTGGACTGCTTTTCCTTCTGCCCTTCTTCCACTGGGGGAAGGGCCCCCCGTTATTTCTTTTCGGCTTCTCCCGCGATCCGAGACCACCCCGCGGGCCCCTCCCTGAGCGGTGACCGCCAGAGCCCGACCGCGCCCCCTGCGGGTCAGCACGGAGAACTGCAGCTCTGCCCCTCCAGCGGCCCAACAGCGCCCCCTGCCGGCCGTGATTAGAACTGCGCTAAAGGACAGAGAATATTCACTCAGACTCTTTTTTTCCCCCCTACTGTTTGAAGGGGACTTTTTTTTTTTTTGGGGGTACAGGATTATTGCCTAGTTTTTTGTGTTCTGTTCCTGTTCTTGCCAACATACATATATCTTTTAATAAAGAGTTGTTATTTCTTCTGTTTTTTTTCCACACTTCCTCGATTAAAGCCCCTTAATTTTGAATTCACAATTGCTGAGAGAGAGGAGTTTGGTTTGTCTCATAACTCATCCTCTGTAGCAAACTTTCCAGTCTCTTCAAACTGAGACAGACCCACAAGGACCCTCATAAACATGTGGGATAGAATGTTAGCTAGGTTGCTGTTTCAGTCTGGGAAGGGAAATTATGGTATCCATAGTGAGCTCAGCCTGGGAAGTGGCTAAAGGAGGACCTGCACATGAGTCAGATGTGGTTCTAGGCATGGCTGCTGCTTAGGCCCCAAACATGTCACCATATCTGTCCTGTACAAGACAGCAGTGCTGTAGGGAACAGCCCAGCTGCAGCTGATCCCCTGCTCCCTGTGAACCTGCCTAACCCAGAGCAGTGTGTGTTCTCCCCTGTGCCCACTGCTGGCTACTGTGCAAAACCTTTTAAGCAAGCACTGTCTGATCCTGTCCGTCTGCTGCATTGCTGCCTAACACCCCACCCTGCACCCCACCCCAGTGAGGAAGATTAATGTCCTCTCTGTTGGTATTTTAAGCAGCATTACTGTGGGTTTTTTGAAGGATTTATACAGGCCAATCAGACCTGGGATATCCATTCTACATTCTTGGGGATTGTCTAGTGATTGTTGTGTGGAGACAAGCACTAAATGAGTAACTGCTGCGGTATGTTCCCTGGAAGGCTCTCGGAGTTGTTCATGTACAATGTGATCGCACCAGTGCATGGACGTCCAAGCATTGTGGCTACCTGGGTGACTGTGGAGAGAACAGTTTGATGCCTCTCAGCATGTGGAGTGTGCTCAGTTGGAACTTGCATCTCCACAGGATGGAAGCTACATGGCCACCCACTGATTTGTCCAAGCCCCCTGATGTGTCTCCTGTTGAATTTCAGGCTTGAAGCTCTGATGAAACCCTGTATTGCTTTGCTGTGGAAAAGGCGATGGGTTAAATGTTGAGGCTGGAGTTTTCCATTGTTTATTTTTCTTAAGGAATAAAGAGGAGTTGCAGCATCCTGGCTGTGGGGAGGCCTGGGCACATGTGAGCCGTTGGTGTCATAACTGGAGATCAGGTGTGCAGGGACAGGACTGGGGTCACGATTCATTGCTGGCCAAGAACTGATGGGCAGAACCCCCCAGCAGGCTGAGCTGGCTGCCCAGGCTGTGCCCAGTTAACCACTTGCTCCTTCCTCTGAACATAGTCAGTGAGCAGGAAGAGCGGGTTTTAATTATTGGGCTGAATTAGCAGCCCTGATTATTTTTAGTTTCATCTCTGGGGATGAAGACTATCTTTTCTTGAACTGGCTTTCCCTTTCTTTCAAGCTGCAGCTCCTTATATTGCTAACAGGACCTCCTCCTCCTCAAGCAGGTCAAAAGTACTGGTAAGAGCCAGCAAGAATGTGGGAATTTGCTTTACCCATCAGCCTTTCTAGCTCCAGCCACCTTCTAATTCTGGCCTCTTACCCATCTCAGTGTGAGTTGCCTGAACTAATGTCCACCTTCAGGCTTCACAGTCCACAGTGTCTTAAGACAAAGGAATGTTCTGGCAGAGAATATTGTTGGAGCCCACCATCTCCAGGTTGCCCAAGGCTGGGGACAGGGTGAGGGGTGGGGTTTCAGTTACCTGTATACATGATCAGTGCAACTCTACAAAAATTAAACAAAAAACCCCCGGTTGTTTCCTTCTATCTCTTGCAACATGTTGACCTCTGTGACCACCACCCTTTCATTTTGTGACAAGCTCAAGCAAAGCAGAGCCATGCAATGGCTTTGTAGAAAGCTGCTCAGAGCTGAGCTCTGGAATCCCAACAGCAGGTGTCCAGCACAAATGGGGAAGACAAGCAAAGTGAGAGTGGCTTTCCTTGTCATCAGGGGAGACATTACTGATAAAAGCTGAGTAAGAGGAAGTTGTCAATGTGCCCAGCAGAGGTGAGCAGCTACTGCTGCAGTAAGGCTCATGCTGTTAGATCAGCTTTGAGTTTTATCCACCTGAGCTGAAAGACAGGAACAGTCTGTCCAGAACAACTCTGCCTGTGAGAGGCTCCAGTAGACCCCTCCCACCCTGAAGATGGTCTTTGTGTAACAGATCCAAAGGTCCCCAGAATCTCCCCACATCTTCAGATTCTGCAACAGGGTTTATTAAAGCACATGCAGGGATCTTTGTAGCATGGTTTCTACAAAACCCTCTCTAGCCAAAAGAAGTTCTCCACGTAGGCCGCAAACACGGAGAGGGGCAGGAATGCTTCCCAGTGACACCTGGCAGAGCAGGCAGTGAGGCGTCAGTGGTACACCGGTGCAAACCTTGTTAGCCAGTGGCAGACTTTAAGGAAAGTATGTCACAACTCTTCTTCAAAACAGAAGATGTAACGTTTCTTTTCTAGTCATCTGGAGGTAGATTATGGGATGGTAAACAGGAATGCCTGGCTTTCGAGTGAGCTTCTTCCATGAAGGAGCAAATACAGGACTTTCACCTGCTATCCCAGCACTCATTGCAGCACCAACCCTCAGTTGTTTAGCTGCAGCATCACATGGTATAAACTGAGAAAGCTGCTACTTTTGGCAAGGCAGGCTGAAGTCACTGCTTTTGAACCAGTGTATGGAGACACAAATCAGCTCCGAACATGTATTTTCTTCTGTACACAAGCCTCCAACATGAATCTACAGCACTGCTGCATGTGGTTCTTCATAATCACAGCTGGAAATTCACCATGGGGTTCTTCCAGTAAAAAAATGCAAGTGTAGGATTTCAGCACTGAAGAACAGTGTAGTGAATGGAGGCTGAGGGGTGTTCTGAAGCTACTGAGGGGTGTTTTGAAGCCACTGAGGAGTCTGACTGGTGAGACCTTGCATGGAGCACTGAGTGCAATTTTGGGTTCTCCAGTACAAAAGAGATGTGATTTAGCAAATGCTAAATGAACCACAAAGGGGGTAAATGGACTGGAGCATCTTTCACGGGAGAAGGGGCCAAGAGAGTTGGGGCTGCTCCAGAAGGCTCCAGAAGGTCTGACCAGTGTGCTCAAGTACCTGCTGGGAGAGAGCGAGGATGGAGGGGCCTGACTGCTCTGCACAGGAGGCAATGGGCACAAGGGAAACCACATGGAATTCCATCTGCAAGGAACCACCTTTTTCCTGAAAGGGATCAGGCACTGGGACAAGTGGCTCAGAGAGACTGCAGAGTCCATCTGTGGAGATGCTCAAATTCTCACCAGATACAAGTCCTGGACAACGTGCTCTGGTTGCCCCTGCCTGAGCTGCAGTGTGGGACACAATGATCTTGGGAGGTCACCACCAAACTAGAGGAACCTGTGACTTTTGCAGTTCTGTGACTTCTCAAGCCCAGCCTCTAAATTTCTGCTGCACCAAACTCCAAAAGGGAAATCTTTTAACTGTAGTCTGAAATGAATTCACAGTGTAACTTAAAACTTGAAGACCTTGCTCTCTGAGCTCATCCTCTTCAGTAAATTAGTTTAACCAGGCTTTGATTTGATGAGTCCATTTGTCTTAAAATGTGACTTTACTGGGTGCTATCAGTACCTAAATTGCTTTCAATCTACTACTTTTTATATTAAATGCAACTTGAGTACAGCTGCTCTTCAGAATTTTAGTAATTTACGTGTCGTTCACTTCAGCAGTACTTGGCTATGGTACAGTTTACTTCATTCTTAAAGCCTCCTTTGTCCTTTTGTAAACACTGTGAGTGTTTGTGAGCGTTTGCATAGTGCAAAGGGCAGTTGGCTGAGTAAAATAAGCCTCTACCCTTCATGAGTAAGAGCACCTTGGTGTAAAGGACAGGATTCCAGATCAAAACCCTTTATGCTTTTGAAGGGCAATGAATAGGCACAGCTTACAGAAGCATTTCTAGTAAAGTAATAAGCAATTAAGCTAGGTTTGTGTGCAAAAGGTCATCAATTTGATTAATTCAGGCTCCTGCCTAAAGAATAATGACGGTGTCACTTGCACACGCATGTGATTTGTGAAAGAGGCTAATCTAGAGCAGGGAGTGAAACATCAGGCTAACCCTGTATGGATTAGCGAGTGCTGCTGTGAAGGATTCTTGTGGCAGAGCAGGCAGGCACACCTGCAAGGCTGACAAGCAGCTGTCTAATGGCTCATGAACAAGGTTAGCTGGGTGAGCTTCAGTGACTGCAGTGTGGCCCTTAACGTGCCCCATGCAGGTGGGGGGGTGTTGAAGAATGCCCGAGAACCACAGAGCACACCCCTTCCACTGCTGTGCCAGGCATAAGAAAGCGGAAACATTCCCTTTTTGTAGACAATTGCCTTCAAGATTCCCTTTAAAGATGTTTAAAGTACACAGGCTAAAATCTGCTTTCAGGCAGAAGTGACCAGTGCTGTGTCTGGCAGGGCCATGGTTCTCTCCCTGCCAAGGTTCAGCTGACAGAGCCCTCGGTTCTCGTTTCATCCTCAAGGAGCTGTGCTGCATCTGCGGGGTCTCTGTCCTGCCCCATGGGTGCTCCCTTTCTGGTTCTGTTCAGCGTCTCATCCTGGAAATTCAAAGCAGCAACTGGTGACAAAAGGACACTTTTTCCTGTACGCACACATTGCCACAGGTGGGTCCTGGCCCTTGCCTTCACTGTCTTGCAAAAAAAATACAGCCACCAATGGCTTGATAGTAGGCAGGAGTGCGACACGCTGTGTCAGTCTTTAGGAGAGGGTTCTCTCTTTATGCAGTCCCATTTTAAGAGTTACTCAAACACCCAAGAGCCAGTACATCAGTAAAAGGAACTTGGTGATGTACAGCTATTTCTTCACCTTTTATCACACTTACCTGTTTCTTGTCCACAACATTGAGGCCAATGGAGGCAATGATGCAGGCGACAGTGTTTGCCAGCATAAAGATCATCATCTGTTGCCAGCGCCACAGGGGGATCTTTAGTTCACTAGAAAGCCAAAACAGGAGAGAACAACCAGTCACTTAAGATACTTAAGGCACTGCTCTAGTTCCCTGCAGCATCAAGTTGCAAATCCCCTGATTCCTGTTTACACTGCTCCACTAAAGCACTGCTGATTTCTCTGCTTGGAAAAAAAAAGACAAAGCATTCTCACCTGGACTTTGTTCCCAGCATGTGTCCAACAATCAGATTTGAAAGGCCAACTCCAACCATCTGCACAGAAGTTGCCAGCCCCATCGCTGTCCCTAAAGTGGCTTGGGGCACCACAAGGGGTATAGATGGCCACATACTAGCCTGGGGGAGCAATGAGAACAGGAACTCAGAGCCGGATTTAAAGGTGTTAGACAGACATTGGTTCAAGAAGGAATTATTCCCACGAAATAAACATTTATACCTTCCCCTCAAAAACTCTGGTGCTTGTCCCTCCAGCCTATTGGCTGGTTCTAGACTGTTCCCCATCCTTTTCAAGCAGCTGGAGACAGCACAGACAACACAGGTTATCTGAAACTGGAAGAACCTGACTCCAGATTTCAGAAGGGGAGTCAGACCTGGTGGCTGAGTGGGTAAGACTCAAAGGAGATTCAGGTGTTACATTCAAGGTAAAAAAGAACTAAGCAAATCATAGCCAGGTTAATGCTTCACACTGTACGAGCGCTTCCTCACTCTGCCCCACTTTCTGCTCTATGTTGATTCTTTGGGGTTATTTGTTACCAGCCAAAGTCATTAGGCTTGGGGAGCCTAATGTGCCTGCCTGTGCCTGCTAAACCTGTTCAGCAGGACACCAGGGCAGCAGTAATACGCCATCCAGGTGTAGGAGTGTAGCCACAAGACACACAGCTACCCAGTGGGGTTGGGAACTCACGGCAGCGAAGGAGTAAGTGATCCCCAGCCAGATGGTAGAGACCAGCGGAGGCACAAACGTGAAGGCCAGGAGAGCGAAGACGGGCAGAGTCAGCGTGGCACAGCCAACAGCAAAGACACCTCTCAGTCCAACGTAGTCCTGGTGGCAGGAACAGACAGCAGGCCTCTTACAGGGGATCCTGCTTCCCATGGGTCAGGGACACGAGGGGCTGCGCAAAGTGGGCTGGCAGGAGGGGCAGTGACATGGGATTTCCTGGCTGCTGGTAGTGTAGCAGACCAGCTGTTCCTGGTTTCTCTTGTGTACCTCTGAACTGAGCCTGAAACGCCACACTAGGTGTCCAGTACTCATGTGAAACCCTTAACACAGGGTAAGGGAAAACAGTATTATACCCTGACAATTATGGAAATAAGGAAAGGAAGCATTTGACAAAACAGGCCCTGGGTTTCATGCAGATTGTCCTTCCCCATCTACTTTGCAAAGCTTATCTCAATCCTTTCTGCTCCAGTCTCAGACTTCTCAAAACACACAGCTGTGTGCCATGGTTACATAGCACAAATACAGGACAGAGGGAAAACCAGGTTAATGTTACTTCTTGTAATTTACATCAGACTGAAGTGCATCTTGCAGGTTTGCAAGGGTATAAAGGACTGCTTGTTCAGCCCCAAAAGGTGCAATTCTGTTTGAGGGGCTGTAATGGACAGTTCAAAAAATTGGGAAGTTATCAGCAAGCACATCAGGTCTTGGGTACTCACAATTAAAATGCCAACTGCTGCGGAGAGGACAAGGGAGCTGTCATACACTGCCCCAGCAATGTAAGCCGCTGCCTGCTGACTGTAACCAGGATATTTATCCTGGATAAACTTGCTGAAAACAAAATGAAGAGGAAAAAAGTAAGAGAGTAATCCTGAGCACAAACATATGGACTGGTATGGTTTGAATGAGAAGACTTGTAAACAAGCTTGATTTTGTCTGGTAGTTTGTAGTGCCAAGCCTTTAGTGGTTTATTTTCTTTTTAATTGGTGCACACCACAGAGAAGCTGGTAGCTTAAACAGCCACTTTCGAGACACTTCTGCAAGTGCAGAGTGAAACTGCAGGTTAAAGTGCATCAACACAGCCCTTCCATCAACACAGCTCAGGGCAGCAATGTGCCATCACCTGTCCTCAACACACCAGTGGAGTCTGACATCCTCTTTTACAAGGCAGAAAGCCTAATCAGTACAAGGGGGAGAATGCTGAGGGGCTGGACAGCTGTTTAAAAATTATCCACCAGAAAAGATCAGCATTTAAATTGAACACCTGTATTTCAGAAGTACTAGGAACTGCCCCTTAGGAATTCCTTTAAGGAGACCTGGTTACAGCAAAAAACACCCATTGTCAAAGCCAGCCTTTCACCTTTGTTAGGGACACGCAGAAATTACATTAAACTTCCTCAAATTCTTTACAGAATTTACAGTCATCCAGTTGTAATAAGAGCTTACACAGAGGTTTATTTAGAGATCTTGTAGCTCCTTAAGCCTGGTTTGGCTGCTTGCATGGCTACTTCCCCTCAGTCATCATGCTGATGACATTTCTTCCTCCCTGATTTCACAGTGGCTTCCTATACGTAGCTAATGAAATACTACCAAAATAATTCTATTTTTTTTTACTGCAGGCCTTTGCTAATAGAAAAGTTCATCCTGATTGTGTGACAGAAGCTGCACCATCCACAAATGGGAACAAAGCAGCAAAATGACAAGTCTGTGGCAGAGCCCCATGATAGAAGCAGGAGTCTCAGTTTACTTGGGCAGGTCACTGCTTTGTTTTAAGCATAAGGCAGCGTTAAAAAGGAAGTCTGAGGCCTTCACAAAGGCTTCCTCACATACAAACCCAGGCTGAGCAAGCCCAGCTGTGTTCCAGACACAGCAGTGTGCAGCAGCTGCAAGGCAGAGCTGCCTCAGGCCTGTGGAGCTGACACCCCACCCAGCTCAGGAGACACCCACTTTGCTGGGCTATCACAAAGGTGAAATGCCTATGGGCTATTTTTTGAATAAAGTATTTCTTCCCCTTCTCCCAAAACCTTCTGATCCTCCTTTGGCAGTGTTCCAAGCCATAAATATTGGACGAATCATTTCCCTCAAAGGTATTTTTGCTTTCTTTCAGAAGCCTCTCTCATCTTTGAAGGGAAAGAAAGGTCAAAGAACCCTCAAACCTTCAACTAGGTGTTAAAGACGTGTTTCTCTGCATTTCAAGACTGGAAGGAAACTGTATTTCCCAGTCTGCCCACAGCTGAGGCCTGGAAGGCTCTGCAGGCTCATGTCAGTCAGTGAGTCACAGCCACAGGACAGTACCTGGCATCGGCCACGAAGGGGAACACTCCGTTGTAGAAGAACATGATGGTGAGGACCAGGAGCCAGTAGCGAAGGGGAAGGTGCTGGATGTCCTGAATCCGCTGCAAAGACAAGATGTGCCCTCACTCACCAGGCATTAGCCCAGCTTCACACCAGTGTCACTTCCTGCAAGCCACTGAAGGGCACGAGAGATTTAAGGAGTAACAGCACGTAAAAGGGAACTGTGAGGCAGCTCATACACCTCTAAGTGAAATTTGGTATGTGCTGACTCTAACACATTCCTTCTTTAACACTATTCAGTAAAGAAAACATAAAAACTTTCTTCTTATTTTTCTAAAGGTTCTGGTTGCAAGAGATTTTTGAGCAGGCTCTGTTAAGAGTCCGCTGCAAATCCTTAAGTGAAACACAGCAGAAAGGTACAAGATAAACACGAGTCACAACACTGAGCTACAGAAACCAGTGAGAGTACTATCATAAGAAGGAAGTACATCTAATAGACTAAAGTGCCATAAAAATTGCACACATTACAAGCCTGTAATGTTTGTTCCTAGACAGGAGAATGCAAGGAGGAACAGAAGGGCTGACCAGAGATAGTTCAGTATTATTGTTTGCTATCACAGATCCTGTGAGCCAGAAAGCAGTTCAGAGGGAGGCTACCAGTGAATTTTGTGCACAAAATCCTCCTCTGAGCCACCTACAGATAGGTAGTAACTGGCTCAGAAAGCTACTGCTGTCCTGAGTGCTCTCCGAAAGGCTCTAGGCAGGGAATCGACTCTTGGCTGGTGGCTCAGATTTGATCTGCTCAGTGCTGCTCTGCAGGATCGAACCGAGGGATGGGAATGCCCTCTCCTGGTCGGGACCGGCTCCTGCTGCCGCAGCCTTCCCTGCGCTCCAAAGGCAGTGCTCCTGCACCCGGGATTGCCAGGATGGAGGTGGAAAAGCACCACGTACCACTTTTTTGGATTCTTGCTGGATAATGCCATCCAAGCCCAGCTGCTTCATGCCCACTTTATCCAGCACACTGACTGTGAGGGCTGAAACAAGCCCCAGCACACAGAGCAGGCTCCCTAGAAAATCAAGAGGTGTTAGAAATTCCTCAGCATGGACAGAGATGAATGATAAACTCCACTGCATGTAAAATGCTGAATTCTCCAGGACTCCTACTCCTGGCTTCTCTTAACACACAGAGCAGGACCCTTCCACTCACAGCATCCTGTTCCAGCCCCTGAGCTGTGCCCACCGAGCTCCCATGGCTGCAGTACTGATGGTCCTGATGCTCCTGACCTGCAGCAGGCTTATGCAACAAAGACAAGGCTAAAGCAGGGCAGACACTGGGAAACTTCCCTGGTCCCCAGAGCAGAAGAGGCATCCCAGGGCTGCACTGGAAGCCAGGCTGTACCTCCCCATTGGTGTGACCTGCTGCAGTTACCACAGCTGTCTGACCTGCGAGCACAGGCAGCTCGAGTCCAGTTATGCTGGATACGTCTTAGCAAGTTTGGCAATGGGCATCTGCTGCAGATATCCTTCTCAGAAAGAGTTCTGTACCTGTTTTGCTTTCCAAAGAGCCAAATGGACTGCAGAAGTCACTGTGCTGTGCTTACAAATGCTGCCTGAGCATAAAACTAAATGTGAGATGGGATGTGACAGCCTATGCCCACCACAGCTTTTTTTCTGAGAGCTGGAATCAGAGGAGAGGAACGGGTTTCCATTTCTGCATGAGATTTATCACACACGTGCATCCTCTTTTCCGTGGATGATGGCCCATGCTGCTTTGTGGTTTGGAAAATAACACTTTCCTATAATCACTGAGTTTTTGTACACAAAGGAGGCCCTGAAGCAGGTCTCCCTTACATCACCATCCCAGCACACCAGAGTACACGTGTACCACTTAACCCTTCTGTGGAACAAGTCATCCCTTCCACTAGAGACAGATCCCATCTCACTGCACCAAGACGAGGACAGAAACTCAAATCTTCTAAAGATACAAGCCCTAGAACAAATTCACACTAAGAAATGTGTAGTTCAGGTTCTGCTTCTCACAGTAATTTAAACATGCAGTTTCAATCAGCCACGTGCAAGGCATTTTCTGCTGGGACAGTAGAGACACTGCTGCAGAACCATCACGTTCTGCTGGCCAAAGTACGGAATAACAAACACACTTGATTCCTCTTGTTTTCACTCTGAAGTTTCTATTCCATGGGAGTAAACATACATTAAGTACTGATTACCTGTGACTGCAGATGTTTAAAATATGTCAAGAAAACAACACTGTCAGGCTGATACTAGAGTATTAAGAGAGGGTTCTCTGGCATCAGTGCAGAAAACACCACTCATAGCACACAGAAAGCAGCAGGAAAAATTGGAAAATCACATGCCTCTTCCCGCTAACCTCACTACCTTTTTCAGAGACTTTTAGTAACTGGACAAAACGAGCTGGCCTGAGGTCTCAAAAACAACAAGCCAAAAGCACCAAAGAAACTCACCTCCCCAGAGAGTCCACTGCATTCCAAACTTTGCCTCAAACTGCTGGGTGAAGAAGAAGTTGAGGACACTCCCAAGACGGGAGAAGGACAGAGTCAGTCCAAAAGCCAGTGCCAGTTCCTTCCCCTTGAACCAGAAGGCTGTGATACGATTCTGCACAACTTGGAGAACAAAAAATCCTCTCTTGAACAGACAGGCTTGGCCAAGAGCATGGCACAGAAGCAACAGTTCTCTCAAGCTGGAGAGCTCAGGCTGGGGGAGGAGACCTCTACTCATCCCAAGGGGAAGCAGATTGTGCCAGCCTCACAGTCCATTTTAAAATGTACTAAATCATGCTGGGACGTGGGAGGTGAACTTATCTCTCACATAAAGCAAGCAAAAATAACCTCAAAGGCAGAGAAATCACATGTCAGTCCCCACCTTGAGAGAAGGACTAAGTTGTTAGAGGGGAAGACTTTTAAACATTTTGGCACACATTAAATCCATGCAGCAGGAGCTGTGTTCTGCCAGCAACACAGGGCCCTTGTGCAGAGGTGATGCTCACTGGTAGGACAAGGGTCTAGGAAGCAAAATAAAAATGTATCATGACCATTTGATGAGATGTAAATATGAAAATATGTAAATGTGAATTCCTTACTAGTAAGTGACCCGTTCCCAGAGCCAAAGAGCAGTCTTCCTGTTAGCATCATTGGAAGGAGGTATGGTGAGCCCTTAAAGTGTGAGCCTAGAGCAAAGAGGGATGATCCCAGCACAGTGAGAAGAGAGAAAACAAAGACACCAACTAGGGAGAAACAGAAAAAAATACACAAACCTCAATAGACATGCTGAGATCACAACAAAAGTATTCTGTGTCAAGAAGCAAAAGAAAAACCTCAAAACACACCACTAAACGTGTGGGCTTCCATCAGCTTACTCTCAGTTTTCAATTTTGTAAGACTGGTCTCTTTATAAAATGACTTGGGAATCCTCACAGTAACGATGACATTATCATGGTGGGAGGTTAGAGGGGTAGAGTAACTCAGACAGAGGACTCTGAAATGTGTAGAGTCCTTGTCCCTGTTCTGAGCTCCATTATATGTCCTAGAGGACATGATGTCCTTCTCTGTGCCCCCCTCTCCTCTCTAAGATGTTTACCTTCAGGATACAGAGACAGCAGGACTGCATTTGCTGGGATTGCTGGGTCTGAGCTTACGGCACATGCCAGAACAAATGCCAGAGCAGGGAACAGAACCATGTTTTATCAGTTTGTCCTATCAAAACCAGATAATACTAGTCCCTGTCATGTGTGTGTCAGAGAAAAGTGTGTTTTTTGTGCCCTGCTGTGTCAATTCAGGTAAGTCAGTGGTCAAAGGAGGAAAATGTCTCAGTTGTTTCACAGAGCTGCTCAGCTAACCATCACACCCTGCCCTCCATCCCTCTGGGATGTTACGGCACTGGGACTTTTAATCATCCCTTTGCACTGAAAGGACAGCCTGAAATCCCACTTCAGAACAAGAATAAATTAATGGAACCTCAGAACTTACAGTGATTTCCCAGTTTATCAATCAGGAATCCAGCCAGAATAACCACTACTGCATTTCTAGGAGAAAACCAGAATAGAAATGCGTTGTCTTGGTGCTTGGGAGCAACTACCAAACCACCTACCCCCAAAAGCAAGAGCAAAGTGACTCACGTCCAGGCGTAGATTGCGTAAAGCAGGTTGTACTGAGCTGGGGTCATTCCCAAGCCTTCCACACACTCCAGCGTGCCATTGTGCCCAGTGCTGTTATGGTGGGTTCCATTGGGGCAGGTCAAGTTCTGTACAAGTCACAGAGCCTTTGTTAGGTGCAGACACAGACAAAAACTCACATGTGCCTTTAAAAATGAGGTTCTTCCCATCTAGATTTCTATTTATCCTGCTCAGCTCCCACTTCCACAAGCAGCCATTAGGGGACTTGTGCCTTCTCCTAGAAAGCCAGCCCTTCTCAAATGGGAAATGACTGGCCATTGGCATGGCATGGCACAGCTTCTGTTTCCCTTCCTGTGGCAGTAGCAGCAGGGGCTCAGCATTTTTATACACATTTCCAACCAAAAGAAAAGCCAGGAGCCTGCACCACCAGCTTTATCTGATCCCTCAGCTTCTTGGTTATAGTTCAGCTTCATCTGACTCTTCATTCCATACTATAAAGTCTCAAGCAGCATGTAAATATGCAACTCTGTCTGTATCAATTCTCAGCTCTAAAGCATTTCCAGTAGAGTAAGAAACTGGTAGTCCTGGCACGATTTAAAAACCTTGGTTTTGCTACTAAAAAGCAACATCTCCTCAACACTATATGATCAGGAAAACCCCCCTAAGATCTTCCAGCTACTGAAAATTCACCTGCACTGGGACATGGATGCTGGGTCTTCACACCAGCAGGCAAGAGCTTAGCACCTTGAATAAGCACAAGAGAAGTGTGATTTTCACCACGAGATTTTTATATTCACAACTCCTCAGATGTGCTGCAGCAGAAATGTTTGAGGCTGCAGAGAAGCAGCTCTCTAGAACAAAGTGTTTCACTGCAAGCACTCATCTCAGCTGCTCCAACCACCACAGTACCACTGCTGAGGCAGGGAGAGGCTAAATTCACTAGAGTAAAAAATATGACAATCAACAGATTAAAAACTCTGCACAGTATTAACACAGAAAAATATGGCTTGGTTTCACTACCCTACAAAGTGTTTCGTTACCTGGGTAACAAAACATGACATAGCCTTTCCTGTATTCCATAAATAAGTAACTGACTCCTCCCTCACAAACCTAGAGAAGTTGTGGAAGACTGAGGAATAATTACTGACCTATTTTGGGGGGAGATTTTTCTCACATTTGCAATGACAAGCTGCATCCAATTTAGCCTGGAGTTCACTGTCTGAATGTTAGGGATTTACTGCATTTATGTTAAAAAAAAGTTACGTGCAAGCTCTGGCTATTCCTGCCCTGGCTACTGAGGCAGATAGAGAATAGGACAGTGACTCTGCCCCTACACACACTGACCTGCCAGCAGACAGCACATGAGAGGCAAATCATCTCTCAGGAGATACAGAACCAATGCAATCACGACAGGTAAATGAGTCCAGTAAGAATTTGTCAGGGGTTCAGAAATTCAGCTTTGGCTCTCCAGCATCTCTGGAGAACTCCCAGCAATCAGCTGGGATGGCAGTGTGAACGCTGAACAACAGAAGTTTCTAGCATTTGAGAATATGACTGGTTTTTACATGTCAGTCCTCCTGTGACCCCCCTGCACAGCTCCTGTCCTTGGGCCAGCAAATACTGATGTGATGCCTGCAGTGTCAGAAGGTTTGTACCTGGAGACCCAGAAAGACTTTCCTTCTCACTGGCAAAAGTGAGTACTGAGAACTCGTGTATTTCTGAAAGGTTTCTAGGGGATATAGGAAAGTGATGATGTTACGTCTGACTTCTTAAAAATTATGCGTAATACGTTTTAATCCCATTTTTTTAACCTTATGGTATGAAGAGTTTTTTTTTTTTTAAAAATGCTGCTTCACTGTAACTGGTGAATACAGTGGGACTTGAAAGAGTGATGTGTAACATTCTATTTATGCAGCGCAGAAGCAAAGCAAAAGAAGGCCCAGCTCAGCCTGGAGCAGCCCAACCCTCTGGTTTCTTTTGGTAAGTTTTAGTTTCCTTTTGAATGGAAACAAATTTTTAGATATTTTGCTTCTAGCTTTTGTACAGGCTATGAATGAAATGAATGGGAAAGAAATAGAAGGGGAAGAAATTGAAGCAGTGTTAGCAAAGCCACCAGATAAGAAAATGCAAGCACCTCAGGCTGCCAGACAGGCCTCACGGAGCACTGCGTGAGTGTCACTGTGGTCACACTGCACAGTGAAGTTCTGCTGCAAATGAATCACCTCCAGCACTCGTGTCTCCCACCCCCGTGCAGGTACTGACGGTCAGTGCTGTGGATCTCCCGCGTGCGGGGTGGTGTGAAGTCCCGACTGGACTCCCTTAGGGCGGTGAAGAGGAGCCGACCCCGCGGAGCACGGGCGAGTGCCACATTCCCAGTTCTCCCGGCAGCAGAGGGAGCTCGAACACCTGGCGTGCCAGTGACAACCTCCCACCCGCAGCACCTGGGAGGTGAGACCGCGAGGCAAAGACCCCTGTACCAACAGGAAAAGGTCTGGAACCTCCAGCGGCGGCCGCGGCCTGTGCTGCCGGCTGTGCCCGCCCCTCGACACTCACCCCCTGGAGCTGCTGCTGCAGGACGCCGGGCATGTCGAAGCAGAAGTAGGAGCCGAAGGTGAGGAGGCAGTTGAAGAGCAGCACGGCGAACCTGTAAGAGACTGGGGCAGAGCGGACCCTCCTCACCCGCCCGTCCCGGCCCTCCCGCCGAGCCCCCGCCCAGCCCTGCCTGCGGGGGGACGAGCCCAGCCCGCGGCCTCCCGGGCCAGCCGGGCCTCCTCCCGGCCCTCCTGCCGGGCAAGCCGGACCAGCCGGGCCCCGCCGCGCTCACCGCGCTCCGCCGGCACCGCCATCGCTCCGCCCCTCGGGCACGGCCCACCCCGGGGACGGAAGGGGTGGGGAGAACGAGTGGGAGTGGGAATGGGAACTGGAGCTGGGAATGGGACTGGGGATGGGGCCAGGAATGGAGACTGGTAATGGAGAATGGGAAAGGGAATTGGGAATGGTAATGGGACCGGGAATAAGAATGGGGACTGGGAATGGGACTGGAAATGGGAACTGGGAATGGGGCCAGGAATGAGAACTAGGGCTGGGAATGGGGACTGGGAATAGGAATGGGCCTGGGGCCAGAACTGGGTCTGGGGACTGGGACTGGGAATGGGACCGGGAATGGGAATGGGAATGGGACTGGGACTGGCACTGGGGATGGGGCTGGGGCTGAGGCCGGGACTGAGACAGGGGCTGGGAATGGGAATGAGCCTGGGGCCGGGACTGTGGTCTGGGACTAAGGACTGGAGCCGGGGCTGGGACTAGGACTAGGGCTGGGAATGGGGCTGGGGCTGGAACTGGAGCTGGGGACTGGGGACTGGGACTGGGGGCTGGGATTGGGACTGGGACTGAGGGCTGGGATTGGGATTGGGATTGGGATTGGGACTGGGACTGGGATTGGGACTGGAACTGGGGACTGGGACTGAGGGCTGGGATTGGGACTGGAACTGGGGACTGGGACTGAGGGCTGGGGACTGGGGCTGGGAATGGGAATGGGGCTGGGAGTGGGGCCTGGGGCCTAGGGCTGGGAATGGGAATGAGGCTGGGACTGGGGACTGAGGACTGGGGACTGGGGCTGGCAATGGGAATGGGAATGGGGCTAGGAATGGGGGTAGGAGTGGGGACTGGGACTAAGGACTGGAGCCAGGGCTGGGGCCGGGACTAGGACTAGGGCTGGGAGTAGGGCCGGTACTGGGACTGGAGCTGCTGCTGCCCAGGCCTCCTCCAGGGCTGAGCCAAGGCGGGAAGGGGTCGGGAGGACTCTGATGGGAAAGGAGCCGATTGGAAACAGTGGGATAAACCAGAGGAATTGACGTCAGTCAGAAAGAGGGAATTTTGTAATGGGAAATGAGACTGTCCGTGTGAAAGGAAGGAATCAGATGGTAAATACAGTGTGGGAGCAGCAGCATGGAAGAAATTGGTTTGTAACACATCATAAACTGATCAGGAGTCCAAAATATGATGTTCTGGGGAAAAAAGGTATCTCTAAAGGTGTGTTGGTGGAAGTGTCTCGTATAAGACACAGGGAAGAGCAGACACAGGAAGGGAGCAGGGAGCATTGTTACAAATGTATCAAAAGGAACCAGCCAAGTGTTAATTAGAGGTTCCTCTTTATCACAAGAGCAGGGCCCTGACAATGAAAAGGAAAAACATCCACAACCCTGTAGCACTAAACCTGCATTATATGGGAAAACTGTTGTTTAAACATGTCTTAAAATGGCTTTTTGTGGTCTCTTTGCAAACACATGCTTCTTCTTCCCAACACCCCCCACGACAAGTGTTATCCCCTGCAGGAATGTCCTGAGAAGATATCCTGAGGTGTTTCTCATTGGCCCCCTTTAACCCCTTCCTATTGGTTGTTAACCCCTTCCTGTAACCTGTAATTGGTTACTCTGTGAATCCTCCTAACCCTATACATGTAACCCCCCCAACAATAAACTCTCTCTTGCCTCCTCTCCACGCAGGTGTGCTGTCTCTGTGGCTGCCATGGGACCACGTGGGTGGGGGGGGGGGAAGAGCACCCTCTCCCCTCCAGGCTCAGGATCTGAAGAAACCCCTGGTGCTGGAGTTCCCTTTCCCTATCCACCTCAAGCCGTCGGAAATGGTTCCTCAGATGGAAATGGAACTAGAACTGGGCCGCCCCATGCCATGGGGGGAAAGGAATCCAGACAACCCCTCCTCCAAAGCTCCTGTATGATCAAAAGGGTAAGTATATTTCTCTTCTCATTTGAAGAGTATTTTCTACCCAAATGAGGCACAAAGAGCAAACCTCACAATGGCACCTGTGCAGGCCAGTGCCTTACCTGGTCTTAAATAGAGCTTGCAAAGTATGTGAGCAAGACTGTGGCATGGCTGTCCATCCTTCAAAGCCAGAAGCAGGATTTGTACCTCCAGAAGTTTCTTCACGCTCCTATGTCAGTGGGTCAAAGGTTCACGCACAGCCGGGAATGTGATGTTAAAAAAAAGTTTTTCAACAATGTGTACTGAAATATAAGGATATTTTAGGAGTAATTTTAGGAACACCTGACTTGTGAACAGAGTCAGCCTACAAGGTATCCCAAAGTCCATTTTTATAAATGCTGTTACTTTAGACATCATTTATGCTGCCGTGTAGAAGTTTTCATTTTGCCCTACCCTGTGATTTCTCCCTTCCTTGGGCCACAGGTGTGGAGAATGCTGAATGAACTATTACCATTACTGCCTTATGTGCAGAGGATGCTTCATGCTGCCAACACATGTCCTTACCTGGCTGTGCTGGGCAGACCCTGTGAGCAGGTGAGCCCCCACCTATCTGCTCACTCACTTCTCCCAGTGGGATGGAGGAGAGAATCAGAAGGGCAAAAGTGAGGAAAAAAACCCACAAAACCTTGTGGGTTGAGATACAGACAGACAAATAAGTGAAAAGGAAAAAAAAAACTAAGGGAAAACCCCCACCAAGTGATGCACAAGCAATCACTGACCATCCACGGACCAATGTTCACCTAGTCCCAGGTAATGGGAAAAAACTTGGAAGAAACCCTTCCCCAGCTTTCTTGCTGAACATGATGCCACATGGCATGGGACTTCTCTCTAGTTAGCTAAAGTGTGGCTGTGTTATCAGCACTGTTCTCCTCACCAGCCTGAGCACAGCACTGTTTCAGCTCCTGTGCACAAAGCAAACTCCCAGCTAAACGCAGTACACTAAGAACCAGCTCTTGAAAGGAATTCTTTTGGCCAAACAAGAATGTTTTATAACAACATTTAGCAGAAATGAAAATGTCTGGATAATAATAACATTTTTATAGACGTTTATGTCTGTATATATATATATATAAATTTTGTATGTATATATAAGATTTGTATAATCTGTGTATAGGGGCCCCTGGTGGTCTAGTGGTTAGGGTGCAGGACTTTCACCACTGCGACCCGGATTCGATTCCCAGCCCCCGGGCAGATGGAGCTCGTCAGCCCTGTAAGGCAATCCATCTAAGAGAAGGTCACTCTAAACAAACCTACGTCCTGAGACCCTCACTGCCACTGTCCAAGCTTGCTCGGCCCTGGCAGATGAACCTCAGGATTAAAGGGTGGGCTCAGTTCAGCACACGCTGTGTCTCACCTAAAAAATCCACTGCGCAGGCTCGAAGGGTTAATGACCTTTCCCAAATCTTCGCTCGCGAAGACTGGCCATGTTAATCTGTGTATATATATATATTTATATATATATATATATATATATATATATATATATATATATATAAGATCTGTATATATATAACATGTATACTGTGTGTGTGATTGGTTTGATTTGAAAACTAGTGTTAGAGCTTTGCTAGTGATCTGCAGGTCTGAGGTGGGGATATGTCCCAACACTGCTGGGGACAGCAGCAGCAGATCCCCATTCTGTTCCAAGCTTTGTAGCACTTCTAAGCTGTGTTTGTGCCACTGGTGATTGTGTTCACTTCAGGAGCCTTTGTTGCAATCACAGTGCTTATAAAAATACTAATATGCTGGACAAAACTCACTGTGGTGTCAAAGGGATAGAAAGGAACAATACATATCAGCATTCTGCAATGTAAATAATGGCTTGGAGATACTGGATTCATTTGCATATTGAGTCTGGACACACACTTTCAATTTTTTCCTTCAGAAGTGCTTTGTTTTCCCTGTATTTTTTTCCTGTATATATATGCGTACATATATGGGAATATCTATCATTATATATATTGTATAATATTCCATGTTATATATGTGAAAATAGATTATATATATTTTCTACATTTATGACATATTTCTCCCTCCCTCCTTTCAATCTTTGGCTAACAGGCTGTGTGAATTTGATGTGTCATGATTCATTCACTTTTTGAATTTTACTCTTTTTCCCCCCTTTTTAGCACCAGCTCATAAGTGACCTGGAGCGTGGACTTGGAGTGAGTTTGATTTGAGAATGAGGATAGAGGACCAGTGATGGGGAGGTCAGATACTCATGAGAGATTTGTAATAGTGGCATGCGTGTCTGTCAAGACTCAAGCTACCACGTGTCTAGAAGAACCTTTAGGCCTTCTTTAGGGAGGAAAGGGCCTGGCATAAAAATACTTTAAGTGTCTCATCCATTAAAGATAACTTTCAGAGCATGGCCAGGTGAAATACTTGCTCCTGAATCTGCATGTCAGCAGCTCTGGTGTCTGTGCTGTTGTGAGAGCTTCCTAGGAGAGAATCAGAACTCATAGGCATGACTGAATAAAAACCTATGATCCAAGAAATCATTTGGGAGCACTGCACCTGAAGGGTGTTGTTATTTCCATCCCCTATCCAGTAACAAGTCTTTATGGAGTAGACGAGGTGTGGGCTTGCATTGGAAACAGAGAAGGGAGAGACAAAAAAATTAAGAAAAAGCTATATGTCAGAAGCCTCATCTGCTCACAGCAATTATGGGGCAAGAACCAGACCAAGCCAGACAGAGAAAGAGGAGAGCTCTTCTTCCATTAAGGTTTCAAGGAAGAGGATTAATATTTGATAAGCAAAATCAATTAGCTCACAAGTAACATGGAGATTCTGACCATGATCTATGGAAACAATCCTTGAAGACACCCTTTAATGCATAGCATCCATGATGGTTTGGAGGTCCTGAGCTTGTCGGAAGCTGGTTAACTTGAGGTTTGCCTTAGGTTCTGCCTTGTAAGAGTACCTATGAGTTTAATATTGTCTCCTGGCTATAAGGCCTCTTATGTTTTGTCAAATCCCATTCATCTTAATTCTTAACTTGAATTTGTAGATGCTCATTCATTCTGGTTTTTATTTTAACTATTACCTGGTTTCTTCACCTGTGCATCCATAAATGTATCATCATAACGTTTTGCCTGTAAATCTATTGCAAAACTGCAGTACTTCTGCTATTTCTTAGAGCTCTCAGAAGTCCTGGTTTTAGTCCTCTCATAAAACCCTACATAGATAATTGTAATTTTAATGTAAGTTTTACAGAAAGCTCACTGAAAGTGGTATCAACTCCTCCTACCCTTGACCTTCTTGTGCCAGTTTTTTCTGATTTAATAGCTTCTATCTGAAAAAAGGTAGTTTCTCTTGGTATATGCTCCCTCTTGTTTATCTGATTTTCTGTCACCAAGTTCTCAGTCTCAGGGACTTCTCAAGTACTGTGGAGTCCTTTGAGTTTAACACATAACTTATTGAAGCATGTGTCACTATTTGCATTCTGTTCCCAAGTGATTGCCTTATATGAGAGAAAACAGTGAGACTGGGTTTGTGACAAGTTGTGTTAAATCTTTTTGAAAAGAAAAGGTCTCTTCAGTCACGAACAGGGAGGTTACAGTTGTAGTAAGGACAGCGTTTTCAGGCAGGAGAGGGATTTTATTTTGTCAGCTGTTATACTTCATTTTGCAATCGTGTATTTCCTCTGAAAACAGAACGAGCAGGAGCATCGTTATGTAATCATTTAATGTATGTTGCGTATGTAATCATTTAATGTCGATTACATAATGCATCATTATGTAATCATTGTTTAAACCGAGCTGGAAATTAAGCACCATGCAGCCACTCGCTCAGCCCCTCCCTCCCTCCCTCTCCTACCCTGGTGGAATGGGGAGGAGAATCAAAGTAAAACTTGTATGTTGAAAAAAGAACAGTTTAATAATTGAAAATAAAGTAAAATACAGTAATAATGGTAAATTATAATAATAATAATGATAATAAAAACAGAAAAACAAGTGATGTACAATGCATTTGCCCACGACACGCTGACAGATGCCAGACCAGCCTTCCCCAATCCAGATTGTTATTCCATGGTGTGGAATATCCTTTCACCCAGTTTGGATCACCTGGCCCAGCTGTGCTTCCTCCCAGTTTCCTTCCTGAACCACCTCACTGGCAGAGCAGGAGACAAGAACAAAGTCCTTGACTTAGGATAAACACAACTCAGCAAAAAAACAAAACGTCAGTGTGTCATCAACACCGTTCTCATCCCGAATCCAAAACACAGCACTGTGACAGCTACTGAGAATGAATTAGCTCTACCTGATTGAAACCAGGACAAACATCCTTTGCCATCTCCTTCTCATGGCTGCGTGTTTTTCTCACTGACCAGCCTATGTCTCCTCTCAGGCTCGCTGGGTCCCAGGGGCTGTTCTGCTGCCAGACTCTCTTTGCTGCTGCTGCTGTCAGAGGCTCGTCCAGCAGATGATGTGTGCTGCTCACACCGAGGCTGGAAAGGAGGAAAATCCCAAAGGATGGAGTGAGCAGCAGGAAAGAGAAGGGTTCACAGTGGCAGGCAGCCCCACACTGGTGTGTGTTTGCTCACTGCAGTGTCTGAGGGATGAGCTGTTCTTTTTTTCCTGTAATGTCTTGCTGCTGTGAGAGCTCCCTCTTGTACACTTAACAACATCCCCTTCCCTGGCATTGCTGCTCCATTTGCTGTAGCTCATCCCAGCCAGCTTAGAGGCCATCCCTCCCACAGATTCAGCACGGACCTAAAACCCACTGTGGATTTGCTACAGCACTGAGCTAAGCAGTCCTGCTAGTTAATTATGTTCCTTGTCCTTGGCACAGAGGCAGAACTTCCCTCTTTGTTGAGCCGCTAATAAAGGCAACCTGACTCTTTGGTACTTGTCCTGTACCACTTATTGCTGTACCTGACCATCTGTCTGTCACCTGAAATTTGTTCTGAAAGTCTCTTTTAGTTCATCTTAGGTTTCTGTCTGTCTCTGCTGGAGTCTGTCTCATACTTTATAAAAAACAAATGGAAATAAATGGGGGAGTTGCTGTAAATCTTTGAGGCACTAAGGTGTGTGCAGCTGCACCTTCCTGCCTGAAGAGGTTGTCCCCAGCCAGGCCTGTCAGCACCTGCAGCTTGTCCGGCCAAGAGCACAGCAGGAAAAGTGGGGCTATGGTTGGAGTCCAGGACAGGGGAAGAAAGCAGCATGCTGGTACTGCATATATGTGCAAAACTGGCATTGGAAATCTCCCATCCTACTCCCTTTGTCTTTCTGTCTCTCAGTGGATGAAAGGATATCAGGTGCAGAAGGGCTCCTATAAAACAGTTAACAGCAGCCAGTGTTTCTGAGATTACCATGAGCCTCTGCACATTTAACTACACTTCTGATCTTTCTTAATTTACCATGAGATACCCCTCTGGCAGAGGCCATGGTTTACATATAATATAGCTTTCTTTTTCTGTCTCTATGCTTTATAGGGCAGGAAGGAAGATGTCCAAGATCAGCAGGCTAGGACATCCTGGCCTCTTTCAGGAAATCTTTTTTACATTCAGTTCAAAGTCTACTCGTTGATTTAATATGCATAAAAAAAATAATGTCCACATGCAAGTCAGTAAAAAGAAACCAACCCTCAACTTACACTTTGCATGCATTTTTGGTGTTCATATCCACCGTGCATCTGATTGTTGTGTTCCCTGAAAAGCACATTTGGATATCAGTAACACAGCAGTGAGAACTCATAGAATACAGAGCTGGAAGGTGGGACTTTTATCCTACAGCTCCTCACGGTAGATCCCACTGCACTCTGGGTTTGGCAATTAGCACAATGCTGTCAGGAGGGAATGCTGCACCACTCGCCCATCATTTCCTTTTACATGACAGATCTCTCAGGGGAGCTTTGGCTGTGAGTGCTGGGGACAAGGCAGGTAGTGTACAAGTCCAGCAGCTTATTGTGACAGATCAAAAGGTGCACAATGCCTGGATATGTGCTAATTTGGGGAACAGTGGCAAAAAGACATTTGCTTTAGGCAAAGATGCCATTTTTACACTGTCCAGAATATGCTTCTAAAGAGCACTGAAGAGAGGCAGAGGAGAAATTATTTTTTCCGTTGCTAAACCACCTCAGCACAGCAATGAGCACAGCACTTTAACCTTCAGCAAACCAGCCAACTGGAAGAAAATTGTGGCAGATTTTATAAATCTGCATTTTAATCAAAATATTGAAAAAAAACATAATTACCTGAAGCATTTCAAAGACAGAATCACAGTACTAATAGTGAATTCACCTCTGCTTTCTTATGTTCTTTAAAGAACTCAAATAAATAGAGTACAAAAAAGAGTAGGAGTTATCTTCAGGGATGCAGAAATCCATGTTTGTGAATCTCAAGGGTTTCACCCAGAATGAAAGTTGCTTTCACTAATGTTTTATGAATGCTACACAAAACCTTTTCTGAGCCTTCCTACAAGGCCTGGCCCCTCCCCTCCCCCCCCCCCTTCTCTTCTGTTCCATTTTTTCTCTCTTAATTCTCCCTTTTTTGGAGACAAACAAGTTTTTGCTATAAATGCAGCTGTCTAAAAGCTGCCATGCAATGAATCTATAGTCTACCAGCATATAATTGGCTATAATGATATAGCACAGGACAAAACAGTCATAAGACTTAAAACTCTTAATTACCAGTGAGATGTGATATTCCCATTGCAATTAAGCTTTCTGGGAAGGGTTAAAGTTTTCTCCCTTTGTGCAATATGAAGCTTTGAAGGTCAGGGCTAGTCACAACTTTGGGATTTCCCTCTTCTTCAAAGCTCTAAACCAAATGTGCATTTTGGGAGCCTTTCCCCAAATCAACCCCTTATTTCTCTCTCCTGCCAGGTTGGACACAGTACAGAGAAGAACGCTTCCTGCTGCCTTCCTTCTCCAGCTCCATAGCCCAAGCTCAGCTGAACCCAGGACAGGCTCTCCAGGTTTGTCTGCAGTGGTTTTTAGTAGCTATGCTGAAGGAGGGAATAGCTGGTCTCTATCCAAGGACAACCCCTCTGGCATTTCCCTTACCATGATATCTTTATAACAGGCTGGAAGCCACAGTGCACCAAGGCAGACTGTGCTTCATGATACCATGGAAAGATGAAAGCACGGGTCAAATGCAGACTCTGGATCTGCATTTAGCACTCAAAAGCTCCTCTGCTTTAATCCCAGCTCCAGCAGTCCTTCCCTGTGTGGTCTTATGGGTCCATTTAACGCTTCTGTCTCAGTTTCTTCCATCTCTAATCCAGAGACAGTATTCACAAGAAGGTGTAAGTCTTGAGTAGCAGTTCTAAAAGGGGAGTTGCCATGTATGTTGCTGTGGATCTGTGAACTCAAACATACCAAAGACAGGTATTTCTTACATAAATCTGAAATACACATGTCACTGTAACATGCTCAGTTCTGGATTACTTCTGCCTATAGGAGACAGAATCATGGAATCATTTAGGTTGACTAAGACCCTTAAGATCACTAAGCCTGAACATTAACTCAGCACTGCCAAGGCCACCAACAAAACATGTCCAGAAGTGCCTCATTTACACAGCTTTTAAATCCCTCCAGGATTGGTGACTCCACGACTGCCCTGGGCAGCTGTTAGGTTGGATATTTTCCCAATATCCAACATAACCCTCCCCTGGCACGACTGGAGGCCGTTTCCTCACATCCTGTCCCTTGTTCCCTGGGAGCAGAGCCTGATCCCCACTTGGCTCCACCCTCCTGTCTGGGAGTTGTAGAGAGCGAGAAGGTCGTGTTCCTCCCCCCCCCCCAGCCTCCTTTTCTTTGCTCCCTCAGCTGCTCCCCGTCAGATTTGTTCTCCAGACCCTTCCCCAGCTCTGTTGCCATCCTCTGGACATGCTCCAGCCCCTCAATGTCTTTCTTGGAGCAAGTGGCCCAAAACTGACCCCAGGATCTGAGGCGCAGCTGAATAGGTCCAAACATGTGCTGCTGTGTACAACTGACTCCCTGAGTATTTAGAGGTTTTTTTGATTTATGGAAAAATTCCCTGTTCCCCATGTTTTTGCAAGACTCTTTTCTGCTTTGTTTTTTTTCCCTAGATCACAGATTGCTCTGGATGGGGCCATTTTTTACCTTGCTGCCTTTGTTTACCTAGTGTTTGGTTTGCTGCTGTTGTGGCTTGTACTTGGATTTTTAGGTACTACCTTATCTATTATTAATGATAGAAAAATTTCCATATTTAAGTGATGACAATTTGATTCACCTTAAACTTGTTTTGTTTGCTGGGACTACAAAAGCATTTTCCAATTGGTACTGTGGCCAATTCTTTGATTACATTATATCCAAGATGATCTTATTTCTCTTCTATGAAAGTAATCAATGAACTTCACAGAATCACAGAAATGTTTGCGTGGAAGGGTCCTCACAGACCATCTCCACACTAGACCGGGTTACTCCAAGCCCTGACCAAACCAGCCTCGAACACTTCTTTATTCTTCTATTTCTCTTCGCATGCTAACTCAACAGATTTATCTATAAATTCTGATGAAAGGACCATTTAAATCCATATAAAGCTATGTTAAATTGGACTGTTAACAAAATGAATTGTGCAATTGTGACTTTTTCCCAAGAAATAGATTGAGATCTGAATTACACTATTGTATCACTTTAAATGAGAAGCTCTTTGAACACGGTGTGTTTTTCATCACTACATCTGGCACAGTGTCTGAGAGACCAGTTGGGTTTATCTGATTTAGTTCCTACTGCACGTGTGCAGGGGAAGTGGCTGCATGTGAGCACTAGCACAGGGGTTTAGCAGATATTTTTCATTTCTAGGTATTTAATAAGCAGGTTGGAGATTCGGATTAATCATCTCTTTCCCATGTTTAGAGGACAATATGCGTCACCAGGAACATTCCATTGGACGTTGTTAGAGCAGGAAATTTGATTTATAATACATGAGTAAAACTGGAAGTGGGTGCCTCACTTCACCTGTGACCAAGATGTTCCACCTTGTTTTCTATCAAAGCAGCTTTATCCTCATGCCTGATAAGAACCTGGGATGAAATTCTGGGTGACTGAACCATTAAATTTTCCTCTGAACATCACAATCACATATAACTTTGAGGCATATCCCTTTATTTGTCACATTGCTTACACAACTGTTTGTTGTAGCCTTGCCCAACTGAAATGCAGAGACATGTTATACACCTTGACCTGTTCAGTTTGCCTAATAAAATCTAATGTTTGGGACTCCGGTGAGGGAAAATAGTTAAAGGCCTCCAGAAAGATGCAAACAACTCTTTACTGTTATAAAGTATTATTTGACTACAAAACCAGACCTGTTAAATTTTCTTGGTTTAGTCCAATCCCAGATGTGTTGCAAAATGCAGGTTCCAATGGTGCTGTAACACTGGTATATGTTTTTTATTTAAGTTTTTCAACCTTTAGTAACAACACCAAATTTGAAAACCTCTTTCTGATTTTAAGCTTTCAATTTAAGTGGTTGTTTGGTCTCCTCCTTTTACCACTCAAACTGAAAATATACGCTTAGAGTGAATGGTCTGTATAGTTCTCTTGGCTACTTAAAAAAAATAAAATTGGCAATTATTTTTAAAAGTACTGTACAAAATATGAATTGATTCTTCAGCAAAAGCCTATAACAGTAAATGCACTGTAAAATGCATATGTTCCAAAACCTAAACACCTAAGTTGTGGAAAGAAATAATCCTTCACAGATATTTCATTTGAATATTTCTGATCGTAAGGTGATTGAACAGTTATTTTGCCTATAATAAAATCTTTTATAGGAATTGATTCTTTTTTTTAAATTTACTTTTTAAAGACAGTAGCAGCTTATCTGATTAATGAATCTCTTTTTCTCTTTTGCCTGTGCTTATTTCTTCCAGTGATGCAAATCACTTGCCCAGCTTGTAAGCCGTTTTTATTTCTAATGAGAAGCTTTTGAATTTGAGATGTATGTAAATAATGTAATTTAATTGCTTTTTCCTTGATAAGAATACCCAAGTATGTCCTTGAGGTTTAGGCTGGATATCACAACAAAGTTTTTCACCAGAGGGTGGTTGAAAGGCTTCCCAGGGAAGTGGTTACAGCACCAATTCTGCCTGAGTTCAAGAAGTGTTTAGGCAAGGCTCTCAGGCACATGGTGGGATTCTTGGAGTGTCCTGTGTAGGGCCAGGAATTGGACTTGATGATCCTTGTGAGTCCCTTCCAACTCAGCATATTCCATGATTCTATGATTCAGAATCTCTCAAGCAACAGCCTCACAAGTAGGTTATTCACAGGCTTATTTTGTGAAAGGGCATTGAGACAAATAACTGTGGAATGAAATGCCCTTGTCATGGCAGGGAGAGCTGGGGGGATGCTGATAAATGGGTGTTTTGGAGCAGTGCTTCCCATTTCCACCTCAGTGTGTAAATGTATTACAGAAATGATTATCACATGCATCCATGTGCCTTCTGTGACATCTGCTGAAGGTGCTGGAGGCTGCCAAGGATGCTGAGTCCTGAGTGCTGGAAGCTGCCACCTGTAGCTAGGTGTGTGCTGCTGCTTTGGGAAATCTATTAATGAAGTTTGGTGATTGTGCTCGATTTTTTTTAGGATTTGAAATGGCCAGTTTGGCCCTCTGGCTATCTGTTAGTTCATCCCTGACTGAACTGGTCCTTGTCTGCTTTCTCTGTAGTGACTATAGCTGCCTGATCTTGGAAATATAATTAATTAAATTGAAACAACTAACATGTATGGAGCAAAGAAGTGCCCTAATTTTCATAGATACTGAGAAAAGACTTGCAAGTATGAAGGTGTTTGGAGGTTTTGCATTATTAATTGGGTTCCAAAATTAGGTTCTAATACTCTTCTGGCTGAAAGCTGCCCCTTGCTCCGAAGAGTCCTTCTAGATCGGGCCTCAAATTGAAAAACACCTGATTTAGATGATGCTTCGTATGTTTTTGTGGGAGAATGGAGAGTCGGAGAGATGGCGAGATGGAGAGTCTGAGCCCGGCCCGGCTCCTCTGCCGCACCGCAGGCCAGGGCCACTTCGGCTGAGCTGCCCTGTGACAGCGGGAGGGAAAAACAGGGGAAAACCGACTCATTTGTGACCTTCTGACCATTTACTTTGAAGACCTCTCCAGTCTGTAGCTTGCTAACATACCCAGGGACAGCTTCTTTTCCCCGAATCCCTTGGTTTCTGGGATGCAGATCAGGCCGTGGAGATGTGGATGTCAGCGAGGACGAGCCAGTGGGCCCCGAGCACAGCGCTGGACGTGCCGGGTGTCTAACGCGGGTGCCCAGAGGCGATGGCGATGGCCCCGTGCCTGCTCTGGCTCCCGCTCGTGCTCGGTGTCCCTGTGCGTGCCGCCCCAAGCGTGCCCATCGCCCCGATGGCACCGCCCCGCCGCCTTTTGTCTGCCCGCGGGGATTGGCGGAGCGGGCTGGCCGCGGGCGGGCTCGGGGCACCGCTGCTCCCCGTGTGCCGCTGCCAGGAGCCGGTGCCGCGCTGCCGGAGCGCCCCGATCCGGGGATGCTCTGGGCGGGGCCGTGACGCGGCGGGCGGGGCGGGGCGGGGCAGAGCTCGGCGGCGGCGGCGGCGGCGGCGGCAGGGCCGAGCGGAGCGGGGCGAGTGGAGCGCAGCGGGGCCGAGGGCTGTCGGCCGGCAGGATGCTGGAAATCCAGCTGGACGATGGCGGCGTGGGGGGGTACCCGGGCGATGATTACTGCTCGGGGTCGGTGATGTCGGAGCGCGTCTCAGGCCTCGCCAACAGCATCTACCGCGAGTTCGAGCGGCTGATCCACTGCTACGACGAGGAGGTGGTGAAGGAACTGATGCCGCTGGTGGTGACGGTGCTGGAGAACCTGGACTCGGTGCTCACCGACAACCAGGAGCACGAGGTGGAGCTGGAGCTGCTGCGGGAGGACAACGAGCAGCTGCTCACGCAGTACGAGCGGGAGAAGGCGCTGCGCAAACAGGCCGAGGAGGTGAGCGCCGCCACCCCGCGACCATCTTGGGCCGCCGCCGGGCGGGGAGACCCGGGGAGGGGGAGCGGCAGGGCCGGCGGCGCGGGGGGGCGCGGGGCTGCGGCGGGGCCGCCTCTCGCAGGCCTCGGCTCCGTCCCCTCGATCGCCGCCGCTGGCGGGTCCGTCCTGCCCGGGGGAGGTGGGGGCCCGGAGCAGCGGCCGCCGGTACCTTCTAGAAGCGGAGCGCGGGGGCGGGCGCATCCCCTGCCGCGGGGGCGCGGGGCTCTCCCCGCACCCCCCGGGCCCCGCGAGCCCGGCCCGGCTCCTCCGCCGCACCGCGGGCCCAGGGCATTGCGGCGGAGCTGCCCTGTGTGACAGCAGGAGGGGGAAAAAAAAACCAAACCCGAACCGAAAAAACTGCAGTCCCTCGGATTTGAGGAATTAGGAATTCGCTTTGTGCAATGCCAACGGCATCCGGAGGGGTCGGCGCAATTTGGGGTGTAAAAAAGTAGTTTTTAAAAATGGGTAATTTGTGCAGCCGCCTGGCTTTCTCAGTGTCAGCTGTAAGCTGTTTCGTGGAGCGTGGATGTGCTCCCGTGAGAGCCGGGGCAGGGCTGCCCAGCTGCGAGGGTGGTGTGGAAGAGGTTCATGAGAGATCCAACCCCTGTGATGGAGAGGAAGAAGAATCCTCGAGTTACAGAGACTCGGATGTAGACAAAACAGAGGGGAGGTGACCTGCACTCTGTCATCTTCTTGCATCTGCGCCTGTCCCTGCTGAAATCCAGAGCATCCTTTCAGCCTTAAAGGCTGGGAGGCATAGGGGTTGCTGTTCCTCCTCTTGGAGTGACAGTCTGTGAGCTGGGATAGAGATTGGTGGTGCAAAAAAGTCCATCCTCACCACGTCATCCCCGTTTCACTGCACAGCTTCTTAAAAAGAGGATTTTTTTTCTGTCTTTTAGACTAAGAGCGGAAGATTTAAGATTCAGTAGTCTTCCTAGTTCCAATTTGATAAGGGATAATTAATAAAATAAAATAAGTGGTAATTAATGAAATAGTTACTGAACTGGAGAACAGCATAGAACACTTGTAAAGCACACACAGGATTTTCATAGACATGTTCTTGTTGCTTAATAATCACGTACAGGAATCTTGGTAACTCGATGGGGAGGACACTTGTGGTCCACTACTGATACTGAAAGCAAGAGCCAGGTAGTGAAAAGTTTTAGTCCTGAGTTTTAGTTATGTATTAAGGGACTAATAAATAATCTTTTAAAATTATTTTAAATGCACATAGGGGTTGAAAATTGATTCTGGGTACATGAGACTTACTGAATGTCGGGTAGAGACAGCATTTTGCAGCTTCTGAGAAAATAATTTTAAAAGTGCACTATTTATGGGGGAAAAAATGGAGTTTGGAACAGTCCAGTTGGAATGATCTTGCCTTTTTGGACCAGGGACGATTTCTGTTCTTGAATTATTAGATACAGGATGTGTTTTCTGGAAGCAAATGTAGTGACAGCAGTTACATTCCCTGCAAGGAAACCTGGGAACTGTGGCAGAACACTGTTGGCTGATGATCATGATATTCTGTTATCCTTACACACAGGTCAGTGTAAGTGGGAGAAAAACGTGTCTGCAAGGAGACTTGTTACCAAAAAAGAATTGACAATGTGCTTCTTATGAGAACAAATGAGTATTCTGCCGCTACAAAGTCCCTGTTACAAGGTCATACATGGAATACATGGCGGCTGTTTTCCTCAGCATATAGCAGAGTACGTTATTTATCTGCACCTGTTTCCCACGTGGTGTTTACTCTGCAGTAAATTACACATTATGGGGGTGAAAATCTGTGCATGACAGGGAATTCTGCTGTCCACCACGTAATTGTCCGCAACCAAAAACCAGAAAACTGTTTTTCCTCCCAGAATGTGGATTGATGCTGTGAAACAGAGCCATAGTGACCAGGGACTGTCCATCCCACCTCTCCAGAATCATCAGCCTCCTGGGCTGTGCCTCAGGTCTTGGGTGAGATCTTCACTTCTAACTGGGAGGATCCTCCCCTGGGAACAGGATTTGACCTGAGTCTTGATTCCTCTCAGTGTATGAGTGCCAATTACAACAATTAAAGTGACACTGAGAGGTGAAAAACTGCTCTGTTCTCTTGTAATATCCTGTCAAAGGACCCTGAGTTATAATTACTTTGTATTAGTTTATATGTTTCAAAGTAACTGGAACCACAAGTGGGCATTGTTCTCTGGCGTTAAGATGTGTGTTGTGTTGGCTGGTTACCACTGTGCAGAGCCATCACACCTTGCTGTTCATCTTTATGCAGCAGTTGTGCATAAACAGACTGTTATAGGTATGGTTTGTTAAATTAGGGTTGTTTCCAACAAGCATAGAATCATAGAAACATGGAATAATTTGAGTTGGAAGGGACCTTAAAGATCATCTAGTTCCAACTTCCCTGTCATGGGCAGGGAAACAACTTTTCACTACGTGCCATAAAGGAAAGTTTGCCTTCTCAATACTCCTCTCTTAAGACGATTCTATATATTGTCTTTTGAAACAATCTTTGCCAAAAGCAAATTACTGATTTATTTTCTAAACACTTGGGCTGTAGAGCATTTTCCTCTTGGCCTAAAATAGGGCAGCAGAAGCACCTAAGCAAGGGGACTGAGAATAGAAGTTCCTTGGCAGGAAGGAACTGAGGCAGTGCTGTCAGTCACTGTGATAACGGGGCTTAGTACACAGCATTGCCGTTTCCATGGCCTCCAAGCTACTGAAGATGTGGGATTGCACCAGATTTTCAGTGGTTTTGTTTTCTTCCATCTGTTTCATATCCTATGAACATAGGATACATATGTATGAATGTAGGATGATGATTGCTTGTGTGGTGTGGTGTTCTGTGGAATCACAGAATCCCCTAATGTGTGTGTGACCTCCTGAGGTCGAGTCCCACAGCCCAGCTCAGGCAGGGGCAGCCAGAGCACCTTGTCCAGCATCTGGTGAGAGTTTGAGCATCTCCACAGGTAGAGACTCTGCAGCCTCTCTGAGCCACCTGTCCTGGTGTCTGACCCCATTCAGGAAAAATGTGGATCCTTGTGTTCAGATGGAATTCCATGTGCTTTCCCTCATGCCCATTGCCTCCTGTGCAGAGCAGTCAGGCCCCCCCCATCCTTGCTCCCTCCCAGCAGGTACTTGAGTACACTGGTCAGACCTCCTGGAGCCTTCTGGAGCAGCCCCAGCTCTCTTGGCCCCTCCTCCAGTCCCATTTACCACCTTAGTGGCCCTGGTGTTTGAGGTGGTGCACACTAACACAGGGCATTTATTTATTTTTGCTGGCTAAGTATTTGGTTTAGCTTAATCTCTTAAGGAAATGAAGGTATTATGATTGCTCTGTTAGGAGCTGCCCCAAAGAACTTAGGAAGCTGGTGGCTGCTTTTAGACATATTTATTAAAAAATGGGGTTACTTACACTTTTTGTGTTGTGGTTGTTTTTTGTTTGGTTAAGTTTGGTTTGGTTTTTGCTTTTGTGAAAATTGAAAGAGAAAGGCCAAGTGAGTGTCCTGCCTGGTGAAGGGACAGGCGGAGCTGACAGCCTGCAGGTGATGGGTGACAGCAGGACAGTTGGCATGTGAATGTAGGGCAGGTGGGTCCAGCATACACACACTGTTTCTTCCTTGGGTCTGCTCAGGGGACATGGGGGGGTAGAGCTGGGACAAGGAAAGGGCCAGGGGACACCTGCAGAAATCTGCAGGGCAAACAAGCCTTACCGGGTCCACTCTTAATGGGACATAGTTTGATTTATGCAAGCTGCTTTCCTAATGTTCTAGATTCTTCCTCTCTTGAAGACAAGCACCACCACATGCCCTAAATGCATAGTTCTGCAGAGGTTGCTCCTCACGTTGGGCACCACTGCCAGGGTGAGCATGCACGTGTGAATTCACATAAAGGCTTTCACGGGTAGTTGGGGTACGTTAGTATGACTTCTTGGAGTCAGGAAAGCCAGGCGGGCCTCTGCCAGGTGGGAGGTGCCTTCAGACCTCTTGTTGCATGAAAACTGCTTCTAGGGAAATTTACGTCCCAAGGGAATGGTGGTGGCTGTCCTAAGGAACGAAAAGTGCATTAGTAGCAAAGTAAGATCTTGGTTGTTTGATTTGTGACATCAGTTCATGCTCATTAGAATGTTTAAAATGGTACTCATTTAAGATACATACAGGCATGGTGTAGAGGTGCTGATTAGGAGGTCTGGCTCCTCCAGAAAGGCTTTTGTAGCTCATGTTCTGCGCTATGGCATTCCAGCACCTGGGAGCAACCTCCACTGGAATGTGGTTGGGAAAACCTCTGTCTCAGTAGCCATGGCCATTGTTCCCATACCCTGACTCTCCTGCTGGTCGGTGGAGGTCATTTGCTCTAACTCGTTGCTCAAAACAGGGTCACCCAGAGCAGTGTTTGAGTATGTCTAAGGTGGTGGGAAACTCCCAATACCTCCCTCAGCAACCCGTGCCAGTGCTCGTAGGGAAAAGCAGTTTTCTGATGTTGAGAGGGAACCTCCTGTGTTCCAGTTTGTGCCCCTTGCTTCTCGTCCTGTCGCTGGGCACCACTAGAAAGGGCCTGGCTGCATCCTCTCTGCATCTTCCCTTATCCTGCCCCTTCATTATCCTTGTGGCCCTTCCCTGGGCTCTCTCCAGTCTGTCCCTGTCTCCGTTGTACTGGGGAGCCCAGCACTGGACACAGCACTCTGGGGTGTCCTCACCAGTGCTGAATAGAGGGGAAGGATCTCCCCTTGACCTGCTGGCAAAATAGCCTAGGACACCACTCGCCTCAGGGGCACAGCACTGGCTCATGTTCAACCTGGTGTCCACCATCGCCCCCATTTTTCTGCCAGGCTGGGTGACCCCAGCATGTGCCTGTGCTCCCCAGGTGTGGGATGTGACCTGTGAAAGCCCTTTGCTGGCACTGCCACTCTAGGACTCTTATTTGAGTGATACCTGGGTGTCATCCTTTCCTACTTCCAAGAAAAGCAGCATCTCCATCTCCTGCTGGCATGTAGCCGTGGCCATCACTCCTCCTTAAAGCTTGCTGTTTGCATTGTTATTGACATGATAAGCACATTCACTTACCAGTAATTTATTTTTATATAATTATAAGGCTCCAGTGTTTTGTTCGAAGATCAGTGGCAGCATTTTGAGAAGAGATGGTCCTTTGTGAGAGGCACTGTGGCTTCCACAGGTACCTGAAGAGCTCTCCAGCTGGGTGGCAATATGATGAGCTCGCTGGCTCCTGTCTGCATCTCAAACAGCACAAAGGCTTGTGGAAATTTCCCCCTTTGTTACCAGAATACCTTGAATATTGTCCCTCCTGGTACCCTAATTTCCTTTAGGGAGATGGGGAGGAAGGATGACAAAAGTGATGCTGTGGGCTCTGGCCCCTGGTGTTCTCCACTGTAAGTGCTTTTTCCTCTCCTGCCTTGTATCTGCTTTCTGTGTGGAATGACTTGCAGCCTGGGAAGGCACTTTGTTTCTCCGCCCTGAAACCTGACCTCACAAATAGCTGATTAATGGGAGTGTCTGCAGCCTGATGGTGACCTCATAGCATCCCAGGAGGAGGGCTTTGGGGAGTAGCAGAGACCAGATAAAGAAAGGATTTGCTTTCACCTGGATCCTTTGCACAATAGGCTGGTGAAAATAATGGGCAAGCCTGAAATGCAGGCTCACTGGGTACCATATCTGTCTCTGTATCCTTCAGATCCTCTTGGTCTATTCCTGGAACCTGCAGGCACTGCCAGATTTCACCCATGAGCAGCAGAGTCTGTGTGCTTATTAGAGGGTTATTCCAATTTACCTTGAGTCCTCTTCTGCAATTGTCTTAATTTACAAAAGCTGTTGGTCCTGGAGAAACCAGTTTCTTCATTTTCACCAGAAATACTGTGATACTTGTAATGATTTTTTTCTGCTGAGCAGGCAAATGTTGACTTACATATTTATGATACTTTCCTCCTTGCCTTTTTCCAAAATACAGCCATTTAGTTCAGAAGTAGAAAGCAACACAAGTGTGAGCATCTGTAGCGATCCCACCATGTCTTCTGGGTGAGACAAATCTGATGTTATGGGGATGTCAACCATCATGTCTCAGTTTTCTCTTGTGCCTTTTGTCAGTGATTTCACTTGAATGTGATTCAGAATTGATCACAGTATTGTAGGTTATAATTAAAACTCAGTAACTGAAGATAATAAAACAAATTCCATATATTTAAAAGTAACAAACAGGAAAAGATGTTTCTGGAGATTCCTGTGTTTCAAATTTGTATATATTTGAGTAGGCAGGTTTAGTTATTTTAGATATAGATTCTAATGTTCTCTTTTCCCTCTGAACTGGTAAAATAAACTCACTAGCCATCCTTACAGCCTCCTCACGATGTCTTCAAGCTGAATTATCTGTCCCCAGGCTGAATTGTCTCACCTTTCGTAAACGTAACTAATGTCATCAGATAACTTCTACAATAGAAGTTACTTAATAAAGAAAATAACTTTGTGTTTCAAGCACTGCTTATGTCATACAAATAAATATGTATTAGACAGGCAGGTTTGTGTAAATTTTACTGTATAAAAGAGATAACTTTCTACCCCATGGTGTGCTTGATTTGTGGAAACCTCCACCTTGCACCCTGTGCAGACTAAACAATGTCTCCTCTCTGAATTAGGCTCTGTGTCTGTGTTTAGAGAGCTCCTAAAATCAGACTTTGGCCTATGATCAGCACATCCCCCGTGTGAAGGATTGGCAGTCTTGGGATTCTGAGCATGCCTTTCATTACAAAACCTGTAGCAATAAAACTAAACAGGATTGTAAGCTAAAGATTTACCATCCTATCGTGTGTCTCCTGATGCAGGACTGGGATCGATGTTAATGCAGATAACAGTGATGGATATAATTCCTTCCTTCCCTTGAAGGTGGACTGGGGGCATTTGATGGGGAATAAATCAGTGGTGCCTTTTCTATGCTTAGCTGCCTCTGCCAGCAGCAGGAGGGTTGGCTGCCATTCTGGATTGGGTCCTGTCCCACCCCTGACCATACGACACCAGGGCAGGGACCATCTGCAGAGGTTCCAGAGCAGCAGCTGCTCTCTTCTCTTTCCACGTATGATTCCAGTGTTGTGGCAGCCTGCCCGTTTGCCTCCTCCTTTGTGCATGGCTCCCTGTAGGGTGATGCAGCACATAGTTGGCTTGGAGTGGGGTGACAACGTGGATGGAACCAGGCTGGCAGCAGTGATGCATCCTGAAGGATGCAGAACATGCTGGGCTATTCCTGGACCTTGGCTCCTGTGGGATCAGCCAGTGCTGGCTTTTAGCTGCAGGAATGAGGTGTGTCCCACTGCCAGTGAGAAGCCAGGCTGGTCTGATGGAGGATACCTAGTGCAAACTGAGAGCTCAAGTACAAACTGTGATGCTTTGGGGTCAGGGAGAGGAAGCCACGCTCTGAGACAGGCAGAAGCAGCTTGTCATTCCCTCATCTTTTTTGATCTTCTCCCCATCACAAGTTTGTATACAGAATATGTTTTTTTTTGGTGAAAACTATACATTTTGTTAGCATATTAGAGATGATGTTATAGGACCAACAGCTGTTGGAAAGCCACTTGCTAAAAACACGTGATTAGTTATTCTAATTTTTTCTGATAAATGGTATGAATTCTACACTGATGAGATGAAATTTTTTAGAGATTCTTCTCTTTACAAGTTATTAAATTTTATTAATTTAAAGGAGACTAACAGAGGGAATTTGTGATTCTGTTTTGCAGTGGAGACTGACCGTATGATACGTATTTCTAAATAATTTCTCTATGAGAAATCAGGCTTTCCACATGTAATGCCCATCAGTCCTTGCCATCTGGTAACCTTACTTTATTCTCACTAATCTTGGAGGGAAAAAAAATCTATATCCAAACACAGATCCTTCGTACAAATCCTCTTTATGTCACTCAAGCTTATGGCACTTATTAATATTCATAAATATCAATGTGTTCCTAAAAATTACTTTTAAAGTAAAATAGCGAGCGAGCACTATGAGCTGTTGCTTTATTTAACAAACAATTCAGGATAATATTCTGAATGTGAATTCCTGATGATGATGAGGGGTGATGACCAGGTTTCCCCTCAACCGGCTTCCCTGCATGAGTCAAGTCGTGATCCCCAAATGGGCTTTGATGAGAAGATTTTTTTTTCTTCGTGCAGTGAAGCAGCTGCTGCATTGTCCCTTTCTGTTCGTGGCTCTGCAGGTGGATTTGTCAGTGATACTGTTGGGATGTGCCAGATATATGAAGGAGAAGTTACCACCAGGGTTCAGGAAGCAGAGTTGTAAGAGAAAAGCCAAGGAGGTCTGGGAAGATTCGACCTTACTGCCATTGCAGATGGATTTAAATCATAGAATTACGGAATGGTTTGGATTGGAAGGGACCTTAAAGCTCGTCTCATTCTACCCTCCTGCCACAGGCAGGGACACCTTCCACTATCCCAGGTTGCTCCAAGCCCTGTCCAATCTGGCCTTGGACACTTCCAGGGATGGGGCAGCCACAACCTCTCTGGGCAGCCTGTGCCAGGGCCTCATCACTCTCACAGCCTAGAATTTCTTCGTAATATCTAACCTTAACTTGCCCTCCTTCAGCTTAAAGCCATTCAAGGCTGGAAAGGGACTGTGATGACTGAAGTTTCAAGAAAAATGCCCAGACAGTCTTCACCTTTCTGAGAGTGATGTAACTTTCCATCTAGCAGAGGCACCTTGGCACCTTTGTTCTTGCTCTTGCCCGCTGAAGAGGATGAAGATGGCCCACATCTCCGTCATTGGTTGTCACGGAGGAGGAGGCATGGGGTGTCCCAGCTGAGAGGAACTGCTTTGTTCTTGTTCTTATCTCCTGTACAGTCCTGGAGCTCCCATGGGGAGTGCTGGCCAGCCTGTGGCTGCTCTGCATTGGCTTCAGGTGGTGAGGTGATGTCTGAGCAGCCAGCTGGACCCTCTCCTGCCTTTCTCAGGGGGAACTTGCTTGGCGTTTTCAGGAGACTGTGCTGTGGTGCTTGAGCACTTCCCATCACCAGTGTGTGTGAGCCTTGTAGGCTCAGCCTATGCCATGCTGTGCCTGTCACACGCGCTGAGCTTGTGTCACACTGACTGTGTCCTGCCTTCTCTTACTGCTGTGCAAGGACCGGCAGGTGTGTGCAGGCCTGACGTTACATCCGTCTGCTGCTCCTTCAACAGGGCTGTCAGCTCTAGTCCAGCCTTTCAGAGACAGAGCATCACTGTGAGATTTCACGTGGATCTCAGGGAGACTGGCAGCTCATCTGTGTGTGTGTCCAGGGACACCACACTTGGGCCATGACACACACAATGGGGCTTTGTATTTTGTGGTAGAACATGCCGCCTTCTCTTCAAGGAGGTGGTCAGCTTTCCGAAGGGATGCATCGGGTCTGCAGTTCACCTCGCAAGGCTGTTGGGTGGCAAGGTGTCTGGAATGATATCCGTGAAGCTGTGTCTTGCCTAGCAGGACACATGGCTTTAGTTCAGGATTCAGTGGGAAGCACTGGACCTTTTGCTCCTGACCTGGATTGTGACATGGTCTCCACGGTCATGGACAGCTGCTGATGTCTACCTTTTCTCCCTAGCTGGAAGGGACCTGCTCAAGGCAGAATGTGGTGCTGAACTGAGTCTGACAAAAACAGTTTCAGGCTCTTATTTTTCTTTCCTATTCTACCTGGGCCTTGACCCTCCCACCCTCAACCACTTGGTGGCATGAACACAAGTTGCTACTTAGTGCCAGAGCAAACCTGCTTGTCCCCCTCAAGAGGGGAAGCATCAGAAGAGGGCTACCTGCCTTTCCGCCTGCTGGGTTTTGTGGAAAGGTTTTTCTGTTGAACACATGCCAGGTTGCTCCCGAAAGATAATTGTACATGGTAATTGTAAGTCCTGATTTAAAATAGGAAAATTTACTGATCTTTTAATGGTTGGATATTTTCAAAGTGTATGGCCCAGAGGCTTTTTCCCCTGTTTGGATTTGGGATTCTGTGCTAGAAAAAGGACAGCTCATTGGCAATGCATTTGCGAACAGCGTGTGTGGGAGGAGTGTACAATGTGATGTACCACACATTTAGAAGAACTTGGTCATGGAGAAGTACCTTCCCTTCCCCATGATGGGAAGAGGTTTCATTTCACCATTTAATTTCATTTTACCTCTTTCTTTCACCAATCAATGATAGCTTTGGAAAAGAACGCAAATATATGTTTTGGTTGAACTAAACCAGAAATCTCTATTTACTAGTGAAACTGGAGAATTTTACTTTGGAGGGGCTTCCCAGCACAGTGTTTTAGCAGCTCCAGGGGCATCACAGAATCATTTGGATTGGAAAAGACCTTCAAGATCCAAGTCCAGCCTTTGACCTATCACCCCCTTGTCACCTAGACCATGGCATTAAGTGCCTTGTCTAGTCAGTTCCTGAACATCTCCAGGGATGGTGACTCCACCATCTCCATGGGCTACTACACTGCTCCTGGGCAGGAGTTGGGGTTATCCATCAGGTG
This sequence comes from Lepidothrix coronata, assembly GCF_001604755.1. Taxonomy (NCBI): domain Eukaryota; kingdom Metazoa; phylum Chordata; class Aves; order Passeriformes; family Pipridae; genus Lepidothrix; species Lepidothrix coronata. The sequence goes on along the minus strand of NW_016690204.1, from coordinate 197,136 downwards.
ATGACTGTTGTCCTCATTCCTTCCTCAGTGACTGTGGCTTCACTGGGGAGCTGTTCCCCCCTTCTGGGGCCTTGCCCTCCCACCAGCCTGCTTCCCTTCTGTTGAAGTCTCCATGGCTGCTCTGCTGCTCACTTGCACGTGGTGGTTGGCAGATCTCTTGCTCACTTTGTTACAAACTTTTGAATCTGTAAAAAAATGTCTTAAACACCTCTCAGGATAGTTTTGTGGTTTAACGCAATTTTTCATCACAGCCACCTTTTGTAGCAGCATTAAATGCAACTGCAGCATCTTTGTAAATTCCCCTTGTTTGAACCACTGCCTATATTTCACTAGCCCCACCTTTGTGCCCCCATCCTGGTTGCTTCCCTTGCCATCCCTTCAGCTGGGTGGCTTTTGTGGTGGGTAGTCTGAGTTCAATCAAAATCACCACATAATTTACACCATAATGCCAGATGCAAAAATATGTACAAATATATTTTAGCCCTCACAGATGAAGACAGCTTACACTACCAGCTTGAGTAATTTTGACTTTCTTCCCTTTTACAATGTTTATTCCATTAATATTTGTTTCACTATCTGTTGTTATCAATGCTCTGTCTCTGAACATTTAAAACCAGTGCATCGGTGTCTTATCTCCCTGAGTGGAGGCTTGTGCAAAGCTGTGCAGGAGGCAGAAAACTTCAGTAGTGACTTCAATAGTGCAATATCGTACGTGAAAAAATATAGAAAATATTTAGGAAGAAATTAAGAACAGGGAGGGCAAAATTTGGACACTGATTGTTGGATACTCTGCACTTGCTGCATTTGGGGTATGATGATCTCTGTGATTAGAGGAAAAATTAGCATCTATGCTCTTGATATAAGGAAACTTATCTTAAACTAGTACTTACCAGGTAATTTTACTGGGAATGTCTCTGTCCAAGTGCCCAGCTTACATACTACAGCCTGCTGTGGAAGCAGTGTGTGAAGCAGGAGGTCACGCATGGTGATGATGCAAGGTCATGACGTGATGGGTGTCCAGCATCCACTCAACCTATTAACACTGAATGGTATAAACTATGTTTATACACACATATTAAGGTGATATTAGTATTAAAAATGTAGGTAGCTAGAGCAGGTATAGCTACACCACTGGGCACTGTCTTGGTTTGAGTTACTCCAGACTTGAGCCCTGTGGACTTCTTACTGCATGGTAATTTTTGCACCAAATCTGTAGGTGATTTGCCTCCAGCATTCTCAGGAACACCCACTCTTCCTTAAAAACTCAGGGCAATAGCACTGGAAGGGACTTCCTGAGTCAGCATGTCCAGTCCCCGGGTATTGCAGGCACTTGAGTTACATAATGTGTTTCATAAATATATCAAGCTTTGGCTTAAAACCATTAGTTGAATCTCCTGCCTCTACTTCTTCCTTCCTCTAAATTGCAATGGGGTTGTTTGTTGGGTTTTAATTCATGGCCTGGTTTCCCTGGCTTGTTCTTGTACTGGCACTGTCCTTTATGATTAGTGAGTTTTGCCCTATCAAATATTTATTTCTTTGTTGTGTTAATGGGAGCTGGTCCTGTTCTGTCTGGTCTCTGCTTGCTGTGTGTTGGAGCCAAGCTCTGTTCCCTTGCCAAAGAAGGCAGGTTTGCTGGACTGTGCCACGTGTCCTGCTAGTATGGAGGTACCCATGTGTCACCTGGCCAGCCTAGTCTTGTTTTACAGATTCCCTCATCCCCCTTTCCTTGAGTCACCCTTAGCCGTATCTGGTGCTTGGGCTGATCCTCTCTGAGAGGCAGGAGGAATAACAGGTGATTATTTTCCAGGGACATCTCGCCTATGTCTGAGCTATGAATGCTCTCTGTGGGTGTCCCAGTGTCACATGGCCTTTTTCAAAGTGCTGGTAATGAGGTTTATGTGAGGGCTGTCACCTTCCCTAGCACAGTCCAGTGCTGTTGGTATGACACGGAGTGGCGGAGGCGGCAGCATGTCCATCTCCTCCGTGCCCTCCTCAGCTGCAGTTGCGTCTGGCCCAGAGCACATCACTGTGGGACTGATTAACTGATGGTTCTGTCATCAGCTTCTTCTTCTCCACCCTCCTCCTCACAGCAGAACTGGCTATTCCCATGTGCATGCCCGTGCCCTCAAGTGCTGTTCAGCCCAGCATTGCTCTGGGTCTCCAGCATCATCCAGTTTTTCCCTACGATAGTTTGTTCTCTTTAGTGGCACCTCCCGGTCTAGTGTCATCTGCACGACTTCAGTCACACCTCCTTTCCATCAGGCCATTCTGATGGAAATAGGATCAAGGCTGTTCTCAGGGCCAACTGCTCCGCTGACCGGCCCGTCCCTTCTTTGTGCACCCCTTTCCTTCCCTGCATCTGCTGTCCCAGTTAACCTTGTCATCAGTCCCACTGGGAGATGGCAGCTTCTGGATGGGCAAACATGGTCTGGGGCAGAGCTGGAGCAGGGTCCAGGGTATGGGAGGGTCCCTCTGTCTCTCCTGAGTGTGCTGGAGGGCCAGGCCAACTTCATGGAGAGCATTGTAAGAGAGAAGTGATCCTTCTTTGGAGAAGGCTCAGATCCTTTGGAACAGGAATATGGGAGATTGTAATCTTTGCATACATTGACAAAAAAGACATTTAGTTCACAGAAGACACTGAAAGTCCCATCTATGACCGTCGAGTATTTAGCAGATAAGAGATGTCATTTTGACTTCCTGAAGTTAGCAGCAGGAACAGAAATCTTTTATCCCCAAGCTTTGCAGATATAAAGGAAATGTTACTTCACTAGAAGGTTGTATGCTTCTGTGGAGATTGGAATGTTTCTTCAGGAGTGCATTTATCTTTGAGGATAGCTTAGGATTCCAATACAGGACATAGAGCATCTTTCCATCATGAAGCTGTGTACTGTGAGTCCTTCTGGGCTAATGAATTCTAAAAACTAAGTTAAAAATACAGTTAAAATGACATTATAATATGTTCTCTTCTACAGTGTTTTGGCCATTCTGCTAATAAATGGCCTTGTTCACTGTCAGCTTTATTTGAGGGCAGAGACCTCAGGCAAGGACGGCTGGTAGTTATTTTCCCATATGAAATGCTTGTTTATGTGTGTCTTCATGTGATTTAAGGTTACATATCATAAGTGTTTTTATATCACAGCTGCCACAGCTGTGGTGGCATAATGGCCAAATACACCCAAAATGAGGAACCCCCAAAGAGCAGAACCAGAGACATTAGAGAACACACAGAGCAGAGCAAGGGACATTGGAGAGCACAGCTGGAATTTGCTGAGATTTATGATAAGTGCAGAGTAAGGTTTTGAACAAATATGAAATTTGAGTTGGTGAATCAATTACCTGTGAGTTTTAGTAAGTGTGGTCTAGTTGGGGTTCTAAATTGTTGGTTCTTCATGTCACAGCTGCAGTGACCTTCTGTTCAGCTTGTGGCCTCTTTGCCAGTGCAGTGTGGGAGGGTGAGAGTTTGACCTTTTGAGCTGTGTCCTGTAACACTAATGCTTGAGAGCCTCTTCTGTTTGCTGTAACTGAAATCCTTCGGAGATGGAGAAGATACAGTTTGTTACCAGAATTCACACTTACTGATGGTGTGTTTTCTTGTGGCAGCAGAATCAGGGGTTCGCTCTACAGGTGCCATGGCTACGATCTCTTGGAGCAGGGTCTGCTGCAGGCAAGGGCCTTCCAGGAGAAAGGTTGGCATTGCATGGGTCTGTAACCTCGAGGCACTGAGGAGCAAGATGAGTGATGATCAGGTAAAATGCAGGGAGCCTCTTTGTACCTGTATGTGCCACTGTTCTCAGGGAGCCAAAATGTTTCTGAAATTCATGTCATGTTAGGTACAGCAGGATGGAAATGTAGGTATGTTTTTTATTACTGTGGGGGGCTGATGACCATGTTTTCCTGTTTGTGTGAGGGTCCACTTCAGCTGTTGCGACCAGCGAGGGAGAGCAGCTTTAAATATTTGTAAAGTCAGTGTTTTCCCAAGGGACACACTAAATATGTATGTTCTACCTCTCTTCTTGATAGAAACTGGGAATGTTTTCATGCAATGAAGTCAAGGTAACATTGGTGTAAGGTAGACAACTCAATTTCTTAATCTTCTACTGCAGCTTTGCTAAATAAATGACTTTATATAAATGCCTATAAGGATAAAAAGCTGAACATACAATCACATAATAGTTTGGGTTGGAAGGGCCCTTAAAGCTCATCTCTTTCTAACACCCCTGCCGTGGGCAGGGCCACCTTCCACTAGACCAGGTGAATCCAAGCCCCATCCAAGGTGACCTTGGACATTTCCAGGGATGGGGCAGCCACAGTTTCTCTGGGCAACCTGTGCCAGGGCCTCACCACCCTCGCAGCCAACAATTCCTTCCTGATATCCATCTAACCCTGCCTTCTGGCAGTGGGAAGCCATTCCCCCTTGACCTCTCCCTCCAGGCCCTTGTCCAAAGTCCCTCTCCAGCTCTCTTGGAGCTCCTTTAGGCACTGGAAGGGGCTCTAAGGTCTCCCCAGAGCCTTCTCTTCTCCAGGTGAACACCCCCCACTCTCTCAGCCTGGCTCCAGAGCAGAGGGACTCCAGGCCACGGAGCATCTTCATGGCCTCCTCTGGAATCTCTCCAGCAGCTCCACGTCCTTGTGCTGAGGACCCCGTATCTGGAGACAGCTCTGCAGGTGGGGCCTCACCTGAGTGAAGGCGAGGAACAGAATTCACTCCCTCTCCCTGCTTCCCGTGCTGAGAGGAGGAAACCAGAGCTCAGCTTTCACCCACAGCCCTGCAAAGGCCTGAGGGTCGGGTCTGAGCTGAACCCCCGTGCTCCCTTCACTGTGCCCCCGCTGGACACACTGCCAGCCACCACAAATTAAGGCCACATAATGAGATTTCTGCATCTCTGTGCGTCTCTGCTTGATTCTTCACTGATGTGATGTGATGATTTCTGATGATATGGTACTATTTTTAGCCATTTTCTTCCTTCGCAGGAGGCAGGAAAGCAGAAAGCCAAGCAATCTGCGCTGTACCACTGCTCTTCAGAGGAATAGTCCTTCTTTAGCCTTAAGATGATTTTATGCTAGATATTTTCCCTGGAAAATGTAGTGTATTAGCCATTGTTGTTTGCCGTAATCCTGGGTTATTACAGACCAGTGACCCTGCTTGAAATCTGGGGATAGAGCCTAGCAGAAAAAAATGCATGTGACTTATTTTTATATATAGCTGTTTAACACTCCAGTTCTCTTAGATGACTGAGGTGATTAGCTGTTTCATTGTTCATATTCAGAAATTATTCTTTGAAATTAAGAGTAGAGGCTCTGGGAAAAAAAAAAAAGAGAAAAAATAGTAAAAGTATTAACACTGTGGTCAGCCTTGAGAACTCCTGCGAGTGGGGGCTGTTTCTGCTTCCAGTGCACCCACTGAAAGCAAAAAAAAGTACTTTTTCTTAACCATCAGTGGAATTCTCTGGTTCATTTTATTTCTGTTTTCTAAATGTATTTACTGCATCTCCATCCAGTTGGAGCTGGGAGCTGTGAATCCCTGAACTGAGAGTCTGAGCTGAGCTCCATGCAGTGAAACCATCAGGGAAAACCAGTTGCGGTACCTGGCCCTGGGAATGAGAAACCAATGAAATCAAGGGCAGCTGTGGCAGCAGGCTCAGCCTGGGATGCTTCACCAGCATCAGATTTTTTTCTTGCCTCTTGGCAGCACTAAAGTGAAAGAATGCAGTCAGCAAATTTGCAATGCAGTTTTAAAACTGGGCATTGAGATTGTGTCACAGTGCTTTGTGGATAGTGTATTTGGTTATTTTAAAATGTATTTTAAAAGACCATAAGGCTATGCTGTTTGATTGTTTCTTTGGGGTTTTTTTCCCCCTACTTGACTTCATACTGACAGAGAGCAGGCTTAGATTGAATATTGGGAAGAAATTCTTCCCTGTGAGGGTGGTGAGCCCCTGGTGCAGGTAGCCCAGAGAAGCTGTGGCTGTCCCATCCCTGAAGTGTCCAAGACCAGGTTGGATGGGGCTTGGAGCAACCTGGGCTAGTGGAAGGTGTTCCTACCCATGGCAGGGGGTGGAATGAGATGAGCTTTAAGGTTCCTTCCAACCCAAACCATTCTGTGATTCTATGCTCCTGTTAAATATATTTATGTTTATAATGAAGCAAGAGTGTATCTGCAGTGTCTACTTTCAGAAGTTATTGGAATTTTACTATTCTGAGGCCAGAAGTGTGGATTTGATTCCTGTGAATATTCTTTGCTGATTAGCAAGTGTGAGTAAGCACCTACGGAACTTCATATTTGTGCATCAAACATCTGTGCAGCATTTAGGTCAGGTTGTTGGGGCACAGACAGATGAAAACCACAATAAGCAAGAGTAAACCAGAGGGATTCTTTTTCTCTTTTGTCTGAGTTTAGTGCTTTTTGTACATATTACAGCTAGAAAATGTTCTAATGGGAAGGAGACTTCCAAATTAGTGTCCCCTCCGCCTGGTTATTTTTAGGAGGTTTAAAGGTTTGGGGTGATATCTGGATTCCTCTTCAAGTTCCTGAGAAATTCCCACAGCTTGATCAGGGCCAGGATTGTATCCCACCTCTGAAAGAAACAGAAAAAGTGAAATGCCTATGGGTGTTTATTTACAGAGTTGCATTCACTCAATAACATGTGCTTGGCAGTATGACCGCCTCTGGGAGCCTGGTTAATCAAAAAAAGTTAAAAAAAATTAAAACACTTTATTCAGTTTGTTTTCTCTGTTTCTCCTGCCCTGTAATGAATTTCCAGCACCATGGGAAGGTGAGGTTTGGTGCAGAGAGCCCCATATGGCAGGGGGTTTGCTGTGTGCTGGGGATACACCTGGTGGGTTGAGTTTGGGCAGGAGGGAGGCTGGAGCCAGCCTGGCTGCTCATCTGGGCCACCTGCAGCCCCGTGATGTGGGCCAGGAGCCACAGCTTGAGGCCTGTGACACAGCATCATGCAGAGCATGAAGCACTGCCTCTGCTGTCTGTCTCTGGAGGCTGCTGCTCGCAAGAGTAACTCACATGAACCTCAAGTGCCTGCTTTCCCCAAACTTCTGACGTTGCTTAGTTGTGCTTGTGGCTGTGCTCACCTCTGAGTAAAGTCAGTTCAATCTCTACTGCTTCTAGCAGCTAGGGTGGCCTTTCCCTGGATGCTGTATGGAATGTCTGCTGCAGGGAATAAAGCCTGCCTGGATGCCCTGGTGCCAAGAAGGATGAGCAGCAGTGACAGTGGTAGCTCTGTCAGGAACATCTTCCTCGGGGACAGCCCTGTCAGGAATCCTCTCCTTCTTATCCCACTGCTGTGGCTGGTAACTTCACTCTGCATTTGGGACTTTTCCAGCTCTCAGAGCTTGTGATGTGCAGGGAGAAGCTCAGGTGAGATGGGCCCTGATGGGGGAGCAGGTACAAGGTGCTGCAGAGCCCTCAGGCCCGTGCACGCAAATGCATTCGATTTCCTCAGCACCAAGCGGGCTGTCCTGCAGTGTTTTTGTCCAAAATGCTGCTCTGCCCTCCAAACACTTAGGGCAATATTAATTTTTAATGTCACTGTCTCTGTGTCTCTTTCTTTTCAAGTGTTTAATTGATTTCTAGTTTTATGTTTCTTTGATTACTTTTAGGTTGCAAAATAGACAGGTCTGAGGAAGAAGACTGAGCCACATTTGTAGAACACTTAATCTTTCAATCAGTTTTCTCTGAATTAAACCAAAACAGCAGTAGCAAATCCAGGAATCCTATTAAAGGTGACCTACATAATGGAATCCTAACCACTAGACCACCAGGGGTCCCCTTAAAAATGATGATACCTATATCCCAGCCACAGGCATACTTATTTATGTATGGCCAGTCTTCACGAGCGAAGATTTGGGAAAGGTCATTAACCCTTCGAGCCTGCGCAGTGGATTTTTTAGGTGAGACCCAGTGTGCGCTGAGCTGAGCCCACCCTTTAATCCTAAGGTTCATCTGCCGGGGCCGAGTGAGCTTGGACAGTGCCAGTGAAGTCCTCAGAACGAAGGTTTGTTTAGAGTGACCTTCTCTTAGATGGATGGCCTTACAGGGCTGACGAGCTCCATCTGCCCGGGGGAGTTTTTCCCACCCGGGCCGCAGTGATGAGAGTGCTGCATCCTAACCACTAGACCACCAGGGGTCCCAGCACTCTCACCGCTGCAGCCCGGGTTTGATTCCCGGTCAGGGTATTGGTATTGCTGGTATTTCTAGAAAATACTGTGCAAAACAACCATAACTGGGGAAAAAAACCAAACCCGTATTACAATAAATTTGGGGAGGAAGGAGAATAAAGTTAAAAGCCCGGTTAGAGATTAAAAGCATTGTGGAACACCAAGTGCAGGGAAATGAGACATGGCTAAAGTGTGTTTGATTGTTTCTATAAATACAGGTATGTAGGAATGCAAACTGAGTCACTGCTCCCAGGAATTTACTGAGCAGTTTTAAAAGTCTGCAGGAATAATAAATGATGTGGCTTTCAGTCATCCACAGGGAGAGGATCCAGTTCATAATGACGGCTCCAGCGTCCCTGCTAATAATTCCAGTAAAAGCAATAGGGAATATGCATGGGGTTTATCCTGAGAGTGCAGCCAGATACTCTGCAGATTCGTTCATGTGCAGAATTTAACAAAATAATCTTACTGTGCATTTAAATGTGTTTGTTTCCCTGGGAATCTTTGCCAAAAAGGATTCTCACCAGATTCTGTCTCTTTTGGAGTACAACAAGGCTTTACTTTTTTAAATTGAAATTTCCATGCCCTTCTGAGCAGCAATGTTTGTGGAGAGAACACTTCCCCCATGCAGAGGACAGAGGAGGGGAGAGAGGGATTTTCCTCCCCAGTATCCATGAATTTAACCAGCTGTTGAATCTGTTGGAGCTGGACCTAAGGAGGATATGGCAAATAGATGGAGAGGGAGAGAGGCAGGGCCAGGAGCAGAGCCTCGTGAGCTCCTTGCAGCCCCCAGTTACTTCCTGTGGGCACCTCTTGGTCCATAAACATCTTAAAGGTGGATTAAAGTCCTCTTGGCTTTACTTCCTGCTCCCTCTCGTCCTCAGCAGCTCTGGATCCAGGGCTGCCCCTGGCCTCAGCCGTGCTCCTGCCACTCAGCTGATGGGTTGGTGTTCTAATTACTGGACTGGTTGGTACAGATGATACTGTACTTCGGGCTTTTTTGAGTGGAACTATTCAGGAGTAATGTAACAAGACTCTAATTTCTGTTTTCTAAGGCCAGGCCAGGACTTGTTCTGTGGATGGTGGTATAGCTCTGGTGTCCTTGTATGCCTGGTGGTACCATGTTCAGGCTTGGTTTGCTGGGAAGAGGATGTGTGTGCATAGTAGAGCACATGTTCTCTGAGCCTTAGGCAATTTCCCACCAGTCTGTGTCAGGGGTGGTGCTAGAAGCAGCTCCATTTCTGAACCTAGAAGCGTGGATTATGTGTCAGGACTGTGTTGGTGTTTTGTGCGGAAAAACCGTGGTGACCATGTATCATACAAGAATCAGGCTAGTCCATGTATATGCAGAGATATGGAGATGCATTCACTTCCCAGGGACCCTTCTTAGTTTAAATATTTCATGAAAGCACCTGTGGCTCCAGCTCCTGTCAAGAGTTGCATAATACCTGTTGACTGCAGTAGAGCTGGATGGAATGTTCCATGTGTTTTACTCTGCTCTGGGTGCTGGTGCCTGTGGCAGGGAGTGACTAAAGCTCCCGGGTCAGAAGTGACAGTTTACAGAAAGAACACCCTGAAATGAGGTATTTTCCTGTTGTGTTTTCACTGTGAAATGAGTATATCTGTAAAATCATTCCTTCAGCCCAGTGTTCTGTGCAGGAAGACCAATGTTGCTGAAGATGATCGAGTTTACAGAACTCATGTTGGACCATAGTTTATATATTAATTATGCATTAAAGATAACAATACTTTCTCATACAAAATAGACTCTTTGGCTTGATAAAATGCTGTTGTGCTCATTACAGTACTTAAAAAGTCGTATTTCCTATTGTGTTATTTATATTCTCCCAGATTTCATTTTTTGTGGAGAAAGGAAAAGTCATGTAGGGCAAACCCATTTTACATGTAATCCTCATCTGTGCCTCCTTATCTGCTTTTTCCCTGTGCAGAAGTTCATAGAGTTTGAAGATGCTCTGGAACAGGAGAAGAAAGAACTACAAATCCAAGTGGAACACCTTGAATTTCAGACTCGACAGTTGGAACTGAAGACCAAAAACTATGCAGACCAGAGTAAGCAAAGGTGTACACCAGACAACATTGTACACATTGCCTTCCACACACATACAGTGCTACTTTAAAAATAATTTTCATACTTTTTCTTTGGTTTAATGTAATTTACACAAAGCCTGAAATGTCTGGTTATCCCTTACTTCTGAGCCTTCTAAAGGATGGGATGTATCCACACTAATTCAGTCGAGACTGCATTGCTTTTCTTTTGTGGGGCAGGCTCAGTCTCTCCAGGTGCAAGATTTGGGCCTTTGGAACCTGTTTTCCAGTTTCTCCTTTTCTCTGAATAGAATCTTTCATTTTTTTCCTCTTATAAAACCCATCACAATTATTTGCTTGTTTACTTGTTTATTTTTACAAATACTTCCTTAACATGTGCAGCTATGGTTTGTTGACTGGAGTTCCCCTCAGAATTCCTTGGTGTCTTGTCCAGTCCTCGTGCTCCTTTAGTAGCCAGAAGTGCCAGTCCCAGAGGACAATTTAAATTGTTGTCAAACTAAGACGCTTACAGGGCACCAGGCTACTGCTGAAAAACTGTGGTTTTATTGCACTTACTGCAAAAAATTGCTGGTGTTGGGAATGTGCAGGTACCCAGGAGCTGAGTTTGTGATGAACACCAGGTGCCACAGCGTGCATTATTCTGTTTCTGTTTGTTTTATTCAGTAGGTATAAACTAATTTCTAACAAAATAGTCTTTGTTTAACAAATAGTTTATTTTGAGAGCCTGGTGTGTGTTAGCTGATGGTTGGGATTCTCTCTTGGCAGTTTCTCGACTGGAGGAACGTGAATCAGAAATGAAGAAGGAGTACAATGCTCTGCATCAGCGTCACACAGAGGTAGAGTGTCACCTCGTTATTTCTGAATAAATAAACTCTTTGTCTATACCTAAAGCCATGTCAGAGAATTCAGTTTTACAATCCTAGTGATGACTAGAGCTTCTGAACTTTGGGAACATCAGAAGTACCTGACTGGAGGTTGTAAAGTGGATGAAGCCAGGCTCTGCTCAGTGGTGCCCCGTGGCAAGACTGGAGACAACTGGCACAAACCAAGACACACAAAGCTCATTCTGAACACGAGGAAAAAATATTTTACTGTGAGGCCAATGAGTACTGGCACAGGTTGTCCAGAGATGTGTTGGAGTCTCCATCCTTGGAGATATTCACAAGCACCTGGATGCAGTCCTGGCAGCCTGCTCAGGGTGGCCCTTTTTGAGCAGGGGGTTGGACCTGATGGACCCCAGGAAGTTTCTCAGCCTCAGCTGTTCTGTGATGCTGTGCACAGTGCCGCACTACCACATCTCCCACTGCCAGTGAGCCTCCAGGAGATGCTTTATGTTGGTTTTGGATATGCTCTTTCACAGATCTTCTGTTATGAGATTCAGCTGAAGTAATTTCCCCCACAATTTCTGTCAGATTTTCTATCAGATTATTCTTATATCATCGCTTGTATCATCAGCTTAGAAGACAACAGGAAAGACAAGGAAATATGCAAAAAACCCCAGGAAATTGGAAATGAGTGCTGTAGAAAATTAAACAAAAGCAGAAAACGAGTCTTTCCTTCTCCTCTGTTTGCCTCATGCATTTTTCTCCCCTCACAGATGATCCAGACCTACGTGGAACACATTGAGCGATCCAAGATGCAGCAAGTTGTGGGAAATAACCAAACTGAGGGCAGTGTCCCTGGGAGAAGGTAGGGCCACGACCTCTTCATGTAACGTGTGTCACCTGGGAACTTACACACTGAGTGTGTGTGTTTGAGAGAGAAACCAGAGCAGGACCTTTCCCTGGGGATGTGGTAGCAGAAGCTCTTTTTAATGGGTTCTGGGTGAGTTGTGGGTACTTTTTTTAAGGCTTGATGACGAGGAGCTTTGTGCATTGTGTTACGAAACTGAGGCTTTATGATGCCGCTGTTGATGGGGCCCCTGGAAAACACGTTTGTATTCTCAAGTAGCATGTAAAGGTTTATCTATAGAATGGATGGAGGTGTGAAGTGTTTGTGTGTGTGTCTTTGTATGTGGGACAGCCATCAAAACTGTAGCAATTAAATGCATTAGCCATTATAGGATTTTTTTCCCCCTTGTTCCTTCAGGCGAAGCTTTCTGTCAGTCATGCAATAAACCTACTTATGTCCAAGAAATTGATTTTCCTCCCTCCCTGCAGTGTTTGGGTTTTGACTAGAATTGGATTGTCTAAAATATAGGAATCAATTGAGAAAAAAAACCCAACTGGATGGCTGCTTTCCTAGACAGAAGAGACATGCATGAGGGGTGTAGAGAGCTAGACAGGACATGGTGTAAAAAGAACCAGGAGTTTGTAGGTGTTCATCTGTTCATAAAATCTCCCTTATCAGACCATTTTTCTTCCTTCTCTTCTCCCTCTCGCAGTCTGGAAGTCCACACTTAGCTCCCAGAACATGGTCTGATCCTAGTATTACAGCTGGAATGGGATAAGCATGTTAGGCTTGTTTCCCTCCCCACTTAACCTTCTGGAAATAAGAATATCTGTGGAAGTGCTTATACAGTAAAATCTAAAAGTACCACAGACAAAGACAAACTTAGGACCTCCTCTTTTAAAGGGTGGGTCCTATGTGCTCCCACCAGCTTGAATCATAGAGTCATAGAATATCCTGACGTGGAAGAGAACCACAAGGATCTTCGAACCATTTTTAATGAGCTTTTTCTTCCCTGACTTTCAAATAAGCTGATATTAATTGTAGCTTTTTATATTATCATTCCATGAAAGAGCTGCACAGTGAAAAGTTACTGGTTGTATCTACAAGACTACCATTCTTTGGGGTGAAGGGCAAAATTTTCATCAAGAATTGCCTCTTCATATTAGAGAAGTCAGTCTTTTACTCTTTTAAGTGTGGCATATTGCTAGTGTCCTTGGAGAGAAACACTGTATGTCTGTGAAAAGCCTCCAGTGGGGCTGTGAACTGAGTCTGTAGGAACTACAAGTGGGAAATGGGAGTTTGTCCTTTATTTCCAGCTTTGCGCCGTTTGCGTGCGTGCATGCGTGCTGCGGGTGTAGCTCTGTATTTGTTGCGCTTGTGCACAAGCACCTGTGACGGGTGTGTTTCAGTGTCACTGCACAGCTGGAGGGGGGAACACCAGTGATTGTGGATTTTGGTGCACTGGGTGGGGGAACAGGCATAATTTCTCATGGCCTCTGATGCAAATCTGAATGAATTTATTTAAAATAAATGGGACTGGGGAGAACTTTGTGCATCAGCTTTTGGGGGGGTGGTATGTATCGATGGGCATCTGGGAGGAGTAATGAGTCTGGTGCCCACTTCCATGTGGTGTGGGTTGCAGTGCATGTGTACCCTGTGTCTGTGGTAGGATGCGTGTTCGCATGACATTTGCTCTCTAATGGTTGTTCTTTTTGTCTCGCTTTTTGTGGGATTGCTGCTGTTTGACTGTTATGTTTGTCACTGCAGTCGTCAGTCCTGGAGGAAAAGGTAAATCCTATTGCTGTACCTGAATTTCATTAATCCGAGTGTTGGAGGTTGCTGTGGAGTGGTGACAGTGTGATGCTTGGAATGTACTGTACTGATGTGTTTGCTCTCTGTGTATACTGGCCCCTGTGCTGGACTTGCTGGTTCAGGGGAGGTGGAGGGAGCCACAGAGCTGGGATAACACAGCAGGCAGAACCTTGTGTATGCAAGTGCAGAAGACACATAAGTTCAGTCCCAAAACAGGATCAGATGTCTGGGATGGGACATTTGCACTTCACATCTCAGAATATTTTAAATTCATAGACTCATAGAATCTCACCAACTCCTGAGTTGGAAGGGACCCACAAGGATCATCAAATCCAACTCTTTGCCCTGCACAGGACACCCCAACAATCCCACCATGTGCCTAAGAGCATTATCCAAATGCTGCTTGAGCTGTCAGGCTTGGGGCCATGCCCACTGCCCTGAGGAGCCTGTTCAGTGCCCAGCCACCCTCTGGGGGAAGAACCTATTCCTAATATCCAGCCAACCCTCCCCTGACACAGCTTCATGCCATTCCCTTGGGTCCCAAGAAATTTTTTCTCTCTTATTTTACTCTAGAGAACAAGACATGCCTGTTTTCTGAGCGGGGCAGAACAAGTATGTCAGTAGCAGTACCTCTTCAAAGGCACCTCTGGCTGTGTGCTGGGCAGGGAGTGCTGTGCCTGAAGCCTCCAAAGAGAGCAGTTCTCCTCTTTGAATGCTGGCAAACAAACTGTAGTTTTGTTATGTTTTGTAAACTTTAGGATGTTACTTGTAGAACATCCTGACCCCAGGTTTTGGCTACTGCAAAATGTAGAGTGTGCTGTTCACCTTGTAATTCAAGGTGGAACTAACCAAGTGTTAAGACTCCCTCAGTACTGGAAAGAATTGGGTGTATGAAGTCTACTACAGCACTTAAAGTTTAGATCAGCCCTTAGAATACTTTAAATTTCTTTGAAGCCTGGTAGCCAACCCCAGGACTGCAAAACTGGAGTTAGCTCTGCTGTGGTGTTTGCTCTTTCTCCTTTCTTGGGAGGTTTAGAAGAGGCTGAAAGGTGTTTCCAAAGAAACTCAGCAAGGAAATTTCTTATCAGTCTGTGTTAAAATCTATTCCTGAAGAACCTACAGCTTCTGATGCTATGGAAACTCTGTAGTTCTGTCTCTTTAGCAAGGACTGTGAAGTCCACGTTTCCTGTTCGTTCAGTGGCTCCTCTATCTTCTTGTGTGATAAATATGTGTGTGTTTGCATGTGAACATAGAAATGAGCTGCGGGTTCCCAGCAGAAATCTGACAGTGATTACCTAAAGAGAAATGTAATGGCTCTTTCAGCACGCCTTTGGGACAGCTTTTATGTCTCAGTGCTGCCAGTGAGTTATGTCAGGCCATTCCAGCATAGTCACTCTAGCTGCACCACTGGTTTGTCAAGGACTGTTCTGCAGTTACAGAAAACTTTCTCCTGCTCCATATACCTGTGAGGCATGACTCCCTTAACACTATCATTCTACTCTGAAGAAGAGGAAAGGTATGAAACTAACGATTAAAGCAGCTCAAAAAAAGGCCTAATTTTTTTCCTCCTTGAGAAAGAGAGATTTTTTTGTAGTAGACTTTTAGGGACCCTCAAGTTATTTATTTAACTGTAAAACTAGGAATTTACTGTCTTTGTGGCATAAAGTTCTAATTTCTAGGTTTGAATCCCTTTATAATCCCTTACGCATAACTGACTCTACTTTCTATGGTGCTTGGATCAGTCCCAGGGGTAAAGATTTCCTATAAGGGGAGGCCTTTGCTTGGTATGTTATTGAGAAACTTGAAATCCACCTGTTAGAAACTTTATCATTCGAGCTGGAATGATAGCAGTGGGATATAAGAAGACAGGCAGAGGTAAATGTCCTTTGGCATCATGACCTGGTAGGAGCACAGGTGTATTTGTCAGATTACAGTCCTAAATAGGGATTTAGACAAACAGCAGTGGAATGTTTTCACTAAACCTTCAGGGATTGCTAATATTTAAAAGGCACAAGCATCAAGATGCCTTTTGAGTGGAAAGGAAAGGCTACAAGAAAACTGACAATGCTTATCACATAGAAGTCTAGGTTTGAATCTGTGGAAAGATCATAGACTCATAGAATCATTAAAGTTGGAAAAGACCTCCAAGATCATCAAGTCCAACCTTCACCTAAATGCCCTCATGCCCACTAAACCATATTGCTGAGTGCCACATCCACACGCCTTTTGAGTGCTTCCAGGGATGGTGACTCCACTACTGCCCTGGGCAACCATTTCAATGCTTATCTACTCTTCCTCAATATCCAACCCGAACCTCCCCTCGCGGAACTTGAGGCCATTTCCTCCTGTCCTGTTACTTGGGAGAAGGTTAATGATGATGTGTCACTGATCGGTGTTCCTCAAAAATCCAGTTGCATGCTTCTTTCTAAGAGAGTTTGTGTATGAAACTTTCACGTATCAGTCTGGTATCTTCAGGAGAGGATTTTAATGCAGATTCTTAGGAAAAATGCATCCCAAAGCTGCTTGCTGGGCCACACTGGAAACACCTTTCTGCCCCTTTTTGCCTATCCAGGATAGGCCACAGGAGATATTTTTTCCTATCCAAGATAGGCACTGGCACAGCGACACGGCATGCTGTGGTGACTGGGCAGTGCCGGGAGTGGGAAGGTTGGGCAAACATTGTCTCCTCTGCTGGACACTCCACCTTCATTCTTCCTAAAGGAGCTGGCTGGTGTACCATCCCCTGTGTTAGTGTGTTTGCTGTGTCCCAGGAGCCATGGGTCCTGTGACAGTTGTTTGCCATGATCATAGGTGAGGTGGCTGTGCTGGTTTCCCAGCCTGGGCATCACACCTGTGCTGATGGCCATTACAGAAAGCTGGGGAGGGGATCTGCTGTTCCTAACAGAGGGGTACAGAAGGGCGGTTTCATCACACCCCCCACAAATAAGTGGAAGCCCCGTGCAGGAGTAGATGAAGTACCATCACTGAGCCCCAGTGTGGGTGCACATCACACAGAGAATCAGCTTAGTTCAGCTCTGCAGGGACACTGGAGTCAACTAGAGATACTCCCAGAGTGGAGGTGTGCTCTGTCCCTGCAGACCTGCTTCCCTGGCACCAAACCAGTCGCCAGGTTCAGCAAGCTGCTACTGCAGCCTTTCTACTTCCACTGCTTGCTCTAGATTTTCTCCCACTGAAGCTTGATCTCAAAACCTATGCCAGCTTTTATGTTCAGAATCAAACCTGCAGCTAGTGAGTCATCTGCAATTGCCAGAAAGGAGAGGATGAATAGAACACACTTAGAGACACCTGGCAATATGCATGATGCATTTATTTATACCTTTGTTTAGTTTCAATTGTGAACCGTGCTGTAATATGGGTATAGAGGGAGGATCAAAGAGTACAAGTATTCCCTTGCTTAAAATGGGAAGTGATCTAACCTGTCTGTTTCCTGTTGTTGGAGCTCACCAGATTTGGAGTGGAATGTACAGAAGTGCCATGTAGATGACTCTTTAAAGCCTCATTCCTCACTATCTCTAGGAGCTATGGGAGCTTTTATTTTTTTGCTGTGAGAGTTGTTTGCAGCGGCTTGTTTTCCCACAGTACCTTTGTTTCTCAGAAGAGACACTGAGAATTAAATTGACTGGTGGTTCCCTGCACTTTTGTGTTCCTCCAAATTTCTTATATTGATGGAGCAGTCAGTCATGCCTGTTGTCACTGACCTCCTCCCTCTTAAAGTCACCCCAGGAGGAGGTATGACTCTAGTAGTAGCACCATGGGACTGGACAGCCAACATCAAGTGTGGAAGCTGGGAGTTCAGACAGCTGCCCCATGAGAGTGCAATCAAATTTCTAGAAACTAATATTTCACATACACTAGTGTGGTGTTTGTTTTCTGTCAGAACCTTGTACATGGCTAACAGATGTCTTCCCCTCTCTCTCTGTTTTTCTGTTTAGCAGGAAGGAACGTCCCAGCTCCCTGAATGTCTTCCCTCTCGCTGATGGCATGGTACGTGGGCAGATAGGGGCCAAGATCGTCCCAACACTGGACCACTGGCACCTGAGTGACCTCGGCCAGCTGCAGTCCAACTCCAGCTACAAGGTTTTCTAGATCATCACAGAGCAAGGGTTTCCCACTCTCCTGCTGTCAATAACGTCCCATATTTTCATTAAGCTGGAGACCAATCTGTGTCCGTAACCCTTTGCAGCCTCTCCCTGTGTGTTTGCTCCCATGGTAGCTGTGCTGGAGGTGGGAGGATATTCTTCTGCAGATCTGGCATATGGTGCGGGAAGGATTTGACACAGCTCTTCGTGCTGGTTGTCTCAGGGATTATCTCCTTTACTTGGCTGGCCCCAAGTTGAGAGGGATGTGTGGGGAGGCAGTTAGGGATTGAGGGAAGAGAAATCCTTCACTTCTTAATAGCTTATTTGGGAGAGGACATGGTGGAACCTGTCCCTTCTCTCCTCCTTGATAAGAGCAAGGCTTCTGCAACTCAGGTGGGGCCAGGCATAGGGTTGCACTTGTCCTCCAGTGTTTGTCCTTTTTTGACTGATTGGTGTCCTGGCCTTCCCGTCTTCACTAAAAAGGGCTTCTCATCCTCTCTGGATTCCCAAGTCTTGCACTGCACCTAAAGGTCTTATGTTCCTCCTATACCTAGTCACTGCTCTAGACTTGCACTGTCTACCTTTGGTACATCTGTCACCATCACTACTCTGCCTTCTGCACCGGGGCTTTCAAAACCCTCACAGCATTGCAGCTGCACTAGAGCAGCCCGTGGTGCTGCCTGATGCTTCTCATGCTCTGCTCTGCCATTTGGAGTGCTCTGCTCTGCCTTTTGAAGCCTGGCCTGAGCCCCAAGGCCCAGGTGGTGTGCTGTGAGCTGACAACTCACTGCAGCTGTTTGCAGGTTAGGCTGTACGTGGTGACCCTCATTTCCCAGGAGCTGTATGTCTAGACTTTGCAAAGTCTTTGTGCTCAGGATCCCACTGAATTTCTCTCTCTGAGTGATGTTCTACAAATGCGTGGTGACAGGTCTGAGAGCCACTGGTGCCTCTGCTGAGCATGCTCACAATGTGTCCACTGGTATCTCACAGAGCTTCTGCTCTACTTCAGAAGTGTCTGATCATATTTACCTTCACTCTGCCTGGAATTTGTAGAACATCATATGTTTTATATGTCACATGTAAGGACTGGTCTCCTTTTGAAAAGTTGTGAATCACTGATCCTGTAAAATACATTGAGGCAGTAAAGGCAGAGAGGAAGTTAAAAAAAAAAAGAAAGAAGCCCCCCCAGCTTGTTGTACCCATTCTGCATGTCTCCAGCTTCCATGGATGGGCTTTGGCCTGTGGGACTCTGCAGCAGTGGCCTTCTTGATGCATAGCACAAGAAATTTAGACAAAATCACAGTTTACTCAGAAAAGAAAGCAGCAACTTAACTTTTTTAACAGTACCTCTGTAAAGTGGCTAGGCTACTAGCACAGCACAAGTCTCAGCACTTCATCAGCTTTCTGCCGTCATGGCATTTGAAAATCCAAAATATCTTTGGCTAAGATGGAGGCTCGGAACCCAATCCTCACTGTAGTGTTAGAGGCACAGAAGTTTGGGAAATGTAGCAACTTGCAGAATGCCCTTCAAGTCCCATAGTCATTTCTGGAGAGCTCTGCCTGGAATTAGGAAATAGCAGGACCACAGTGCAATTACATAATTAAGGATGGTGGAAATGAGGACAGAGCACGAATCCATTTCTTCATAGTAATACTGTGCCAGCACAACCAAAATGCACAGAACCCAGCTTGCCTCTGGGATCAGTTATTCCTTGGTCTCTCCAGGCAGTGCTGCACACCATGGTGTGAACAGGCCTGTGAGCTCTCCAGTGATCAGACTGGGCAGAGGGGGTTAGGTTTTAGAGGAAAGCTGGGAGGACAGTGTGGTTACATCCATCTTCCATAGCCTTGCTACGGTGTAATTCCTTAAGTGATCTCGTTGAGAACTTGCGAAAGAAGTTGAATGGGTCTCACTGGTAACCCAGCATCTGCATTGCAGGGGAATGCAGATAAATAGAAAAAGCTTTGATGTCCAAGTTCTGGTTATGGAGGGTGTCCCACCATGGGCAGGGAAGAAGTCCTGCCCAGGGATTGGAACTAGGTGATCCTTAGGACCCCTTCCAACCCAAACCATTCTGTGATTTTATGATTGCTGACTGGATCTCTTAATGATTTGGTGGTGGTTGTATCAGGCAAAAAAAATCCATTTCTGGTTCCTAGAAAGCTTTATGCAGATGTAGCAGTGTGCTGCTCCAAATGTATCCTATGAGTATTGCTGGGATTTGTGTTGGTGCTCGTTAGGGAGACTCAGAGTGGAATGCTGGGATAAAGCAGGCTAGATGCTATGGTGGAGCCAGGGAGCTTGTGCTGTGGAAGACTTGGATGGGGTAGTGTGTTATGGAGGCTTCCTGAGTATGGAGCAAACCCATGAATACTTAAAGGGTGTGATTGACTGACTTGCTGGATTTGCAGTTTGAAATGGAGATTTTCCTCCTGCAAGCTTCTTGCCTGCTCTCTGACTGAAACGCTGTCTCTTAAATCCTCTGCATGACTGAGATCTCAGCAGTGTGGCTCATGCACCCCTTGCCCCTTCTTCAGAGTTCTGATATTTTGCTGACGTCACTGCACACACATGACTCACCTTCCCAGTACGTACCTGACTCTTCTGACTCGTTTTTCTTCTTCGTGGGGCCATACTGTAGTTACATTTTAAGTGTCCTTGTTTATTTATTATTACTATTTTCTGTTTTCGTTGCTGTCATTATTTTATTTTTGCATTCAGCTGTACGTTTATTTTATACAGTATTTTGGAGATGAAAGTTCTTAACATTTTTGTTTTTATGTACTATGCTTTCAGTGTTATAACCATACAGTTGTGGCTTCTCATGGTGAAATATGACTGCTATGAATGTTGGGCCTTTGCAATGCATTTTGGAGGTCACTACTACACAGTTGATGTTTAGGAGGTTGACAGGTATGGCTGTAGGTAAGTGGTGACTGTGGAGAGTATTCTTTGGGTGAGCTATGGGTTTTGGAGAATGCCTTCTGTGCTGTAGAGGACAGCTGTACTCTTAGTGCAATATTTAGCATTAACAGAGCAGTCAGACAATAGAATGGAGATACCAGCTCCTGGGCTGTGAAGATGAGCGTGTTGGTAGTATTTATATTTGGGAGGAATTTCTCCAATGCAGGCTGTTAGGTTGATAAAGTACGTTTTCTAGGTAAATATAAAACTCAGATCTATAACCAAAGAGTAAGTGGAAGACCAGGGTAATTTCTCATTGGTGTGCTCTGGGTGAGGGGCAGGTTATGCCAATAAACAAGAAGTTACAGGATATCTCTGTTACAAATACCACCCTATAGACACTGGTGATCCAGGAGTTTTGAATGACGTCTGGTTCATAAGAAGAAGGAATGACATGTGGACCCATCTGGGTGTCTCTTACTATGCTGAGGTGTTCCTGGACTTTGGTTATTCTCATAGACTCACAGTGGGTGCAAGAGCATCTCTGAAGTCTTTCATCCAACAGCAGTTTTGTTCGGGGAAAGAGTTTTCATGGTTGCACTTCACACTTGATACTCTTTGTCCCTTTGTACATCAGAAAGCACAGCAGGCAAACTGCAGTTGAGGTAGTCCAAGGCTTACTGTATCCTATTTGTTCTCAAAAACCCCATTTGATTTTTTTTTTCTTTACATATTAGGAAAGTAGCTCCTGAACCAGGAATATGAAGTAGAGGTGGGAAGTGTCATTTTCACATGTAGCAGCCTAAGTGCAAAGTCCTCATCTCAGTCTTGATGCTAAAACCAGCAAATGTGCAGGGAGACAGTTTGGGTATTCATGTGGGAATATGGGTGTTGTTTGGACTAAAAATGCAGAAACTGTACAAAACGTAGATTGCATTTAATGGTAACGCCATTTTAAAAAAACTTAATTTCCAATATAAATGCTCAGGTGCAATGTAAAACCTTTGTTTTCCATGATGCATTGTTCAGCAGGGCATTCTAAGATAAGCATATAGAGGCCAGTCTAATTAAAGGAAGATCTTAGTAAGATTCTAGATTAAAAAAAAAATATGGCTGCAAAGGGTTAAGTCACCATTTTTTTCAGTCTTCTCGCTCATCCCATTTTTGATTTTTTTGTTATGTTGTGAAAGTATTATTAGAATAAGGGAACAAGACTTCCAAATGAGTGAAGTGAAACAGTGTCACAGGTGGGGGGGCTCAGAGCAGCCTCGGAGCAGAACCAGGATCTCTGTAGTAGTTGCACAGGAGGTGGGAGGCCAGTGGTGAAGATGAAAGCTGGATCTGGACATGCAGGTTCTGAATGTCACTGCACCCAATATCAACTCACTGTCACATATAACTCTCAGCATTAATTTTGTCACTTCCCTTCTGGCAGTAATTAGAGTGGGCTGCCATGAAGAGTGGGGAGATCTCATTTGGGTCTGGGAATGATCACAGCACTGGTCAGGACGTTCCTTGGCTGAGTGAAGCAGTGCTGCTTTAATTGACAAACACAGGTCATACTGTAAAACCCCACCAGAGCCTTAAAGCCTCCCTGTTTCTCCATAGATAGTGGTACAAGAAATGGGGCTATAATGTCTGTAAACCCAAGAGCTGTTTTGCATATTCCATACTGGGAATCCATTTCCTCTGTTGATTTGTCAGCTTTTTGAATTCTTGGGTCTTGTCATCCTGCCATTTGGAAGTGGGAAACCACACCTGTTTCTGCTGTGTTCTCCAGCTGGACCCATGCCTGGCTAGCTCTGCATAAGGTGGTTTGTGGACATAGGTCTCCTGTGCCAGCCAAGCCAGACCATCCCAGCTTGGTGTCTGCTTTGCTTCTGCAGTTTAGTGGCAAAACCAGTTTGCTGTTCTCTCATCCAAGTGTGTTGGTGGCTTACAGTAATGACATCAGCCAAGATTTCTAGGAGGCCACTTCACATCCTTCCCAAGTGATATCCATGGTGCCTTCCAGCCTTGGAAAACATTGGCCTGGCTTGCCACAAGTGCCAAAGCCCTTCAGCTTTCACCGTAGTCAGTGTGAGCTGGAGGTGCTTTTCACTTGTGATAAGGCCATCTTTCCTGAGGTCACAAACTGGTGTGGTTTGTAAAGAGCAGTGTTCAGTAGTGAAGGAGGAAGAGTATCAACCCTTTCACAGATGGGATTTGCTTGCTGAGTTCAGCACGAGAACTCGCTGCTTCATTGTGGTGGCAGTGCCCAGTGTCACCAGTAAGCGCTGGACATGTAGCAGGTACAGCAAGCAAGAGCCATGCTCCATAATGCTTTAAGGCAGCCATACCCCAACAGATGGGACATTAACTGAAATGTATAGCTGTGCTTTTCCCTTTCTGTTCTTCCCTCTCCCTGGAATTGCCACAGTGCCCCCAGGATGAGATGTCTGAATCTGGGCAGTCCTCAGCAGCTGCCACGCCGAGCACCACGGGAACCAAGTCCAACACTCCCACGTCATCCGTGCCCTCTGCTGCCGTCACCCCTCTGAACGAGAGCATCCAGCCCATCAGCGAGTACACCAATGGCACCACCAAGAGCAATAAGAGGGCGCGAGAAAAGCGGAACAGCCGGAACATGGAAGTCCAGGTCACACAGGAGATGAGGAATGTCAGCATAGGTATGGCAGCTTGTCATTATTGTAATCAACTTCACAATGCTTGTGTGTCTCTGTTACAGGGAGAGGCTGGGTGACTGCACTGTAAGTGTGGAATTTGAGGAAGCCTGACATGGAAGGTACATGAGTGAGGCAGGGTTAATTGGATGTTAGCAGTTTTCTGCGTAGCAAGTTTTTGAAACATCAGTAATATGAATATTTCACAAATTCACAGGATGGGGACAGATTATTGAGTTCAGTGCCCTGCAGTGGCATTCATCCATGTTGTGGAACCTCTTTCATAAGCAGTCAAGTCCCATCTTAGGCTGAACTTTTGGGAAGCTGTTTCTGGACCTCATCAATGTGACAGTTAAAAGCTTATGTTTAGTTTTCTCTCCAGATTTATTCATAAGTATTTTTATCCGGTTATTCAAATGCCAAATTTTTCAGATTAAATAATTATTTTCCTTTCTGTGTGTTTATCCCACACCCTGATGTGTTTAAAAATAGCAATTGTGTCCAGCTGGTTTTCTCAGATAAATGAGCTGATTCTTTTAGTTTCTTTCTCATATAAGAACACCCCCAAATCTTTGGAAGTTACACTTGTTTTCTGTCCACTTCCCAGAGTCCTTTAGTAATTTGAATTAATGATTTCTCATCAGGAAAACCATCACCTAAGCTTTAGCACCAGGCTGTTAAATAAATAAATGGTGTCATCATCATCATCATCATCATCATCATGGCTGGGCTTTGCGAATGAAGATTTGGGAAAGGTCTCTACCCACGTTTGTCACAAGCGCGCTGGTGGCTAGAAAGGCCAATATGAGACAGGCATGTCCGGTTGCAAAAGGCACAGCAGAAAGACTCCTTAGGTGGTAAATTCTGCAAGGCACGATTCTTTCTGCGTTGCCTTTTCTCCTCAAGGGTGATCCTGCGTGCGTTCTCAAAGGCATCAGCAGCGTTATAGATGGCGTGTCTCCAGACCTCCCGGTTGGAGGTCAGAGTAGACCAGTTATGGTGATCAATATGGCCAAGGCTGAGATGTTGTTTCAGGGAGTCCTTGTATCTCCTCTTCGGGGCTCCTCATGCGGCAGCCGGTGGCAAGTTCACCATAAAGCAAGATCTTAGGGAGGTGGTGATCTTTCATCCTTGAGACCTGTCCTGCCCAACGCAGCTGTGTTCTCAGCAACATGGCCTCAATACTTGTGACAGCTGCTTGTTCCAGAACAGATGTATTAGTTACATAATCTGACCAGTAGACGTTTAGGATTGTGCGGAGACAGCGTTGATGGAAACGTTCTAGGAGTCGCAGGTGGTGGCGGTAGATGACCCACGATTCAGATCCAGTAGACAGCACTATGGCTCTGTAAACACTGATCTTTGTACTTTTGTTCAAGTGTTTATTTCGCCAAACTCTTTTATGAAGCTTTCCGAAGGCACTGTATGCCTTTGCTAACCTGTTGCTTATCTCTCCGTCAATCTTACCGTCCGAGGAGATGAGGCTGCCTAGGTAATTAAACTGCTGGACTGATCTGAGCACTGATTGGCCAGTGGTGATATGGGGATGAAGGAAGACTTCCTGAGGTGCCGGTTGATAGAGAACTTCTGTTTTCTTCAAGCTGACTTCCAGCCCAAAGAGCTCAGCAGCGTCTGCGAAGCAGGATGTTAAACGCTGCAGAGCTGCTTCTGTGTGAGCGACGAGGGCGGCGTCATCAGCATAGAGCAGCTCCTGGACAAGATGGTTTAAGGTCTTAGTGTGGGCCTTCAGTCACCTTAGGCGTAATAAATATATGGTGTAAATAAATAAATGGTGTAATAACATGATAAAAGGCCTTTTCTGTGCTGTTTAATGCAGCTGTGCCCATGCAGTGTCTGAGCATATCTCACCCCAGGTTGTATTCAGACTTGCAGTGGCCATCAGAAATGAGAAGTGAATAGTTTTACCGGTCGTGAACTTAACATACAAAAGGACTGTAAGACTAGCTGAAGGTCACTAAAAAAATCTGCAGAAGCATAGAGATGAGCATAGGTCTCTCAGGTTGGCATCTGAACTAGCTGATCATCTTTTTTCCCAAGTTATTACTTGGAAAGCAGAAGTTATAACTGAGTTATTACTAAAGCAGAAATTCCTCTGCTAACATTCACAAGCTGGTTCCTAACAAATTAAGACTATAAACTAGCATATAACATCTTTTGCTGTAGCACTGAATGAGAACTGCTGTGACTGAGTCCCGGTCTGTATTTTCCTGAGGGGGTCCCAGGGTCACAAATATCCATCTGCCAGAAACTAGAGTAGTTGTCTGTAGAAACATACAGGTTCTGCACAGCCAGCTGTTAGATTGTGTTCTGGCTGTGATCCTGGCCAAGGCAAGGCCATGCAACACTTGTATCAGAGAAGCTAAGCATGGATGTCAGTAATTTGAATGCCCTATAAATACCCTGATTTTTACAGTTGCTGCTTTACAAGCTCGTTTACTATCAACAGCTTTCTTGGGTCAAAGTCATCTCTCTTCTGTATCTGTGCAATTGTGAGGTCACTGTGCATGTGGAAGCTTTTTTCCTTGGTGGAAGTATGATGTTGTGGGATCTGTTCAAGGCAGACAGTTGTGTCTTTCCTACGTGTTTTGCATATTCAACATTTCAGCTGTGTTTCTCGTGCCTAAAGCAAAATCAGCTCTCCCTGCTGAGAAGAAACTCACATACTTGAATTTTAATTATGTATTTTATGCATCTGTAATTAAAATGTCTGTCAGTGATGCACGTGCCTTAGAGCTGAGCTACCGAAAAGGGTACTCAAAGGTATTTGCAGAAAAGCTTCCCAGCTTGATAAAATAAAGCTGAGAAAGGCGGTGTTTGTGTGAGACCTGGTGGGTGTGGATGCCTTGCTTTGGCAGCAGATCCACATCATGCTTTGTCTTCCAGTGTGGATTTGGTGCACAATGCCAGCCTGAAAGAATCAAATCAACACTCCAGTTGTCATGGGCTGCGTATATTTGCTACTAAGACCGTTTGGAAAGGTCAAAAATTTCACATCTAATGTCCTTGAGGGACTAATGTAATTCACAAATTAGGTCCTTAAGCCTTCAGGAATCCCTTGTGTGAACAGGAACTGTGTTTGTGTGAACAGACACTGTGGTTTTGTTTGTGTTTCTTGTTTAGAGTAGGTGCAAGTCTGAGCTTTTGAAGAGTTTGGTATCCAATGAGATCTAACAAGAGGAAGAATTTCCTTATTCTTTAAATACTGGCTTGAGGCTGTAGATTATGCAGAATCCAGAGCAGATTTCATGTATCGATTTGAATTGAAATTTCACCTTAATGGGTATCTAAACCACTGTAGACTTGAGAATTTGTATCGAAAAATTGTTTCTAGTAAAACTAAATAGTGGCAGTTCCTAACAACAGTAATCTCTATGAAGCTGTACAGAAAATCACTGTCTTGCCCTCCATCTCAGCAAATGCTGCATGGGGATGGAAGAGTTTTTACTGGCAGATAAAAAGGGTTTTTTGGAATTTACTTCAATGGATGAAGTATTTCTGCTTATCCCATTTTATTGGGTATTCAGGGCAATGACTTTGGTGATGCTCTGTTATGGTGGGGGTGAGGGGATGCTTATGATGTTCCTGCTCTGCAATTGTGCCTTCAGCCACTTTCCGTTCTGATTTTAAGACTTTGAAGGTGGCACCATGAAATTTTCAAGCCTCGATATTCAAAGCTGTAAAATTCCCTTCAAGAAACACCATCCCGCGAAAGTCCTGATCCTGTAGATGACATGTACTGTCTTACCTAGGGATGGGCAGCAGTGATGAGTGGTCCGATGTCCAGGACATCATTGACTCTACTCCAGAGCTGGACATGTGTCAGGACCCCCGCCTGGAACGCACGGGTAGCAGGTACTGTTTGTGACTTTTCCCTGTGTGCTCTGTCACTTGGCTTCACAAAGAGTGAGGAACAGATTCTCTGGCTCACACTGAGCTCACAAGGCAGCTGTTTGACATAGTTCTGCCTAGTGTCAGTGTCAGAGGTCCTGACCTGCTTTGGGTTCTCCAAAAAGGCAGATGCCTGCTGGTGATCTGCAGTAGGATCTGTCCAGCTGACCCAGGACTGGGCTTGTTTGCCTTGCTGGGTCAGGGAGGACGGAGAGATGATGGAGCAACAGAAGGTTCAAGACAAGCAAAGAGGACATGAGCGTAAGCTCTCAGGAAGAGGGAAGAGATGCATTTGTCTAATAAGAGCTCAGTTCTGAATTCAATTTTAAAACCTCAAGCTTTTTTCAGTTTTTATTTTTTCAAGTGTTTGAGGAGAGAGGCAAGGCTGTCCCACAAGAGAGGACAAGCAGAGGTAACCCCAAGCATCCCAGTCCTGCAGGCTCTGAGCAGGGAGAGCAGAGCGCTGGTAATGGGTTCTGTCAGCGGACAAGGCAAGGGCATGAATTCGGTCCCAGTGCTACCCAGGAGCAGCAGGCGATGGGGCTGAAGGCAGGTGCAGCTCAGAGTAGGACTGAAGGCACAGGCCTGAGATCAGAGGGAGCCCTGGGACCAGTGGGTGGGTGTGAGTGCCAGGTGAGGCTGGTCAGAGCAATTGTGACCCATAAGTGCATGGAGGACTTCAATGGAGTTTTCAGAAGAATCCCATGGTGAACAGGTGGAATGTGCTCTCAGGCTTTTGATTGCGACTGTCTGGGATGCTCAATATCTCAAAGACAAATGTTTGAGCTTAAATGTTGCCAGGTAACAAGATTCCTTTTGTTTTTTTGCTTCCAACAACAGCCCAACACAGGGGATTGTGAACAAAGCATTTGGCATCAACACAGACTCCCTGTACCATGAACTGTCCACAGCTGGGTCCGAGGTCATTGGAGATGTTGATGAAGGAGCAGATCTGCTAGGTAAAACCTTTCTAGAACCATTCTCTTTTCTCTGGTACAATGACAATATAATAAGCTTCCAGAAACACTTAAATTCTCTTTTTTTTTCCAGAACTTGGATGTTTAGCTTTTTAAAAAATGCCTGGAAGTTGAGATAAATGTGACTGAAGCATGTACCTGCAATACAGTAACACTCACTTAGAAAATAACCTCAGCTATTGGGTATCTTTTATTTGTGTTGTCTTTATGTGCATAAGTTATTTTTCTATAAGATACTCCCAGACAAATAGTTTGAAGCCAAAATTTGCTCCTTCTGCCCCAAAAATTGCTCCCCCCAGTAATTTTGTACTTGGAATAAACAGTTTGTTTGAAATTTGTAAGAAAGTAACTCCTCTGTTTAAGTTTTTGAAGTTTATGTGGAAATATTATGGTCTGTAATGCAATATTTACTCTTTTACAGTCTGTCTAAGACATGTAGTAATTAACTTTTTAGGCTGGTTTTGAAAGTGTTTGTAATACCTGCAGCTGGGCTGTGTTCTGTGTTCCTGGCTGGGACTCTGCAGCAGTCAAAGAAGCAGCTTTGCCTCAGGGAGCACTCTGAGCCCTCTCCTTACGTTTTTTATCAGACTCTTGAGTATCTAGACCTTAATTTCTGACAGAATTTAAGCATGTTCTTAATTCCTGCTGACTCTTTTCCTGCATCAGGACAGTACAAGTGGTCTTTGAATGCTCAGGTGACACGGGCAGCTGACAGAGTTTATAACTGTGTATCTCACTTTCCACCTTACTGCTGAGCTTAAGGAGTCTTAGGAGACACAAGGACTCCAGCAACATGTCTTCTGTGCACTTGGTAGCAAGAGATCTGATTTGAAAGTGAATGTTTCCTTTCTGCTGTTTACCAGTGTAGAGCTGCTTAAGAATAATCTTGTAAGATTGATTCTGTATATGTGTCCAGAACAGGATGAGCTGAATCATGTCACACATTTGCAGCAGCTCACCTTTGCACAAATTAGCAAGGTACTTGCATCGGCTTTGATGTGTCTTGTATAAGGACCTTCTAAAAGGGTATGTTTCTGCAGAGGGGGTAGATTTTGCCCTATTCACCAAAAACTTAACCTTGAAGATGTGGACTGAAGACTGAAAAGGAGGTTAATACAAAACTTCTTACTTCATCTATGACAAATATCTGTGAAATTGTTACTATTCTAGGCGATAGTGTGACTAGAATGTAAGAACAAGATCCAGACCGCCGTCAGAATGCTTTTTGATATTGATAGGTTTGGGTTGATTTTTTAAATCATGATGCTAGTCCTGCAGCATGCAAGAGAGGCCTCGTGCATGGGTTGATGACCATGGCCTGAAGCATCAAATCATTTATTGTTTCACCTGTAACTCAAGATTGCCAGAAGAAAAACGTCTGTAGAAGACTTAGGATGAACACACAGGCTTTCTCTGCCTGCAGTGATGGGAGCCAACATGTGCAGATACTTACTAAATTAAATATTTTAAAGGAAAAGCAAGATTTCCAGGTTTGAGAATCCTCTGGGTGACAGCGGCCATTGCAGAAGGGCTGGGGCTCCTGCTTAAAGAGAAGGTTGACAGTAGGAACTACCTGTGATGGTTAAAGCTTCCTCTCTCTACCTGCTGTGGAATGGATTTTGGTTAGCCAGCTCCTTACATTATTGGGACTTCTCTTCCTAGCAGAATCAAAGCACTAAAACCATGGATAATCTTGCCACTGACTATCTATTTTATCTTGGTGCTCAAGTGCTTCCTTATCAAGGAGTGTTTGGTTGATTCTCTGACTCTCTCCACTAATAACTGTGCCAACTGCTGCTTTCCTTCTCCCCCCAGAATGACTGGGGCATCAGGGGTTATTGGCTTGAAAGAGTTACTATTCTGGAAAATTACTTGCTTGATGTATGAATTGCTTTGGACAACCTGCCTCCCACTCTGGAAGCCTGCCTTCTGGGAATCCGCTTTCCTTTGGGATTACCCTGTAGCCTGACCCAGTAATCAGGGAGAAATGCAGACTGTTGTTATCAAAAAACCAAAGCTTTTAGCTGCCCAAACCTTGCAACGTTGTTCACCACAGTCTCAGTTAAAGTCAAAGAAGCTTCTCCTCTTCCAGCTATAGGGCTGCCCAGAGACTTCAGGGTGGTGAGATGTCTGTTGTTTGGCAGTTACCACTTGCAATAAAAATGTACAAAGACTTTGTTGAATGGGGCCTATGTAAGTGTGGCCCCTGAAGATCACAGTGTGGCTTAAGAGGAGGACATTTCTGTGCTGGTACCATTTCTGGCTTAAGCAGAGCAGCAGAACCCTTGCAGGTGATCCCATGGCAGGCCAGCAGAATAGGAAGGCTTCTCCTGATTCCTTTTCAAACCTGGGAGATGGACTGTGCCTTTTTTTTGTGCGAAACATTGATCTAATTAATCCTTTTGCTGAGTTCTGGCTACTGACTCTGTGCACAGAAAAGCGTTCTTTAAAATAAACACACGCGTTGCCGGGTTGTACAAAGGGAGGAAGCACAGAGAGATCTCGGGATCATGACTCTCAACAAGAAATGAATCTGGTACTTTTTTTTTTGCATTGCACAATAGAAAGCACAAAAGAAAGTCTGGTAGAGGTGTAAGCAAAGGGCTAGATCATGGTGCTGACAAATCTGTCAACATTATCCACAATTTTGCCTTTTTTATTAGGTAGAATGTTCTCTCTTTGTGCTGTACCTTTTGAGTCTGAAGAGACACTGAGGAAATGGTGCTTTATGAATGTCATGTAAGAAACAAGATCCACAAGCTGAAAGGGTTCTGTCTTGGTCATATTTGGAGCTCACTTCTCTCTATAAATCAAATGAATTAATGAATTTAACCCCACCTAACTGAAGGCTTAATACTTCCTCCAGTCTCTCAAAACTTGGCAATCAATCTGCAAAGCATTTTCTCTTTTTTTGTCTCAGTTTCTTAAAGAAAGAGAAATCTCATTAAAAGAGGACCTTAAAAACAGGGCCTACAGAAATTACCCTTGACAAGTGTCTGGCAGGCAAGTCTGATTCTGGAATGGAAAATCCCATTTATTCCTTCTGGATATCTGCAAAGTGGCCAGCATCTCCTGGTACAAAACTGGCACTCTTCGTTGCAGTTTTCAAATATAAAATGACAAATGAAACATATGAGTTTCCCCTCTACTCTAATACAGCTTTACATACATGAATTTGTACAGGAAGTATTCTCAAGAAAAATGTGGAGTGAGAACAATCATTTACTACTGGTAGTTGGGGACCAAATTCCCTTCTTTCTCCTACAGCCTTAGGAGCACTGAGTTGGCTGTTTTCCTGCATATTCTCTTGTTAATCACAGGTTCTTACCTCCCAATCCTGGGTAGGCTTCCCTTATCCCATCTCCCCCTTCTCCCAACCCCCCTTGTATCAGCTCCCCCTTCTTGCTCTTCCCTATCCCAGGCATTTTGGGACACAGAGGAGCACTATCAGTTTGGTTGTGCTCAGTGGGCAGGTCATTTACTGTGAGGGTGGTGAGCAGGTTGCCCAGAGAAGCTGTGGCTGCCCCATCCCTGGAAGTGTTCAAGACCAGGTTGGACAGGGCTTGGAGCAACCTGGGCTAGTGGAAGGTGTCCCTGCCCATGGCAGAGGGGGTTGGAATGAGATGATCATTCAGACCCAGACCATTCAATGATTCTATGATTCAGGTTTAGGATAACCAACTATGTTTGCTTTGCATTTGCATTCTGTGATGAAGACAGAAATGCTGCCATGTTAGCAGTAAGTGTTGTATGCAGAAGTTGAAATGGGATTATCAAACCAAGTCCCAGCACTGCAAAAGGGTTTTAAATGCAACTAATTGTCTTTTGCAAGATGAAGTGTCACTGCAGAGCACAGTTATTATTAGAGGATCTAGTTGTTAAAATCACAAGAGGAGGGGAAAGTGAGAGGTAGTGGAATGAGCTGTTGAGCGTTTAGTGGTACATGACAAAGTAAAGAGAGGATGAGAAAGTAAAGGTTTACCCAATCCACGAAGATGTGATTGCCTGGGATCCACGTCTGGAAAGCTGGGGGTAGCTGAGCCGTGTGGTTGCAGTCGTACCACAATTTACCTTCCCTTGGGTTTGTTTTTTTTTTCTGTCCTGTATGTAGAGTCATGCCATCGACAGCCATGGCAGGTCCTGTCCTTACTATTTCATGCCTTTTGACATTGAAATGGCTGAATCATTGTTAATTTTTTTTGAACAAAATTTTGATTTTGTTGGTTTCAGTCACTGATTGATCCTTTTTCACTTCCTTTTTCCCTTGTCTCTCTGTGCTTCGCTGGACATGGCGCATAGGGGAGTTCTCAGGTGTGTATCTCCTGCTCAGTTCCCTTTCTTGTTTCTTTTCTCTTGGTTGAGGTCGGATGATGTGGTATACACGTGTGATACTCCCCTGCTCTTGTCCAAACACAGTTGGCTTTGCAGACTTCTCCCACCTCGCCTCGCTTTGTTGCCTCACACTGGTGGGTCCCCACAGCGGGAGGTCCCCGCTCTGCTCACACTCCTGCTGCCTTTCAACCTGCTCTCCTTGCGTGGCTGTGGGCAGGTTTGCTCCACAGTGTCACAATGACCTGTCACTCAAGGTCTTGGGGCTCAAATGGCTTTTTTTTTCTGCCAGGAGGGGTGCTTGTAGCAGAAGTTGGGTGGGGACAGGCTGAGTGAAGGTCCCATTGTCCTCTCCTCCTCACTGTGCTGTGAGGAGTCCCTCTGTATGCCAATCGCTGTAGGGGTTACCTGGTGAATACCAGCCCTCTTAGGGTATAGTGGTAGCGACATTAAAGACGCTTTCTTGATGGGTTAGAGTGGCAAAGCTGCTGTCTTTCTGGCAGGAGTTGGGTGATGGGCTCATCTGTCACTGATAGCTCTGTCCTTTGTTTGGCGAAGGTGCTTGCTGCCCTAGGGCCATCCTCTGCACTGTCCTGTAAAACACACTTGGGCCTTTATGTGATTTCAGTTGATGTCAAGGGGAGCTCTCTTGATTTCAGTGTAAACTGGGTGAAGTTTTCCCTGTGGTGACCTGGCAGCTGCAGTGGTGTGATGAGGTGTGCAATGAGCTCTGTCCCATCCCTGTGCCCGGCACTGCTCTGTGAGGGCTCTGTGATGGTACAAAGAAAGGGACACCATCATCCTTTCTTTTCATTCAAACTGCTTTTACCGTAAGCCCCTTTTTTTGTGGACATTCCTCAGGAAACCTCCCACTGAAGTGGAGTTGGAGTTTGTTGCAGTGTGGAGGTGGATTTGGGCCTTTTTAGGCCGGATTAAAGCTTTGATACTCACCCTCTTTTATTTTTCCTCCCTGCCACTGTCCTTCCCTCACCCTGTTCATAATGTCTGTTGACCTGCCTTTGTTGTGGTGATGGGAAACTCAAGGATGTGTCATACAGGGGAAATGATGAAGATGGAATAAGCAGATGAGGTCATCTCAAGCTCGTCCTGACATCTGTTGCAATACGACATGGGGTGATGGTTTTAAACCAGAAGTGGGGAGATTTAGATTAGATATAAGGAAGAATTTTTTTACAATGAGGGTGGTGAGGCCCTGGCACAGGTTGCCCAGAGAAACTGTGGCTACCCTATCCCTGGAATTGTTCAAGGCCAGGTCGGACAGGGCTTGGAGCAACCTGGGATAGTGAAAGGTGTCCCTGCCCAAGGCAGGGGGTTGCAATGAGGTGGTCTTTAAGATCCCTTCCAGCACAGACCATTCTGTGATGCTCTCAGGTGGAAGTCCCTGTTAGGTCAGGCTGCAGTAGAACAAGATTACTTTCTCACGTGTGCTGGCACCACACATTGTACACGTGCTGATGAGCTGCTCTGTTTGCTGTTTACAAACTGGTACTTAATGGCTGCTTTTTTTTCTCTTCCTTTCTTCCCCTTTGTCCCCATCTCTTTCTGTTCCCTTTCTCGTATGGGATGGCTCTCATAGTACGGGATGATTTCTTTGGTAAGGCGAAGGCCTTTTTTCTTTTTTATTTTTGTCCTTTTCTTTTTTTTTTAACATGCATTTTTTTCCAAATTCCTTCCATTCACTCACCATCCCTCCATATGTCTTGCATTACCTTGGTTTGGTTTTTTGTGGTGGTGGCATCACCTCTCCAAGAAGCGGGATGCAGCTGCTCTGTAGAGGTGGTTTGGGGATTCTCCTCTGTGTCATGTAGTTGATTATCCGCTTTGATGCTTCACACTGTTTGCCTGGCTGTGGGAGGAGGATGGTGTAGGATGAGCTCTGTTAGACAGGGCTCTGCCCAGATCTCTCTTCCCTTTGCTCCACACCACAAAGGGGTGAAGAGTCCTTATAGTTGCTCCACACTGGGTTTTCTTCCCATGAGCAGGGCTGTCCCACTACAGCCTGCGCAAGGAAGGTTATCTCACAGTGCCCGTTCCACGGCTCTGGGAGGCTTCATCCAGTTCTTTATTGCCAGACCAGCCTTTCAGACCTCTGGTTGGTTAAAGCATTGGGTTGTCACTGTGTCACACCCGAGTAAGGTAGAAGCTACGATGAGGATACTGATGGAACGCTGTGTTCTGGCATGATAGCTCATCCTCTTTCCCAGAATTCCTTTCTTTCCCAAAAACAGCTGCAGAGAGGGATGTATGACTCAAGAATGGGAAGGAAGATGATTTAATCCAAAAAGATGGGGATGATCTATTTCCCTTGATGTCCCTCAGCACCTGTAATGTCCTTGTGCCAATTTAATGCCTTACAGGCTAAATATTTTTTTGATTATTTGTAGAGTCACTTAAAATTAGCAAGAAAATAGTGTAATAAACAGATGACTTCTGAGTCTTCTGACCAACAAGCAGCATGCCACAAAAAAAATGGGCTATAGATCCTTCACCGTACCAACCCAAAATACTCTGCAGTTTGCACTGCAGTTAGTGTTTCCCACTTTTGTGCTGTTGGAATATTCTTTGACACAGCATCCAAAGAACACATTGCCTGAAACATCAAAGTGATTAATTATCTGTCTACTAATTTTTTGAAAGTTCTTTGAAAATGCTACTTACTCATTCTTGCTGGGAATTTGCTTTTGCCATCATAAATTCATCCCATTTAACTGTGGGAAGAGGATCTGTATGTTGGAGTGTTGTGACGTGTTCTCACTTCTCATGTGCTGCCATGTTCCTCTAACTTTCATTTACTGAAAATTTGTGTTTTTTTAAATTTTCTTGCAAATACTAATTAATTGGCAAATGAAGTATCATGAAAACTGTTGATGTCTTTGCTATGAAGGAAGAGGTAGTTCAGAGGGCAGGACAAGGAGCACTGCAGCACAAACACTGATGGTGGGGGAGACTTCCTCATGCTCTGGGACCCGTGGTGAGATACGAGCTGCACCGCTCAGCACTGTCCCCCAACAGGGAGAGGCCTCTTTGCCTTCAGCTCTCAGGTGGCCTCTATCCCCATCTGTAAGGCAAAAGCTGACCCTGGGACTCAGCAAGTCCCTGGCAGCAGGAAACAACCCAGATATGCTTTTGGTCCCTAAACTCCTTTGGTTTTATGAACTACAGAATTTGGCCTTCACTCTTAGCCCCAGATTTGTCAACGTTCTTGTAACCCAGTCTGCAGATTGCAGCTGTACGTGGGTGCCCAAGGGCAAGTGCAGAGTGTCTGGTGTAGGTGTTGAGTGTGGATCTGAAGTGATGGGACTGAGACTTCACATTTTAAACATCTGTGAGAAAGCTGTTCAAGGTAGATAGAGCAAGGGACAAGCTGCAGTCCTATTAAAATTGCTCTAGCAGAAGGCTGGTAATGGGAAGCCTTTCATGTGCATGAAACTGGTCGCAGTCACGATCCCAAATCTGTACTGAGAAACAGAAAATTTGGCTAATACTAGGGAAGGAAAAAAATCACTGGTGTGCAGATCAGGACAGCAACTTGGGCAGTGTTCTGCTGTCCTTTGTGAAAAACCCATAAACTCTACCTTCTTTCTCTGAGGAATGATAAAAAACGTTTACAATAGCTGATGGCTGAACCAGGAGTTACCACCTTGACTGCCCTGATTGGTGTTAGAGAAGCTCTCCCCTCTGTCCCTCTCAAGGAGGTCTGTGAAGGTCGGGATGAGAAGCTAGGTCTGAATTTGGGCTCTTTACAGGACACATGGGTGTCTTTGCTGGTGTTGTTTGGTCATTCAGTGAGAGACACTCCACTCTCCACACAGGACACAGGAGCCTAGGGAAGCCTAACAAAGGTGATTTCTCTTCCTCAAGCATGAGTCAGGCAGTGCTACAAAAGCTTCATGTTTCTAAGAGAGCAGATGAAAACTGCCTGGCCTTTCTTTTCAGGAATGGGCAAAGAAGTGGGGAATCTGCTGTTGGAGAACTCGCAGCTGCTGGAGACCAAGTAAGGAACTGTCACATTCTCTGATCTGCCTGCCTGGTTATAAATAAGATGTCACCTTGAAGTAGGTCTTGGCCAGAACTCCTGCCTCACAGGGGCTCGCTTGTTTCTCTGATGGG
Source organism: Lepidothrix coronata (assembly GCF_001604755.1). Taxonomy (NCBI): domain Eukaryota; kingdom Metazoa; phylum Chordata; class Aves; order Passeriformes; family Pipridae; genus Lepidothrix; species Lepidothrix coronata. The sequence continues at coordinate 160,400 of NW_016690204.1, read as the reverse complement.
TTCTCCTGAATACTTGTTCCTTCAGTTGTAGAAGAGGAATTGCTCTCCTGAGCTATTTCCTAACTGTTTCCTTTCTGCAGGGACTTGGGAGAAGCCTCTGGGCGTGTGCTGGTAGGGGCTGATGCCATCTGAGATCAATGGCAAGCTTTAAATTAACTTATGTGGGAATCCAGTTGTGGGTCTGAGCCTCTGTGAGGATGTTTCTGTTCATAAGTTTTTATTTGCAAGGTTTGTTCTTTGAAAAGAAAATTTTGTGAGAGAAGAGTTCTCAAAGATTTCATGGTTGATAGAGGAGAAGCAGACAACGTAATGGAGTTAGTTTTTGAGAAAGGCTGGCAAACGAGCTACTGAGGCTGAACAGCCAGGAAGGAGAAGACAGAGTATTTATTCCCAGGGGAGAGCTGGAACTGTGATAGGAAGTTGCTGATTTTATAATTTCAAGATATTTTGGAGCTGATTGGGAATGCATATTTCTATTGCCATAGACCACAATTATCCACAATTGCAGATGGCAGCAGTTTTGAAAGGTGTGTTTCAGACCTTCATTCTGTCAAAAATAGTTTTGAACTTTACACAGGTAGTAGGTTACCCTACATCTGCCTTCTGCAGTGTTTTGCCATCTTCTGAAGGAGGGTCAGGATACAGGAATGGTCAAACCTCATCTTGACCAATTATGGTGATTTCTGTCTTCACAAAATTTAATCTCCCATGAGTTAGAGCTGGACTGAATTGTTAAACGCACTCATTTCAACTGTCCTTGTAGTGTCTGTGACTTTAGTTTAAGGTCTGTTTTATGGACAGCTTCTGGTTTGGAGCATTTTTGCTTATTGTGCCTTTCACACCTTTAAGAAATGCTTTGAACGTTGTGAAGAATGATTTGATTGCCAAGGTGGACCAGCTGTCTGGGGAGCAGGAAGTGCTGAAGGGGGAGCTGGAAGCAACAAAGCAGGCCAAAGCCAAAATAGAAACCAGAGTCAAGGAGCTGGAGGAGGAGCTGAAGAGGTGAGTGATTACCCCCCTGCCCCAGGCAGCTGAGAGTGAGGAGTGCTAAACCCACCTCCTCTGTTCATTTGACCCCGTTTCACTCATGGGATTAGCATTGGCATTCCAAGGTACCTTACAGAGTAGGACAAGGCTGATGGTAGGTGGCTGAGATATTTTTAGCATTGCATTGTTTTTATTGGATTGAAATGGATTATTGAACCTTAGAAAACCAGAATTTTCCTCCCTAGAATTAGGATTCTGCAGCAGCAACTTCAAATCCAGGCTTCCTGGAGCGGAGCTTTAAGGGTTTCAATTTGCAATTAAAAACCAAAAAATAAAAAAAAAAAAAGGGAATTTCAAAACCAATAGTTTTGAAGGAAACTGCCAAGAGCTTGATCCTTGTAGCATCCAGGATAGTTCTGAGAGAAGTGAATGCCCATTCATTTACTGAAAGAGCTCATGCAGAGTTGCACAAGCAATATTTAAATGCCCGTGTTGATAATTGTTTCATTGCTTCTGTTAAGAATGAGAAGAGGCAGAAGAGATTCTAAAGTTCAATACAGGAAGATCCCACTTCTTATTTTCCTCTCACACAAGAGAAACCAAAGCCTGAATGCCCAGCAAAGCCTGGGATGGTTTCACATGCCTATAGTAAGGCTGCCTCCCGGGGCTCAGAACAGCACGGTTCCATTGTGGCTGTCTGTGCATGACTCTGCAGGAGCTCAGGGCAGAGGGCAGGATTTGTTCTGCAGCTGAAATCTGGAAGGTTCTGTAGTCTGAGCTCAGAATCACCAAGAATAACACAGACCGGTCTCTTTATTGTTCAGAATGTCTGAAATGAAAGTAGTCTTGCAAGTAGGCAGATTTTTTAAATGCCTTTTGAGTCTCATAATGTGAGAGTTTAAAGAAATTAAAAGCACTCAAATACTTTAGGTATTTTTTAATCAGGGATTTGGTGTTCTCTTCTTTACCATTTTGGCAAACTGTCCTTCACATTTAGGGCTTTTTTTCACTGCACTGAATCACACAGAATCACATTGAAACCAGAAGCAGCCCAGAAGAAGCACTTAAGCCAGCATTTTCCCATGTTCTCATCAAACATTTGAACATGAATTATGGTTCAGAAATAGTAAATGGCTGGACCGTTCCAGTATTTTGGTGCTCACAGCAAATGTTTGAAAGAAGCGGGGTGATGTTGGTGAAGCTGTTCGGAGACTCACACTGCAAGAAGGAGGGAAAATACCAGAGAAGCATCTCATAATTTGTACATCTGGTACATGTGGTTTGAGATCTCTCCCTTGTGATGGATATAGCCAGACCTTCCCATAGCTGGTTCTCTTCCTAAACTTCCTCTGGGCCAGCCGTGGTGTCACTTGCTGGTTTGATCCCTTTCTTCCTGTTTCCTAGAGTGAAATCTGAAGCCATCGTTGCCCGACGAGAGCCCAAAGAGGAGGTGGAGGATGTAAGCAGCTATCTCTGTACAGAATTGGTATATGACATTACTAAAATGCCTGCGGGGAAAGGGGGTTGATATACTTACCTATGTTGCTTCATATGTGTGTCCTGAGATGCAGATTGATGTGCCTTTGTTAGTGATGAGGGCAAGGCTGGTGAACAAGTTGTGGCTGATGACCATGAAATACATCTTCATACAAGTTCCAAAGCAGAACATGGCGCAGCAGAGCAGCCGACCCAGTGGCAGTAGCACTGTGCAGGATGTGGCCTCTGCAGCCTGATGCCAGAGCAGTGCCCTGCTCAGCACCGTCCCATTGTATCTGCTTCTCCTAACTTGGAATTAAACTCTAGTGTGCAGTGGGGTTCCGCTCAGGTATTACAACTATCAGGCTTCTCCAGAAGAGCCTGTCCCCATGCTGGCAGTGAAGCTGTAGCTGTGAGGACATGGTGCAGTGAAGTCCAGGTTGCACAGCCAGCCTTGCAGCAGTGACTGCCACCTTGTCTTAGTGCTGGGGCACCGTTTTGCTTGTTAATTCTTTTCCAAAAGCAAGTACTGCCTGATACAGAATACAGAGAGAGAAGATTCATGGGCTGTTCTTCTAGCACAGCTCTTCAAACTGTTTTGACTGGGATAGAGGCTTTTCAGCAAAGACCAACTGTGGCCCAAAAAAAAGGCAAACCAAGCAGTAACAGAGATTTTCCTTGTACGTGTCCCTGCTGGGACAGGGAATCAATACAGTACTTGTCAGTGTTACTGTGTTCTTACTTGTACAACGTATCAGAGGAGGTTCAGTTCTAAGCCTAAATCTCTTGACTTAATTGGGGTGAACTTGGTCTGTTGAGAATTTAGGCAGATGGGAATATTTTCAAGTTGTGCTGATGAGCTGCTGAAGAGAGCTGGTTGTTTTTTCAGCTGAACTGACAGAAGGTCTGTTTTTTCATTTAAATTTAAAAAATAATTGATAAATTCCTTTTCATTTATGCAGCTCTTGTTTTGACCGGTCATAGAGGTTTGATTCACAGTTCAAGGAGGGTGGAGATGGAATTGGTTAGTTTAATTAGTTAATAATGAATTGGTAATGAGAGTTGTTCTAGCTCTCTGCAGCACTCACCAGCCAGGCTGAGCTTGGGAATTACCACAGTCTAGCACAACCCAGTGCCACTCCCTAGTAATGAGTTCCCAAAATCCTTGCAGTCTTTTTCTGGGCAGATTTTTTTCCCATTTTAGCCACATTGTTCTTATTTTCCACTCCTCAAAAGAGACAGACAGAATCTCATTCCTGTTTTTGCCAACCCAAAGCCACCTGTGCACTCATTGGAAGGTCAGGTTGTGTCACCAAAGACGAAAAGGCCTTTCCTTAGTTTCCTGTGTCCTACCTTTATCCATCTGTACTAACAGAATACCTCCTCTTCCAGTCCTCCTGAGGGGACAGATGGCATTATGTGGTGCTCCCTGCTGCTTGTGACTGGCTTTGCTAATGGATTAAAACTTTGGTTTCCAAACTTCTGAACCAACGGACCACTGTCAATTCTCATCACTCCTTGTAGACTCTGAAAGCACCGTGCTGGCAATAGTCCTGGGGCGGGACGTGTGTGTGTGTACGTGTGGGGGGGGGGGGCCATGTGCTCAAGCTGGTGGTGATGCTCATTCTAATTTCCATGGTTTTGCAGAACACCCAGAGGTCCGTGGGCCGTAGTTTGGAGCTCACTGTCCGGAACTAGCACCTTATATGGGGAAATTGGGTAGTAATTAGGCAGGACAGGAGGAGAACTAACAAATATGTGTCTGTCTCCTGACTTGCCCTGTACTAACCTCAATCCTATTGCATCTTTTGTTGGCTGAAGCAGTGCTCCTCCCCTCTACAGGACAGCATTCCCATTGCCCAGCGCCGGCGCTTCACCCGCGTGGAGATGGCCCGAGTGCTGATGGAGCGCAACCAGTACAAGGAGAGGCTGATGGAGCTCCAGGAGGCCGTCAGGTGGACAGAGATGATCAGGTGAGGCTGGGTGTTGGAGAGTGTCCCTGTGTAGGACAGAACTTGACCATGCTTGACCTTGTGTCAATGTAACCCCTATCAACATAGGGGTTGAGAAGTGCTGGAAGTTTTCCAAACTGTAGATGTTTCTCTTCTAATACCCACTTCTTTCTCTCTTGTTCCTGAACCTGGGCTGCAAATCTCATGTTTTGGAGACCATTATTTGGAGACACTGGGCAGTTGTTTGTCTTGCTTGTTTCTTATGCGCTAATTAAGACGGGAGAAGCTCTAGGGAGGAGTATTGCTTCTAACTGGTGAATTCTAAAGGCTTGGCTTGAAGTGACTGTAATGCTGGGGTCTGTAGTTCCCAGACTGTGTGTGGCAGTGACAGTGTTACAGGGAATTGATAAAGCTTCACATTGAACACACTTGCACTTCATGTCAACATTGAAACTTAAAGTGTTTGGGTGTGCTTGCATTGAAGACCAGTGCATGTCCCTTTCTCTGGTCTGACTTTTGACATGGCTCCGTTGATGGAAATGACCTGCTGCTTGGCAGAAGCTTGTGTAAAGATGCTGAAATTAACTTGCTTTGGCTGTGTTTGTCCTTAGAGCTTCCCGTGAGCACCCGTCCGTCCAGGAGAAGAAGAAATCTACCATTTGGCAGTTGTAAGTTCTTTGGTGGTTTGTGCAAGATTAAGAAAAGGGGGAGTATTGCCATTTCTACTTTAGACAGCAACTTACCGGACCTTGACGTTAATGAAATGTCAGATGAAAGTGTTGTTAGGTGAATCCTTTTGCCTTCAAGGGCTTCCTTTGTCCTTAGTGAGATTAAAATGAGATCTGAACATCTGCATTGCTTTTGTTTTACAAGCTGAAAAAGTTCATGAATATCCTGGAATGAAAACATTCATACACTCACAGTAAGTTGTAGTAAAGGGCTGTTTTCAGAAGATGTCTCTTTCTGGAAGCTAAAAATGCCTTATGCCAATCAAACCAAGGATGTAGCTCTGGGTTTGAAGTAGGGCAGTTTTTGTGATAGGCTTACAGCCCCTGATCCTGCACCTCTTGCTTCCCCTTTTGTGTATCTGTGGTGTCTGTCTCCCCAGGCACCTTTTCTCTTACTTGTTGGCCTTTTTCTGTTCCCAGCTTCAGCCGTCTGTTCAGCTCTTCCTCCAGTCCCCCCCCAGCAAAGAGGACCTACCCCTCTGTGAATATCCACTACAAGTCTCCCACCACAGCGGGGTTCAGCCAGCGGCGCAGCCACACCATGTGCCAGATCTCCTCCGGCAGCCGCACCCTCGAGTTCTTCCCTGACGAGTGAGTCACGGGCTGTGTGCCAAGCCAGGTCCCCGTGCAGCTCTTCCTAAAATAAGCTGGTTTCCACTTTAGAAGCTGTGTGATGTTAGTATGTCTCTGTCCCCTGGGGTTTATCTCCTGGAGCTTTCACTCATCAGTTACTATGTGGATGGGCTCAGCAAACCTTGTCCTCCCAAACATATTGTGGCCATGGATTTCCAGACCATGGTGGATCATCTCAGTAGGGACCACTGCAGCTCGAGTTGGCCTCAGCCAACTCAGTTCCGCACTCATATTTGCCGACTGGGATGGAATGAAGTAGGCTTTTTGTGGTGGAGTGTGATGGCAGCACTGGGACAAAGGGATGGAATGTCTGCCCGACACTTTTGACAAGGAGTTGAAGTGAAGACAAAAGTTCTCTCCACAGCACATTTAAGTTACGATATTAGGTTTTAATCTTAACCATGCTAAAAATGAGCCTCTAGGTATTGCTACTGCAGAGTCTTACCACAATTCTTTGTGTCTCTGACATGAAGAGAGAAACCTCTTCTGTGCTTTACTGACTTCACGATATGTTCTGCCATTTGCAAGGTTGTGTGGTTTGACATGTGGAGTGTTTTTTTGGAAGAACTTTGCAGAATGTGGTGGTAAAGTAGGATAACTTCTGCAATAAGAAGGATTTGTTGAGAAGACACTGGCTCAGGAGAAGAGCGATTGTTTTAAAAGGATAAATTTGTCCCTTGTAGGTACCCACTGCCTTTATTCTGTCTTTTTCTCTGATGACATCTCAGAGTCATGCTGTGGTATCTGAGTGCTTCCCAGCAGTGCGTTACACAGTGGGACTGCACACTGTCAGAGCTGCTTGTGCTCTCCTTCTCACCCTGTGGGAGGAAGCATGAGCAGCAAAGTGTTTTGTTTCAGCAGGATGTTGGTTTTGTTTTAAGTAAATATGTCGTTTTGTGTGTGTGAGTAGGGAGTTTTGGTTTGGATTTGATTGTTCTGCTGATGTTGATTGTATCTCATAATGATACTTTAAAAACCTGTTGAGAGCTGGAGCTGACACTCAAACAGCCTTTGTTTATATTAAAACATGTCTAAAAGCTCACAGATCAATTTTTGGTTTAACCTTTGCTAATGCAAAGCTAGAGTTGTTCTGTTGGAACCAGCAGTAAGTGCACATTTTCCTTGTCAGCACAGAAAGCCTAAAAATGGACAGAAAAATCCATAGTTGGCTATAAATGAGGAGGGGAAGAACTCAAAATGCCTTCCTGGTGGAAACATTAATCAGTAAATTGTAACAGCTCAGCAAAAATTGGTGTGATCTCTTAGATTTGCAGGTTTTAGGGAAGGGTGATTCCCTATTTCTGAAAGGCTCTTGGAACATTTTAAGTGGTGATGACAGTGACTTGGCCTGCCACATTGCTCGGGCGATAGAGAGATTACAGCTGCCTGTGTCTGCTCCTCCACAAAGTTTTTCTCTCTCTGATTCCCTGCATCTGTTTTCACAGCTGGATTTGGTTTGCTCTGTGTGCCCTCCCCTGTTCTGGCCACCTTCCCTTCACCCTCAGCTCCTGTCTTTAACCACTGATTGAGAGGTAATGCTGTGCTTCTCTCCCCAGTGACTGCACGTCCTCGGCACGCCGGGAGCAGAAGCGGGAGCAGTACCGGCAGGTCCGGGAGCACGTGCGGAATGACGACGGGCGATTGCAGGCCTGTGGCTGGAGCCTCCCAGCCAAGTACAAGCAGGTAGGGACCACACCCTGGACAGGCTGAGGAGAGGTGCCCTTAGTCATTAGCTAATGACCTCAGTCATTAACTTAGCCTTAGTCATTAACTATTTAATTTAGAGGTACAGTGTACATGTTTTGTTTGTATAATAGTTGTAGACAGAGATCAAATTAATGTCAATGGAGGAGCATTCCTCTGTATGAAGGTGCTGGAAGAACCTACCCTAAACCAAAAGTAATTAAGCTTTTCTGTCCAGAGCCCAGCCCTTTCTTTTTTATTTCCTTTGTTATAATTGGGCTTGAACATTGGTTATTTCATTTATACTCTGAGAACTTTAACAATTGTCTAGTACGAAAAACAAATGCTGTTTGCACTCACTTCTCCCCATCAGTAACACAAAATCAAACATTATCAGCCTCATTTGTTGGCCTGTGACTCATTTAACTGGTCAGAGACTCCCTGAAAGGGAGGAGCCTTCCAGCATGACTTGAAAGTGGATGAGGTTCAGGCCGTAGGATCATAGAATCATTAACTTTGGAAAAGACCTTGAAGATCATCAAGCCCAACCGTCATGATGGAAAGCAATGCCAGTGTCCTGACTCTTTGCAGGGAGCATCCTTTCTCCATCAGCAGGGCCATATGTAGCCTCTGTTGGGGCACTGATGATGGTGAAATGGTCTCTTGGGTGGGCTGCTCCCCTCCCCATAGGGACTCTTGTTTCACACAAGATGTGATAGGAAGCCTCAGTAGCAACCACCTCTGATCAGTTCTGCCATACTGATTACATCTCTCTTGCCATATCCTGGTATTTGCAGCTTTGTACTGTCTTTTTCATCTTCTCTTCCCTCAGCTGAGTCCCAATGGTGGTCAGGAAGACACTCGCATGAAAAACGTCCCTGTGCCTGTGTATTGTCGCCCGCTAGTAGAGAAGGACCCAACCATGAAGGTACGTTGCCTCTGCTTATCATGCAGTCCAGAAAGGGGATATGAAATTAGCAAAGAATTTGGGTCACTAGACCTGCAATTTCTACAACAGTCTACTTTTTTGACATTAGATATTGCAAAGTCTATCTTCTGCTTCCTCTTCTTGAATGGTGGTTTCTAGTGGATGTAGGAAAAAGTATTTTAAGGACACAATTCTCAGCTCATTCTGGTTGGCAGATTCACTGGTAACAGGACAGTATTATCTGGAGCAGATCTTTGTGAAGCTGTGTCTATCAGTGCTAGAATGTTTTGAGTAGAATGGCAGTTGGGAATAGGTGGTCATGTCTGCAAGTACCACAGACAGTTACCTGACGTAACTGTTTGTTTTGAAATAGCCAGTTTGTCAGTACTTCATTCAGAGATGATTTTTAGAAATCATCCTGAGGATTCAGTTGTAAGAATATTCTTACGCTGTTGTTTCTGGAAGGTTGGTGTGATCTTCGGATAACGTTCTGTGCAGCATCTTTCCTCTATGGTTTTAGATAAATCCAGTATTTGTTTCTGTAGTCATGTTCCCAGCATTCTCCTAAAAAACTCACTGGAAACAACTCATAGGAGGTTAGCTGGATTTGATTTCAGAAAACAGGCACTGAGTTGCTTCCACTCCACACTGGTTATGTGGGAGCTAAACCAGCAGATGGTTTTTCACACTTCCAGGGATGGGGCAGCCACAGCTTCTCTGGGCAACCTGTGTCAGGACCTCACCACCCTCACTGGGAAGAATTTGTTCGTAATATCTCATCTAAATCTGCCCACTGTCAGTTTGAACCCATTAAACATCTGCCACGTCCTGGCTTGCTTTGCTGCAGTGACTTAGGAACCCCGGAGTTGGAAAAACCGAGGACATTGCAGAAGCCTGTTTTCAGTTACATACCTGATTTATTATTTTCTTTAACTCTTTTAGTCACATCTGTTAAAAAGGAGTGATTTTCGCGGGGCTCAGAGATCCTCTGTCTTACCTCCTTTAAATCAGACTGTCTTCTATTAGAAATCAGAAGGAACTAGTGTTTCCAATTAAATGTTTTAGATATTTGTCATTTGACAGTTCTCCACAAAGAGAATTCAAAGAGACCCTGGACCCTGCAGAATTCTTAGTTCAGATTCCTGTTTCTGTTCCTTAGCTGTGGTGTGCAGCTGGAGTCAATCTCTCAGGATGGAGACCTTTGGAACTGGAGCCTGGGAATGGGCAGAAATTGGATCCTGGGCGTGATCCCCTCACCTGTGATAGGGAAGTGGAAGGCGAGAACAACAAAAGCAACCATACATCTCCTGAGAAGAAAAAGGTCAGAAAAGAAAATGGTGGTTTTTTTCCTCTGATGTTTTTTCTCATTCCGTCCGCTGCCGTGACCCCTCTCTCGGTACTTCGCCATAAAATGCTCTGACTCATACTTGTGGGGCAGGGCTGTGGTCTTCTGGCTCTTCTGTAACTTTCTGTGTGATTTGGGACAAATAATCCAAGATAAAGTTTTCCAGCTTCTGCTTTTGAAACATTTGGAGTTTTGAAAAAAATCGTAGTAGTAAGTGCTTGGTGAGGTTGCCAGGGAGATTATGGAGTCCTCATCATTGTAAATTAAAAAAAGAAAAATAGATTCAGACAAAGCTGTGTTAAAAGAACAGAGATACAGAGTCTGTGAGTCCATTTGGGCCAGAAGTTGAAGTTCTTGAGATTTAATCCAGTTCTGGTTTTTAATAGTCTTAAGTTATTTTTTATTTTTTTATTTTTTAAAGAAGCAAACTGTAATTTGCAGATAACAATTCAGCTCTCTGGTTTGTGGGATTTTTTTCCACAGCTGTCTTACACTGCTGCCCTATACTCTTCTGAGACCAGCTTGCTTAAGATGATCAGTTGGGTGCATCCCAGCCTCATGGTGTTCTGGCTGAAAGAATATTCAGCGACATATTAGTCAGACATCTCAACGGAGAAATTAGTGGCCAAATTCCTCTTGCCCTGAGGAGCCAGACAGGCTCTTTGTCCAGTGCTCTGGGTACTAGTGCAGCAATATGAATGAAATTAGATTAGTAAAAATTAAAATATAAATTAATATACAAGTATATAAAACAGAAAATAAATTTACTATAGAATAGAATATATAATTTAATATAAATTACACCATGTGTAAATGTTGCCAAAGCACTGCTGAGGCTCAGGCTGATCCAGGAGGAGCACTGATTGGGCCCATGTGTTTGCTCTCCCGAAGGCAAAGGAGCTCTATGAGATGGACGCCACATCCAGCCGTGTCTGGATCCTCACTAGCACACTCTCCACCAGTAAAGTTGTGATCATTGATGCCAACCAGCCCGGCACTGTGGTGGACCAGTTCACTGTCTGCAATGCCCACGTGCTCTGCATTTCCAGCATCCCCGGTGAGTGGGGCCCAAGCTGGGGTCTGCACTGGGTCACCTGCCTGCCCCACTGAGGAGTGCAGATGTCCTCACTTGGGAACTAATCCTTGGGCTCTGTTGTGTCCTCCAAACACCATAACCCAGATCTTGCCTTCCTGTTGTGGAGATCCCTCCCTGTTGAGTGTTCAGTAAGTTGCTCCTTTGGCACAAACAAAAGATGGGTTTTTGGGAACAGGAGTGAGCCTTGCCCGAGTTTGGGGGGGCTCTGTACCTGCCCTGGATGCTGATGCTAGGGATGAGGGGATCTGCCATGGTGCTGGTGGAAGCTGTGGTGTCTCTCAGGGTGGTGAACCCCAAGTGTCAGCATCTCCCATCATTAGGGTGACCTCAGGAGGGCAGCTCCATTAAATGAGCAGTGACAGCTTGGTTTATGTGAGAATCTGTTCTTTGCCCTTCAGCGGCCAGTGAGAGTGACTATCCCCCGGGCGAGATCTTCCTGGAGGGGGATGTGAATCCTGAGGAGTCGGCTGGAGCAGACGGTGTCTTGGCAGGGATCACGCTGGTGGGCTGTGCGACCCGCTGCAATGTGCCACGAAGCAACTGTTCCTCGCGTGGGGACACACCTGTGCTGGACAAGGGACAGAGTGAGTTTTGGGACATAAAATTTAGTGACAGTTCAATTACAGCTAGTCTTGTACGAGCCCATAGTGTTAGAGCCACATCCTTCTGTCCCTAAGTTAAACACTTGAGAGGCCTCCAGAAGTTTCTTAATGTGGTACGGGAGGAACAAAGGCTCTTTTGGTACATTTCTCCTCTGAGCCCTCCTTTTCTCTCTGATCCACATCCTGCAGCCCTGGCTGGGGGAGTCTCACAGCAGAGTATTTTGGACAGGTGAGATGTTTGCCCTGCTACAGTTGCTGCTGTTCTCATTGCTTTCTCCCCTGAGCCTTAGGAAGCCAATTAAGCTCATATACAAATCACGCTGCTGCCCTTGCTGACTCCATACTGCAGTGACAGCCCTGGAGACCTTCTGGTGCTGTGCTAGTCACAGATTGTGCCTCACTTTAAAATGGTCTCTGTTCCAGGCAGAAGATGCTGGATGAGCTGCTGTCTGTGGCGCAGGCTCAGGGCTTGGTTGAGTTTGGCAAGGAAAGATAAAGAACTGACTATAGCCTGGTGTCTATATATAGTTAACTCACCAGCTCATTCTCCAGCACATCTCACACTGTTCCTTGTCCTCCAGGTGAGGTGGCTCCCGTCTGCAATGGGAAGATCAACCAGTCCCAGTCTACTGAGGAGGCAACAGAGGCTACGGAGGTCCCGGAGAGCAGTGCCAGCGAGGCAGAGCCGGCGCAGGCCCGGCCCGGGCCCCTCACCGAGCATGTGTTCACAGACCCTGTCCCAGCACAGGCACCCAGGCAGAACGGGTAGGAGGACTGGGGTCAGAGTGCTGGCTCAGTTACTGATCAGCTCTGTTTTCATGAGCTTTGGGATAAGAGAAGCAGCCTGGTCTTCTGCTAGAGTGTCAGACTTCTATCAGTTTTGTGCCCAAATAGTATTACAGATGGGATGATAGGAGGGAAGGAAATGAAATGAAAATAAACATGGCTTAGCCTGGAGCAGACTGTTAAATGCGAGTATTTAACCTCTCACTATGAAGGCAGACCTGCGGTTAAGGCAGATCTTCCAAAGAACATGCACATTTCATGTTCCCGCTGAAGGAACTTTCTGATCTGTGTGTAAAAATGATGATTGATTTATTCTAGTAGTACCTCTGATTTGCTGTAAAAGTAACCAAGAAAGAATATTCACCACCCGGAAATTCTTAAGACAAACAAGTCTGATGTGAGGGCCTGAGGAGCAGGGTGGACGTCTCATATACAGATTGTTCCTAAATGCCCAAGTTGCTCTAAGATGTTTCTGTTGAAGCTGGAAATGAACAGAGAAGATACTGTTTGTGTAATAGTCCTTCTAAACATTCGGTAAGGGTCTGTAGATTTGAAGTACTTGTTTGTTGGCGGGGGAGGAAGGAAATGTTGCAAATTGCAAATCTGCAATTAAAAACCACCAAAGGGTGGAAAGCGATTTGTGCCTGCAAGGCCCCACACCTGCCTGTGAGTGCCAGGCTGTGGGCCTAGGAGGGCATTCTGTGCAGTGCTGCTGCTAAACCTCTAATGCTGTTCTTTTGCCTCTTCAGGGAGAACGGGCAGCTGAAGACGGAGCCCAGCACAACACTGCCAGATCAAGAGCCAACCAGCGATGCTGCTGGGACCTGCACCAGTGCTGCCCCCACCATGTGGCTGGGAGCTCAGAATGGCTGGTGCGTTCCCCTTGAGCTGGCAGATCTCTGTCACCTCCATGCTCTGGGCTCTGTTTTTCATGTCCACACACCTTTAGTTTACTGCTTGTTTCTGGAGAAGGTTTTTATTCATCATTTCATTGCTCAGCTCACCATAGTCTGAGGGTTTTAACCTCGCTTTCCTACCAGAAGAAAAGACTCAAGCCTGGTGAAGCTGAAGGTGTGGGGCCTGCTGCTCACCTTCCCCAATTTGTCCTCTGTCACAGGCTTTATGTGCACTCGGCTGTGTCCAACTGGAAGAAGTGTCTGCACTCAATAAAGCTGAAGGACTCTGTACTGAGCCTGGTGTAAGTGTGCATTCCAAGGGACCTGCAGGAGAAGGTTCAGGGCATAAGTGATACTTTAGAGGGGTGGTAGCAGCTCTTTGTCATAGACTCACAGAACCACAGAATGGTTTGGGTTGGAAGGGACCTTGCTAATTGGTAATTGTTCCAACTCCCTGCCGAAGGCCAGGTTACTCCAAGCCCTGTCCACGTTCCTGGCCATGAACAATTCCAGGAATGTGGCAGCCATAACTTTTTCTTTGCTCTACCAAGTGCCTTGATTTGTGAGGGAAGTTTCCCAAGGTTTTTGTTATGGGTAAGCCTCATACTGACCCATTTTCCTGCTCAACTGCAGCCCTGACCCAGCCCTGACCCAAGTTAGTGAATACATGATTAGCAGTATCAGGAGGAAGCGAGTGGGGAAGAGAAAGGCAAAATTTCACTGAGGAGTAAATTAGGGGGAATTTTTTGAAAGTGATGGGGTTTGTATTGTGAAGGAGAAGAATTTCCTCAACATAAAATTTAGGGATGATCCTATTGCGATGAAGGTGTGACCTCTTGCAGGATGTTCCTGCAAGTGCTAAACTGACTGGGAATTGTAAAGACAACATAAAGATCGTGTGTATGGATGGCAGGAAGAGTTTATTAGTCCCTCACATCTACAGGCTTTTGTAAGCATTTACTGTTCTGTGATTTCAGGCATGTGAAAGGGAGGGTCCTGGTTGCTCTGGCAGATGGAACACTAGCCATATTCCACCGGGGAGAAGGTAAGAATCAATGTAATAGAGAAAACAAAATTTTGCTGAAAGTGCAGCAGTACAAACAGAATTAAAACACATAGCTATTATACACATAATTGCTATCCTAAACCATCCCAGGCTTACACTAACACCGCTTCCTGAGCTAATCTGAACGAAAATGTGTGTGTATGGGCTGTGTAGCACATGTAGAGTAAATGTGACACTTTTAGAAATACATATGCTGTGCAGTTGCTTGAGGCACACTTGGTAAATTCAATTTCTGTTGCTCTTCACTTCTGTGGGTTTTGTTTCCCTATGGCTTGAGCAGTTTCTTAGCTGTGTTCATACCTGACAGCTCTTGGGAATTTGCTAACTGTGACTAATGTTGGCATATAAAGAGCTTAGTTATTCCTTGAGTAGCAGTTCATTCAGCGAGCTGAAATATAGAGATTTCTGGGTTCATGCAATTCAAACTTTCATTCAGCTTTTGTCACGAGCTCAAGCCTGACCATTGACACATCAAAATTGTTCCCATCAGAAATAAGATAAAGCTTCATGACAGAGAGACTGACTGTCTGTGAAGGACACAAATATCTGCCTGGTTAGTTAGAAATAACAGTGAGAGCAAGGAGATCTGATTCCTTATCCTGGGTTTGACACTTTGAGGGAATTATGTTGTATGTCTGTGATGTGAGGAAGCCTCGCTACAAGGACTGTATGGCCTATTTCCTTTTCAAGTCTTCTTCTCCTGCTGGTTTTTGTACTTGTTAGAGAAGCCTGTTTGTTTCATTGCAGTAAAGGATATTTAAATTAGCCTGATTTGGAGCACTTTTAGACACCAAATTAAACTTTATTATTGCATGTTTCATCAGTGTAAGACTGTGCCTGAAGCAGGAGTATGGAGGCATGGGAAAGTTACAGACATAAGCCAACTGAGCATTTGAGTACCGACTAAGCCTATATACCCGAATATACAGGGAAAGGTAGAGGATTCTGTTGTATGCTGACATGTCATGGTGGAGATGCATCTTTCCACACTTGCTTTTCACCTCAGATGGCCAGTGGGATCTCAGTAATTACCACCTAATGGATCTCGGACACACTCACCACTCGATCCGCTGCATGGCCGTGGTCTACGATAGAGTCTGGTGTGGCTACAAGAACAAAATCCATGTTATCCAGCCAAAAACGATGCAGATTGAGGTAAGAGAGCACATGTGTGTCTGTGCACGCACACACGTTGTATTTATTCTTACAGCTGTTTTCTACTGCACTGTGTGAAATGCAGAACCTTTGGGTTGTCATTGCTTACTGCAGAACCCAAACTGTCAGTCTGGGTCATTTATGATCCAATCTTCCAGGAGGTATTTATTCCTTCCTCCCTTTGCAGAGCATAATTCTTTAGATAAGTCTAAACAGAGCATTTTCTTTGCCTTTACTCGTGAGTCTATGAGGCCACGTACTGTCAAAACATAGGTATGTGCTTGACAGTGACCCTTCACATGTGGTCTGAGGCTTCATCTGTAGGCGTTGTGGCACAGAGGAACAGTACAGTTAGCAAGCCCCCGTGATCCCAGCTACCTAAGGAGAAAATGATCTTTAGAGCCTTTTGGTTGAAATTCAGTACAGTGGTGTTGGTACAAATCTGTCTGAGAGTGCTTGAAATAATCCTGTCAAGAAGAGAAGAAGTGCTGGATCTGAAGTTCACATCAGTGAGCCAAGGCAATTTGATCTTTGGAATTTATCCTGGAGTTGTGTGTTTTCCTTTTCTATTAAGTACATTGAAAGCCCTTGCTCCTGAACTGGTCTGCAAAGACCATCCACTCTCCAAAGCTGCTCAAGCGAGGGATTTTCTATGTCCTGTAGTAAACTGCTGTGGTCAGCTGGCATTAACACAGCTTCTCCAAGAGCTTTGGAACCCAAACAAGTGATCTCAGTTGAGGAAAATGGAGTATATTTGTAGATAATGGCAAACCTTTTGTGAACTCATGTTGGTTCACCTATTTCAGAAATCCTTTGATGCCCACCCTCGGCGAGAGAGCCAGGTGCGACAGCTGGCATGGATTGGAGATGGAGTGTGGGTTTCCATCCGTCTGGACTCCACCCTGAGGCTCTACCATGCCCACAGCCATCAGCACCTGCAGGATGTCGACATTGAGCCTTACGTCAGCAAGATGCTGGGTGAGGCAGTGGGGCCTGTCAGAAAGTGGTCTGTTACTTACTGAGATCAGAGCAGAATTTGCCCAAAGCAGACCTTGCCCAAAGTCATCACTGACTCCCCAACTCTCATTCGTGCTTCCTAGGCACTGGAAAGCTGGGTTTCTCCTTCGTGCGGATCACAGCCCTGCTCATCGCTGGCAACCGCCTTTGGGTGGGCACCGGGAACGGTGTCGTCATCTCCATTCCCCTGACAGAGAGTAAGTGACATTTATTGAAGGCACTTCTGCATCCCCCCACTAAAAAAAGAAGCTTCTGGGTGTTACTTGTGGGTGGCTTGGGCAGGCTGATGCTTTCCCAACATCTGACACCCCTTGATCGTAGCTGTGTTCAGGGAGAAAAGCCCAAAGTGTGAGCAGCCCTGGACTTGGTGTAACTCTTCTTTATTAAGGAATTAAGTGTTCGACTGAATGGATGTAACCTATTTAAAACCAAGCAGGTATTTGTTTCTGCCCTTTTCAGTTCAGTTGAAGCTATTTCCTCCATGGGGGGACATCTCTACCATCCCTACAGTCTTCTTTTTAGAGCATGACCTTGACAGAGCAGAGTGATATGAACTGATTCTGTAGCTACTGTGAAGCAGGAGAAACAAAGCTTTGGGAATTGTAGTCTCCAAAAGGAGGCTGTGGGATGAGAAGTCACCAGGAAGATGTCCCTGGAAATTTCATTTTGGCATAGACATCTAAATATCTCCATAGCAGTATTTTCCAGAAACTGACCTTAGAAAAGCTTGATTTACTCAAATTAGGGCTCCACTACATCAGTCAATTAGAAATTGGTATCCTACACCAAATCCAGCCTGGGGAGGGGACCCAGCAGTAGGTGTAAATAGGTGCATCTCCAGAGCTGGAAGTTTAGTTGAAGCTCTTAGTAATCCTGTTCTATACCTGCCCATCAGCATCTTATTTTGACAGTCTGTTCCAGATCACCACGGGGGAGTAGGATTTGAGGCTGCTTGCAATTGCTTTCACTAGAAAGCAGTCAAATTTACATTTTCTCACCACTGCTCACAGGAAAGCTGAGAAGCAAATAGCTCTTGTATAAAAGGAGCAAACCTCTTGTAATCCTCCTGGAAGTCAGGGATGATCTCTGAGGCCAGTGGAGCTGGATCTGCCTGGGGCTGACACCAGGAGGGCAGTGACACAGTCCTCTTCATGCATTGCAATCTCAGTCTCATTTCTGAGTCCCTGTTCTGAAGCCCATTCTGTCTTGGGGCTGCTGTCCTTAATCTGAGTTAAGCCTTTTTCCTCCTGTCAACCAATTGCTTTATCTTTGGGTGTTCCTATAAAAATGTGGTAAGCAGGAAGGTCTCACTAGAAATGCAGCAGTGGATCCTTGTGACACAGTCCCTCTCCCATCTCAGATACCACATTTGTCCCTGTAAGGTAAGAGCCAAGTGAGCAAGAACAGTGTAGGTGTGAACTACATCAGAGATCCTGTGGTGGTTTCTCTAGGGTTTTTTTACTATTTCTGTTGCCCCCTGAATTATCTCCCAGTAATCACCTTTTTCTTCTCTCCTCTCCTGCCCGTCACTTCCCGTGCCCCTCTGTGTTCCCACTCCCTGCCTGTGCCTAGCTGTAGTCCTCCACCGAGGCCAACTCCTTGGGCTCCGGGGTAAGTCCATTGCCTCTTCTCCTCAGCTCTCACTCCTTCCGCACCTGCCTCCCGTCGCAGTCGTTCTCCCACCCTTCCATCCTGCCGTTCAGCTCTCTCCATCCATTTTTTGCTCATCACTCTTTCATTGTAAGTCACACTGGAGAAAAGCAACCAAAGACAGTCACGTAAATATCCTCATTTCCCAAAGCTATAAACATTTTTTACCATCTCATCAGCCATCCATCTGTTTTTTTTTGTGTCAAGAGTAATTTATTCTTCATCAGTGGTTCCCTTGCTGTGGTAGGCCAGGTTTGAGATGGGGACTGGAGAGGTTCATTCAGTCAGAGGGTTCCAGGAAGCAGGAGTAGAGTGTTCTTCCAAGGTCTTCCTTGGTCATCCTTGTTTTTCCAAGGATGTTTCTCTCATCAGTTGCAGGCCAAGGGCAGGAGGTGCTGTGGCACCTGCCAGCTGCAAGTCATCAACCAAGATGTTTAACCCAAGAGGACTTGATAAACATGAAGAACTCTTTGGGTTTGTTCAAAGCTAAGTTCAAACTGTTTGTTTGCCCAGCTAAGGCAGGGTCTGAGTTTAAATTTATGCCTTTCCAGGGTCAGAAATTAGGGGGTTTTTTTCACTCAAAGAAATATATATGGCTGTCCAGAAGCACTGTAAACATGTGTCTCCTCATTTTAAAGCATCTAAGTTGCAGTAAAAAGCCATATACTGTACACACACTGATTCTCATTCCTCCAGCAAAGTATTTGTACTTGTCTTGCCATCCTTGCTTGAGCCTGATAGGGAAAAGTCTCCTTTGTCCAAATCACTTAATAACTGAAATCCAGCCCAAGTCAAAATACAGAACTACAGATAATTAATGAAGCAATCAAGCTTCATTGAAAGCTGCCTGATTTTAGTGATGTTCCTGTTGTACTGATGTGGGTGTATGCAGAAGGAAAGCATGCCCTGTTCTGAGCTCTGAGCACTGGTCTCTGTTGCTTGGTGATTGGAAACTTTCACATTCTCTGAGCCTGGACATGAAAGATGCAGGCCCCTGAGCCCACCTTGAAATCCTTGGAAGCTGTGGATGGTGAACATGTTTCAGATGTTCATTGCTGGAGTAGTTTGATTTTCTGGTGTCATGGTTAAATCAAGAACTGAGGAAGGAACTCACTTCACTTCTGTGATGGCTTTGACTGGGCCAAGAGGCTTCACCAGACCCAGAGACTGCTTTCAGCAGCACATATGCTCACAGGTGGGCATGAGCAAAGGACTTGACTTGGAAACCGAGCAACTTCACCTATCCAGAGAATAGCAGTAATTCTCCTCTAGGTGCCCTGGGTGTCTCTGGGAACAGTGGACACCATTGGATACCCTGCCAGGTACAAAAAACCAAGGCTGATACTAGGACAGTGGGTGATTTTGGAGGCTGGACAGAATCACTGCTGGTGAGTCCTTCACTGGGACACCAGTCTAGCTTGCCCCAGTCTAAAAGAGAGGGACTGTGTAATCTGGTGTTGTCTCCTCCATCACATCATTCACATAAGACCTTTAAGAGACCTGTGCCTTTAAAGGTTTTCCTTCATGACTCATGAGTTTTCTCTTTGATTGAGTCCCTTCTGTAAAGGGGACTCAAAGCTATCACTGATGATGTTCCTCCTCCTCCCTATCCCCAGCCAACAAGACCTCACCAACCTCTGGAGAGGGCAGCCGCTCCGGTGGGGTCATCCATGTGTACGGTGATGACAACAGTGACAAATCTGCCAGCAGCTTCATTCCCTACTGCTCTATGGCTCAGGCACAGCTCTGTTTCCATGGACACCGGGATGCTGTCAAATTCTTCGTCTCTGTGCCTGGTAAGGATGAGCAGAGCCCTTCCTCAGCAGGGGCTTGTTCTGCCATCCCTTCTGTAGCGGGGACTGGAGCTGCTCTGCAGCAGACGGGGGTGCAGGCCATGACTGGCACTTCCTGTGGCTCAGACACAGGGGTTTAAACTCCAGCGACTGCCAGATTTGACCAGCAGAAGGAACTTGTCTGCCTGGCGTGTTTGCGTGTGTGTGAACTGCGCGGAGGCTGAGCAGAGGCACTGACAGCACCTCTGTCCTCTCCCAGGTAATGTCCTTGCGACCCTGAATGGGAGCGTGTTGGACAGCCCTTCGGAGAACCCCAGCACAGCGGCCACCGAGACCGAGGGGCAGAAGCTGAAGAACGTCCTTGTGCTGAGTGGAGGAGAAGGGTACATCGATTTCCGGATCGGTGAGTGCCTGTGGTGGGAGGCACCTGGGAGGGGAGAGGGTGCATGGCTGTGGTCATGGAGCGAGGCATCGCTGCTGTGGGGAGCCAAAGCAGAAAACCCCCACACTCTGTTTCTCCTGCATCTAGCTGTGAGGGCAGATAAAGATTTTCCTTGAACAGCGCAAGGCTCCCAACCTCTGCCCTGTGCCTGCAGTACCACATGGCTGTGTGGGTGGCTCTGGAAAGAACAAACCCCTCTGTGCCACTGGCTCCAAATGTTGCTGCCCCACTGGGATCACCCGTGCTGCTGAGAGTGCTCTGTGTCTAAAAGTTAGCCTCCCTGAAAAGAAGGGTGGTTTTTGCTGCTGCTGGAGCTGGTTTCTCCCATCCATGCAATCTGACTGTGGAAAAGCATTGTCTTGCTGTAACTGTTCTCCAGGCACAGAGGAAGGTCTCAGCTCATGGTGTCTGTTGTCAGACTGCTGGGACTGTAACAGTATTGGCCACTTTGGAGTATTGCAGAACAGTGCGCTATGGGATTTTCTTTCTTGCCATTTTTACTCTCTGTTTTCTGTCTCCAGGGGATGGGGAAGATGATGAGACAGAGGAAAACACAGGAGATGCCACACAGGTGAAGCCAGTACTTTCCAAGGCTGAACGGAGCCACATTATTGTGTGGCAGGTATCATATATCCCTGAGTGAGAATTCCTCCTTCCCCTCAATGTAAGTGTCCCTCCTCCCGCCTGAATGCCAAGATGTACATACAGAACGCCTGCATTATAACTCCTGCTGGAAACTGACCCCGGACAACTGCAACAGCTCCTGCCTCAGACTGTGACCCCCTCGGAACTTGCAGCTTTCATCTCGGGCCCGTGTGCTTTTGGCATGGTTGGATTCTTGTTCTGCTCCGGAGCTGGTATCTGCAAGGAGAGAAATGGCAGCGCATCGTGAAGTGAGCTTGGAGCCAGGACTGTGGGAAGCCTTTACCCAGCTAGAGCGGGGTGGCTCAGGTTCTCGGGCAGGTTGCCTCACTCCCACCTGCATGAGAAAGAAGTGTGTCCCCAGGCATCCCTTGCAAAGCACTGGTGGTGAATCACTTCTACAGCACCCTAGCAGAAATCCCTTCTAGTTCACCAGTGGACTCTCCACCTTATCCACCCTTAAGCACAGAATAACATCCCATCGACTGAGAGCAGATAAGTCCAAGGAGGCCTCAGTAGAAAGGAGCATCATGGTTTGGGCAGCCCTTCTGCTGCTGGGCTGGAGGAGGCAGCAGCACCATTACTGTGGGGTTCATATCCTCTATCCTTGCAGTGGGAAGGTCCTGTCTCTGCTGCTGCTGTTGTCTCAGCAGTTGTGTGCTGTGCTAGGTGCCTGTGTGTGTGTCCCAAGAGGATTGTTTGGTGGCCTCAGATGGCAAATGGGTGTTTGATTGTGGAGGCCACATGGCTGTGGTAGCAAAGGGGTACTGGAACACTGCTTTTTCAAGAGCAGAAAAGGCAACACCTAACTCCCCCTTCTAAAAATGCCAGGCAGTACAGAACTCCCGAATTGGTTCTGAAAGGTTCAGAAGAAAGTTATCTCTGCATTGCATTTGGTGGCTTTTAAAACACATGCGAGGGCAGAGGGTGGTGATCTGCTGTGAATTCTCATTAACACATTGACATTGCCTTGACTCAAGGCTATGTCCCCTTCCCAGGAACTGCTGGAAGGAGATCTCTGTTTTCACAGGAAGACAGATCGGCTGTCAGTTAGGAAAGACTGGATGTGCAGTCAAGGTACAGAAAGGCCATGTCTCACCTGAAGTCACATAGAAAAAGGAATTGAGGACAGATTTCCCAGCATCTTTTATCTAACACTGTGTTAGTAAGTAGTTTAAAAAGCTGGAAATTTCTGACTCCTGAAAAAAGTTGACAGCCCCTTAGAGAAGTGGTGACGGCCCTCCCTGTGTAAGCACTGCTGGGCGATGGCAGATGTGCAAAAATACGGGGCCAGGGAGAGTGGTTTTGAGCTCAAGGTGCAGAATGTGGCAACTCCAGATGTAGAGGCAGTGGTGTGTTCCCCCTTTCTGTCAGCAGAAACAGTCCCATCCAACAAGGACAAGTTCCATGTCCCCAGAAGACTCCTTTCTGAATGTGCAGGACTAGGGCAAGTCGCAGTTGTTAGTGATGAATTTGGAAGCTCCTGGTGGTCATCTTGTTTCTTCCCTGAGCTGTGCAGCACTCTGGGGTTCACAGGGACATCCTTATGACAGTATAGGGACAGCTGGGCAAGCCTCCATCTCCCAGAAAGCTCACAGCTGTGTTCTGTGCTTGCTGCCATGGACCAGGCTGTTCACAAGGCTTGTGGTCTAAAGCTCCTGCTGTGCTGCAGGGATGCCATGTTCCCAGGTGATGCTCTAACAGGTGGCATCTCTGCTGATGCAGCAGCACTGAAACAATTTTTGGATCCACAGTTCAGGAAAGGCTGGGGCATACATTGCCCCTGCAAGGAGGCAAGCAACATCTCTGGTGAATAGAGGCCTCAGCCAGCTGCAGTGGTGCCCATGCTGCCTGTGAGCAGTGCTGGTGACACACCACCCACACCAGTCCTCCCCAAGGCAGGAATCCAGCCAGAGAGAGTCTTCCAGGCATCAGCACACTGGGCTCTGTGGCTGGCACTGGGTTAAGGGATACCTGGAGTCACCATCTGCATGTGGGGGGACCTTTCACTAGGGACATTTCACTGGGCCACTGATGACCATGCCAGGCTTCTCATTCACTTTCCCCATATGCTTTCTGCTAGGAAGAGCTCTTTGGGTCCCAACACAGAGTGCATTGAAGTTAAGAATATAACATTTAAAGCACAGATTCCGCTGTCATGCAACAGTTCATCAGTTAGGGCCAGATAAACTTCAGAATTTGGGCTAGTTGAAGGGGAAAAAAAAAAAGAAAGAAAAAAAACCCTGGCAGAGTCCAGGAACCCTTCACTCTGTCAACTCTTTTGTAGGAAAATCAGAATTGTAACATTTGTACCTCTGACTGTTTGTTCTGTATCTGGTTTGAGCAGTTGAAGGGACAGCACTTGGTCTCCTGTCACCCACTGGGCTCTGGCAACATGAGGAAATCAGTCTGGGGCCTCTACCACCAGGTTCCTTTCCAGCTTGGTGCATGTTTTCCTCCAAGAGAAGCACATGGCCCAGAGGGGCAGCTCCAGGGGGGAGACCCAGCCTCTGCTGGCAGCTCCTGCAGCCTTGGGTGGCTGCTGGGCATCAAGGTGAGAACTGACTGGCTTCAGCACACTTCCCTGTCATATCTCCACTGTGATGTATGTAAAGTATCTTGTATGTTACAAAAGGATTTTAAAAAGTGTCTCAAGGCCTGTAAACTCCGCTGTTCGGTCTGAAGATGGCATTCTGTAAAGAGCCTGCTGTATGAATACGTTCCCATGCTTTGTCCCCTATGCTATCAACAAGAAACCATATCTGTTCTGTATGTAATAAACGTGTTAACATCATCTTGGGCAGTGCATTGTGTTCCTGTGAAAGCACTGGGATTGCTTCTCAGTCTTTTAAGAGTGGGACACTTAAAAAGGGTGGGAATGCAGCTCAAGTGTTCACCATTGTTGAGCAGTTTAGTGGCAAGAAATGAGGTGTGGATGGCTCACAGAGTCACAGCAGAAGAGGCTGGTCCAGCAAGCCAAATGCAATCTGTAGCTTCTGCCAGCGGCAGAAATAAAAGCTGGAAATTAAAGGTGCAACAACTTCAGAAATATGAGAGCAGAGAAGCATTCATCTGCTGGCTTCCTGCAGCTTCTGTCAGGGTGGCCCCTTCAGGTGAACTGCCAGGGTTAACACATCAGGTCAGCTTTCAACATGGTACAGGGTGGCACTTCACAGTCCCTTAGGCATCTGTGACAGACACTGTGGGGAGGGAGCTCCTCAGCCCCAGCAGCACTTGGACACTCCCATATTTTGTAGAACCGTGTTAGTTCAAGTGGCAGTGTACGAGGGAGCCACCTCCTTACAACAGGAGCATGTTCTGCCCTGAGCAGGGGGCCCTGAAGTGAGTCTCATCCATGACCAACACGTGCACTGTGGGGCAGCACAGGCCAGGGTGTCGTACAACTGGCAATGCCTCCAGCATTAGTGGAGGCATCTCAACCACAGTTTGGAAACAGGTGCTGGGACCAGTCCTGCACTCCTGGGGCTGCACCCTTGAATAAGGCCAGGAGCAGTTTGAGCAGGGCTCTAGGTGAAGTGCAGACATGTCTGGTACCCACCAGGGTGGGTGAGGAAGCAGGTCACTGCCATCGTCCCTCAGACAAACACCCCCCCCCATACTGGTAAATGTGAGGTAACTGTACAGGTTTGGGAGGGCCAGCAAAGCTCACAGCATGTTCTGGATGTGGAATCCAACCAGTGGCAAATGGGCTGTACAGCTTCCTGGAAGGGACCTTCACCATTGGGCAAGGCTCTCAGGCTGCGCAGGGTTCTGTGAGAGGACACCCTTCCCCCAGGTGTTAAGGTCACCAGCAGGACATGACTGTCCTGATCAGCACCACCTAGACTGCCAGCTGTAACAGAGGCCCTTTCCTCCTATGGCCCAGGAGCCTCATTTAAACATGAACTGGGGCCTTCAATATGCCTGTAGCTGTGTCTGTCCCTAGCTGTTCCTGGATGGACCCCTTGGACTTGGAGGGGCTCAACTAGATCATCTTCAGAGGTCCCTCCCCACCCAAACTGTTGGATGCCTCTACGCCTTATGGTGTTATAAGCTCTATCTGCTTTTGATCCTGGCTGGACTCCCTGGTATCCCCTGGTCATGGCTACTTCTTGCCTTGTCTGGGGCTGCTGGGGGATGCTGCGACCAGACTTGGCTCTGCCCACTGTGGGCAGACTCTGTGGGCCTGTGCTCCCTCAGGGGGAGCCTGTTCTAGGGCTTTGTTCAGATCCCAGCTGTGCAGTAGAGAGGACTAGACTGTTCTACTCATGCCATCTAACCCACACCCACAGCTCTCTCCCTCCTTTCTCATCCTCAGTTTGTGTGTCAGTTCAGTAGCACCTCCATCCTGGTGAGGACAGGGAGCCATCAGCTCAGCACAGTGCCTGACACTGGAGGCTCTGAGAACCAGCCAAGCTGCCTTCCAGCCACAGCTGTGGGAAGGCTCATAGTCTCAAACTCTTTGTCTGTGGCAATGCTCTGGATTCTCCCTTCCCTGGATTCTCCCATTCCTTCCAAAGCCAGAGAACTAGTCCTGGCACATGCCCTGCCACTACAGGCAAACAGGGGCTCAGCTCTTCTCAGCCTCTACATCTTGTCACAGGACTGGCTTTAACATAAGAAAAGCCTTCCCTCTTATTCCATAGCACCTTAATCCTTCAGGAGCCTCTGGGTGGGGAACCCTGTGGGAATCCAGGTCACTGATGTCAATCCTGTGCTCCTACCTGATGGCAGTTATTTCCTGCTGGCTGGGGCCACACATTCCCCAGTCCCATCCAGGGCACACTGGGTGGAGCAGTTTGTGCTCTCCCTCTCTAAATCCCCTCAGGCTAATTGTGATTTTTGGGATGCTGCAGCAAATGGAACACCACTTCCTGACTATCTGCTACGGCAGACACAGAAACTAAACAGTTACTTCTGTGCAGGGAGTTGATCTACAGACCAGAACAGCTCCTGCGCCCCATACATCCACATCCAGACCAGACCCTCCAACAACCCCTGACACAGCAGCAGCATCCACAGCCAGCAAGAGAAGATGAACTGCCAGGAACTGTGCTCAGGAGCTGCACATTTTAATGTTCACAAAGCGCTGCCCTGAAACAGGAGTCATTTGTGATTGACTGATTCAAATGGTAAAAGTCAATCATGCATCCTTTGCATCACCAAAACTAAAATAATTTCTCCTATCTCTTGACAGCCATCTCTGGAGTAGCTATGGATGGATAGCTTTGGATTAGCTTACTATCCAACTGTGCTCCTCATGTGCACTGCCAAGTGCAGTCACTAAGCAAGTGACCCAGATCATTCTGCAGTGTTCAGAGAACCTGATGCTGTGCCTGTGTTTGGTACGCTAATGGCTCTGCAGATGATAATCTCCAGGCATTGAAAAAAATTCCCAAGTTTTCTTAGAACTGTGCTGCAGAATTAAGACAACATTTATTTTCATTTGCAGATACATTTCTTCACAGCTCTGTGAAATACTGTGATATTATTAGTCATTTCCATGTGATTCATGCAGGACCCAAATTACCTAAAAAATGTTGTCAAAAGATTAATTTTCAGGCTATAAAGAAAAGTGTGCTCCAAAGAATTGCAGCTGGTTGACAGGAGCTGTGTATTCAGAGACTACTCAGGGAACCAAGAAGGTTCCTCTGCTGACTGAGACCAATGTTATGGAAAAGGAGTCTGAATATATCTGCATCTTCCCTTTGAGATGAGGTGACTGTACAGGGCTGGGGAGAAAGTCAGGGAACCTGGTTACACCCTACCATGGTGGGCACGGGGGTCTCTGTAACATCCCCATGCACTGGGCTTCTAACAGGCAGTGAGAGGCATGTAAGAAGCTCGGGACACAGAACAAGTCTTTATACAGGTGTCCCTGTAGCTTTTTTCTTTGCCCGCTCTCGGGGAGTGGCCAGGACCTTCTGCAGATCAATAACTGGCTCCTCTGTGATTGGTTTTCCCTCCTTCTGCCACTGGGCAAGGATCATGGCTCGGAGCAGCGGCGGGTACGGCAGGAACCGAACAGTCTCCTCAGGCACTGGGGTGAATTTCTTGAAGGCCTCCTCCTCGTGCTTGGGCACCATACGCCAGTCATGGTACATGACTTTGTCAATCTCTCTCACTTCCTCTTCAGTTTTGCCTGGGAAAAGATGAGGAACACCGGTGGGCAACACTGTCACAACAAACTCCTTCCAGGAAACACAGCAAGTGTCAACTCTTCGGCACCCAAAATGCTGCAACAGTAAGAGTAAATGGAGTTTTCAAAGGGTTGGACAGGATCTCCCCTGCTATACTATGGGATCTTGCTTCTGTCATTGGAAATCAAAACAGAAACAGGCTGAAAGGACTACAGGCAAATTGTTTCAGTACTATGGGTGACTCCCTCTCTTAATTTAAAGTGTCATTTCATCTCTCTCAGGTTTCATTTCCATGGCTAAGGAACAAGAGTAATTTCTCTCTACACTGATGAAAGTTATCTGGAAAATCGAGTGTTAAAAGTGCCCAACAACTTCAAAACCTTTGAACGAGAACTATTTCAGTAACTCCTGTAAGAGACAACTGTATACCTAATATAAAGCAGTTCTAAAAAGGGAAATCCACTCATTCAACTCCAAGCATTAATTAAAAATGCCAGTAGCATAACTGCAGCTTTTTAGTGACAGCTTTACCCGGACCACCCCCATGTGCTCATTCTGTGTCTTGCTTTCAAAGTCTCAGAGCAGTCTGTCAGCTCATCTAGCACTGTTAGTGCTGCTGTTCCCCAGGGTCATCTTGCACTGGGTCTCCCACAGCAGTCCTCAGAAAGACACTCCGAGGGAGCTAGATCCCAGCTTTTGAAACTTAAACAAGGGGGAACTTCTTTTCCCATTAGCAGATCTGAAAAAAAACCACAAATTCCCCAGGCT
Source organism: Lepidothrix coronata (assembly GCF_001604755.1). Taxonomy (NCBI): domain Eukaryota; kingdom Metazoa; phylum Chordata; class Aves; order Passeriformes; family Pipridae; genus Lepidothrix; species Lepidothrix coronata. Next base: position 132,615 of record NW_016690204.1, on the reverse strand, counting down.
GGGAGAGGCCGCCGTTTTTCCTGCCGCCCTCCCGGTGCTCTCCACGTGGGTGGGAAAACGAGCCGGTCTCACCTCTGAAGGTCAGGTAGCCCCAGGCTCTTCCATGGTCCATGTCCTGCAAAGAAAAGCGGATCGCGCTGAGGGCAGGGCGCGGCGGGTGGGGGTCCCGGGGGGCGGGGATGGAGCAGGGCGGGTACCTCGGCCGTGTAGTCCGCCTTCACCTTGGTGATAACCCAGTAGCAGGGCTCGTCGTACGCCCACAGCCAGGACTTGCGGGTGACGGTACGGCCCACGCCGAAGCGTGGCAGGCGGCAGAGCAGCGCGAAAAGCCGGTTCTCGTTCCGCACGTCCTCCCAGGCCCGCACCGGCAGCCGCTTCTGCGTCAGCGGCCGCCGCATGGTCTCGTAGTCCAGGGCGAAGCGCTGAGAGTCCCGCGGGCGCTCCTTCAGCGCGCGGTACTCGCGGATCTTCTTGGCCATGGCGGCGATGGGCCGGTGCAGCTTCTTGCGGGCCATGGCGCCGGCTGAGGGAGCGGATCCGAGCGTGGCCGAGGGGAGCCGGGCGGGGCCGAGAGGGGAGCCGGGCGGGGCCGAGAGGGGAGCCGGGCGGGGCCGAGGGGAGCCGAGAGGGGCCGGGCAGAGCCGAGCGGGGCCGAGGGGAGCCGAGAGGGGCCGGGCAGAGCCGAGCGGGGCCGAGGGGAGCCGAGAGGGGCCGGGCAGAGCCGAGCGGGGCCGAGGGGAGCCGAGAGGGGCCGGGCAGAGCCGAGCGGGGCCGAGGGGAGCCGAG